>NC_080060.1:21470161-21500161 GCF_026212465.1 Amaranthus tricolor | reverse complement strand
TGGAAAGCAAGCAAAAGGAAAGTGAATTGAAAAGCCATAGATTGAATTGGAAGTTTCACTAGTGGAAAAAACCTCATTTGCTGCGGTTTTTTTTGCCAACATTTGCTGCGGTTTCGGCCCCCAGCAATTGTGATAGCAGCAAATAGCCTATTTTAAATGCTGCGGTTATAAACCGCAGCAAAAAAATGCTTTAATTGCTGCGGTCATGGTCCAAACCGCAGCAAAAAGTGTGTATTAATTGCTGCGGTCATTGGACGAACCGCAGCAAATAAATTGGCCCATTAATTGCTGCGGTCGTGGCCAAACCGCAGCAAATAGTATATTTTTTTTTTATTTTCCTTTTTATCCTTTTAATAATGCAATAATAATACAATCACAGATAATCAACATTAATCTCTTTGTAATAATAAACTCTCGCTCGTATATATAATATAATATTATGTACGTACATATATATATATATATATATATATATATATATATATATATATATATATATATATATATATACATTAAAGTATAAAAAATAATCTATACTATAATTACAATTTATCAAGGACAAATATTAGCAAGATACACGGCAATCTTGTCTTTTAGTTCGCGCATCTCTTCACTTCTCAAAGGGCGTGTTTCCCTCGGAATGTCGTTTAAAACCTATATATAATATTAAAATAAAAGATTAATATAGAAATTAAACATTAGATTTTACCAATAATATATTTAATTAAGAAAGTAACAAATACTTACGGCATCTATATTTTCGACTCCAACCTCCTTCACGGCATTAATAATATCGTCCATGAACTTCAGCGCGTAGTAGCCGCAATCAACGGACCCAGAAGGTTGTTGAAAGCACTAAGAGAAAATAGATGTTAGCTAGTGTCAAAAACGGTTAAAAACGCATAAAATCGCAACTTAACACGTAAATTCTAGAATATGACTATGATTTTCAATTCTAACAACTTCTACACAATAATATATACCAAATAGTGTTGTGTGCCGAGTTTCGTGCAAAACAAACAAAGTTTGAGCTACTTTACGCGCGAAATTGAAAAAAACGCTTAAAAACCCTTAAAAATTGCAACTTAACTTCTAATTTCTAGCATATGGCTATTATTATCAATTCTAACCATTTCAACACAATAATATATGCCAAATAGTATTGTGTGCCAAGTTTCGTGCATAACAAACCAAGTTTGAGTACTTTACGCGCGAAATTGACAAAAACGCTTAAAAACGCATAAAATCGCAACTTAACTTCTAATTTCTAGCATATGACTATTATTATCAATTCTAACCATTTCAACACAATAATATATGCCAAATAGTATTGTGTGCCAAGTTTCGTGCATAACAAACCAAGTTTGAGTACTTTACGCGCGAAATTGACAAAAACGCTTAAAAACGCATAAAATCGCAACTTAACTTCTAATTTCTAGCATATGACTATTATTATCAATTCTAAGCATTTCAACACAATAATATATGCCAAATAGTATTGTCTGCCAAGTTTTGTGCATAACAAACCATGTTTGACCTACTTTACGCGCGAAATTGACAAAAACGCTTAAAAACGCATAAAATCGCAACTTAACTTCTAATTTCTAGCATATGACTATTATTATCAATTCTAAGCATTTCAACACAATAATATATGCCAAATAGTATTGTCTGCCAAGTTTCGTGCATAACAAACCATGTTTGACCTACTTTACGCGCGAAATTGACAAAAACGCTTAAAAACGCATAAAATCGCAACTTAACTTCTAATTTCTAGCATATGACTATTATTATCAATTCTAACCATTTCAACACAATAATATATGCCAAATAGTATTGTGTGCCAAGTTTCGTGCATAACAAACCAAGTTTGACCTACTTTACGCACGAAATTGACAAAAACGCTTAAAAACGCATAAAATCGCAACTTAACTTCTAATTTCTAGCATATGACTATTATTATCAATTCTAACCATTTCAACACAATAATATATGCCAAATAGTATTGTTTGCCAAGTTTCGTGCATAACAAACCAAGTTTGAGTACTTTACGCGCGAAATTGACAAAAACGCTTAAAAACGCATAAAATCGCAACTTAACTTCTGATTTCTAGCATATGACTATTATTATCAATTCTAAGCATTTCAACACAATAATATATGCCAAATAGTGTTGTGTGCCAAGTTTCGTGCATAACAAACCATGTTTGACCTACTTTACGCGCGAAATTGACAAATAAAAACGCGAAATTGACAGCATCAAACTAGTGACCAGACCACCTTGCACGACACGTGGAGACCAAACCTATGCATCCAGGACCTAGGCTAAAGTGGAAATGGAATCTTGGTACTTGGATCTAGCTATCAAGGTCCTAAAACCATTCTAACAATCCCCGTGGACTCCTAGAAGCTGAGCCGAAGGAGGGCTGGTCGACAGTTTGCTAGATCAGAATTTTGTTTAAGTGTTTGTGGTTGTTTCGTGTTCTTTTCATGATCATTTGACCAAACCTATACAAAACCCATAAAATCGAATTTGTGTACCTTTCTTGCTATCCATTTTGGAAATGTGGCTCTGGATGTAGATCCCATTTGTCCACGCACTCTTTTCATTGCGCTGAAACGCATGGGAAAAGTAATACCATTTATATATATATATATAACACTTAATTAAATCAAATTGGTAAAATAATTAATATTACGTACGCATTCAACAATGCTTTGAATCTTGTGTTGCGAGGTAGGCTGTTAGGTTTTTGTAATGAGTCGAAGACGTGCACGGTGTTCGTTAAAGGACATATGATCAGAAGTATCCAATGCAAACTACAAGCACAAATTTAAAATCAACAAATTAGAGATTAGGTGACTTTAAAAATCAAAAGATAAGTTCAATTTCAAAAATAAAACTTACTCTTCCCAATATGGAGCCAGAATGAATGTGTGTTTACATGCAAGGGAATTAGTCAAAGCAGTTTCAATGTATGCTCTGACGGCATCTGGATCATTTCTACATTTACTACTCGAAATCGTCTCCGGACAAAACCATCCAATTTTTATTGGAGGTTCGCAAGAATTTACCTCCTCGTAAACCGCACTAAACTCACAAATAAGAGAATTTTGTTAGTAATTCGGTCATTAAAACAATTAAACAATAATGCCTAACTTGTAAGATAATGAACATCACCTCATGTAGACATGGAAAAGAGCTACGTTCAGCATCTCTCCTCTCAAAAATTGCCCGATGTCACTAGGACAAATAATTACAAACGGGTCTTCTGAAAAGCAGTATTGCTCCTTCAGCAGGGGCAACATGATTGGGTCCTCCTCACTTATGCGAGATGCACAATAATGCAGCCATTTGCAATCTTGAGAGAGATCTTTTAGCTCCTCATCAGTCAAAATTGGAGTGCTTGGCATCGACTTTGACCCAGTCGACACCTTTGCTGAGGAACCGACCTCTCTACAAGATCCCTTTGGACTCTTTTGCTATTTCAATTTATAAAATTAAATTAGTGTGAGCATGCAATTAAAAAAATAAAAATAAATAAGGTACAAATGATTCTTACCGTGTTAGTGAATCGGACCCAAGCATATGGCCATGTGACGAAACTACCTAGGGCGTCTGATAGTTTCTCAAGGCTCCAGGCTGGCATTGGAATTGGGAGTGAGAAATCTTCAAACCCCTTTACAATAGTCTCCACGGCCACACTGATGTGGCCACTAGTAACAGGCACTGAATGCACTGTTTGGCCCTCTTTATTTGGCTGTGCCATACCATATGCAACCTCAGTTAAGTCGCCATCACTAGCAACACCTAACTGAGGCAGCAAAAGAGAACAAGGAGTCGCCTCCTGAAAATGGTGTCGTTTAGTATAATAAGCATCATAATAAAATTTTAATTACGCGTTGCAATTTACATTAATAAGTGCTATTATATTTAAAAACTATGTACCTGTAGCACTGGCACCGGAGTTGGCTCCGGATTTTGAGCAACGGGGGTATTAGTAAAGAGCTGGGGTGCTACGGGGGTACTGGGCTCGGGTGTTGGCTCGACCAAAGCGTTAGAATCCCCATGTTGACTTCCCTGATCATCGACAATCAGGTCTGCCAAGTCCACAATGGGTGCACCCATCTTTTGCAACACGGTGGCCAACTTCGCGAGAACGTCCTTCGTAATCTCCGCTCGGAGGGTTGCTGCTTCTTCCCGCAGTGCCGTTCGGGATTGAGTAGCAACACACTCTTTGCCGAATGCCTTCTGTAACCCCACGCGGACGCCTCCTTTTTTTATGAAATACTTACAACTTCTATGGGAGTTGTTCTTTTGGCAACAAAGGCCTCCCAATCCCTCTTCGATATCTGACCCCATATTTCGTAGGGCATCTTCGAAGGTGCTTGCTCTCCACCTTCGTTTCCCGTTTTGACCTTTTTGGTCGTACGGGCACGGGTCTTCGTAATCCAGCCAGTTACTAGCTTGGATTTGAAATCTCTGAATCTTTCAGCAACAGCTGAAAGAAACACATTCTTCTTGTCCTCATCGCTCTCAATGTGGAAAAGATTCTACAAAAAAAATTTATATTTGTTACTGTCAATTAAATTAATTTTAAAATGAAACTAAATGAGTAAAAATAGTAAAGTTGCTTACCACAGTATCATTCCATAGAGAGTTTTTCAAACCCTCTGGAACCTCGTTCCATGCGTGCAATATGGAAATCTTGCGGATACATAGGCCCACTTGTTTTCCATATTGCCTACGCCATTTTCCGCAGGGTTGACCCAATGCATTGTATTCCAAATGCATTGGTTCCTTGACTTTGAGGTTTTTCGTAGGACCTCGCCCTTTTCTTTTCTTACTGGTAGTGGTAGCATCCATTGGTGGGGCGTCTTCAGTCTCAAAATCATTGTCTAGAGGTGGAGCGTCTTCAGCCATACGCTCGAATCTCACAATTTGGTCCTCTTCACTGTCGTAACTACGATGCTCATTATCCGAGGTCTCAATCTCGGGAACAATTTCGTCTCTGAATAGATGCATTATATATCAGTACCTGAAAGAGTATGAATAGAAATATATTAGAACATAAGCTAAGTAATATTAAGAATATGACTATGATTTACAATTCTAATACGTACGTTCAACACAATAATATATAACAAATAAGTGTTCTGTGCAAAGTTTCATGCAAAACAAACCAATAAGTGCCAAAAAAACTTTTAAAAGCTTTAAATTCATACCTTGTGAATCACTTAATTCAAATGTATTCCTTCCGTGTGATCTACACGCATATAACCAACATCTACATCATCTACATCATCTTGATCCACTGATATTGGATTGATAAAGGGAGGGGAGTCTTCAAAAGCTTCATATTCTTCCTCATCCTCAACATCACCTATACCAAGAATGCTTCTTTTTCCCGGTACAACAATAGACCATTTTTTATCAGACGGGTCTACAATGTAGAATACTTGCTTGGCTTGTGTGGCTAGTATGAATGGCTCCTCACTATCACGCAAACGAGCTAAGTCTACAAGAGTGAATCCACAAGGGTCGTCATTTTTTATGCATCGTCGATTATTATCTACCCACTTACATTTGAAAAGACCAATATTGAAAGTAGAGTAGTCAAGCTCCCATATTTCATGTACCCGCCCGTAGTATACCAATTTAGCATCAACCGGCGCTTGATCCTTCGCACTCGCGTAAAATGTAGATGACGCCAAGATAGAAACCCCACTATTCTGTAGATACGATGACTTCTTGTCTTGACCCTCAGTCCAAAATGTGAAGCCATTGACATCGTAACCCTCATATTTATTGACATTATCACGAGGACCAAAAGCTAACCACTTAACAATTTCGGATACACCCTTGAGTTCTTCGGATATTACTCGATTATGAAACCAATTAATAAACGTCTTGTTATGCAACTGCATCAATGCCCTATCCCCTTTAGAAGGATGTTTTGCGCGCAATATATCAAAATGCTCACTCAAAAAAGGATGAACTTCCGGAATATGATGCAACACATACAAGTGTGCTTGTAGAAGGCTTTCTCGAGGAGGTGTGACCGATTTGGAGCCAATTGTTCCTTTTCCCTCAAGCCTTCCTTCATGTCCAGAGGTGGGAAGTCCAATAGGCTTTGCCATGGCCAAATACTCGGCTATAAAGTTACTAATCTCATCGCTCACAGTGCCTTGAATCATACTCCCCTCGGGTTGTGCTGGATTCCTCACCTTGTTTTGTAAAACACCCATGTGTCTTTCAAAAGGATAACACCACCTTAAAAAAACTGGACCCAAAAGTTTGATCTCACGAACGACATGGACAATAAGATGAACCATTATGTCAAAGAAAGAAGGTGGAAAATACATCTCAAACTTGCATAAAGTTACAATCACGTCGAGTTGAAGTGCATCAAGTTTAAAGGGATCAAGAACTTTACTACAAATTGTGTTGAAGAACGAACATAGCTCGGTAATAGCATATCTCACATGTTTTGGCAGTATTCCACGGATTGCAATTGGTAAGAACACTTGCATCATTACATGGCAATCGTGAGATTTCATGCTTCCCAACTTCAGCTGACCATTTAGGCTAACAAATCTCTTCATGTTGGATGAGTACCCAGACGGAACCTTAATGCCATACAAACACTCACAAAATGTCCGCTTCTCTGCTTTGGACAATGTGTAGCAAGCTGGAGGCAAATAAACTTTGTCATTAAGCATCTTCTTCTTACTGCCACCAACTTCATGATCAGCTCTATTTCTTTTCTTACTCACATTAACATGTGCCCACAACTCCGGACGAAGACCCTTACATTCAAACCAATCTCGCACGGCCCTAACATCTTTTGTCTTACCCGGAATGTTCATGAGAGTCCCGAGTATGGCATCGCATACATTTTTCTCTATATGCATAACGTCAAGACAATGCCTAACCTGTAGATCTCTCCAATATGGAAGCTTCCAAAAGATTGATTCTTTTTTCCATAATCGGCCTTCACCACCTTGCACTTGCCCCGTTTTACCAAATACAGTCTCAACTCCCTTAACCTGTTCATAAACCTCATAACCGGTCAACGGTCGACGAGCTACACGGTCCTCAACCTCCCCATTGAACAACTTCTTCTTCTTACGATATTGGTGGTCTCGTGGGAGGAACTTTCGATGGTGCATGAATACGTGTTTGCACTTAGGAATCCACGTGGATTCCATGTCATCGATACATATCGGGCATGCTTTCTTCCCTTTGTTCTTATACCCCGATAAGTTGCCATATGCCGGAAAATCATTAACGGTGCATAAAAGCATTGCACGCAAGGTGAACTCCTCATTAGCATATGCATCAAACACTGAAACGCCTTCATCCCACATCTTTCTCAAATCCTCAACGAGAGGTGCAAGATACACATCTATGTCATTGCCCGGTTGTTTAGGACCCGAGATAAGAAGCGAAAGCATTATGTACTTACGCTTCATACACAACCAAGGTGGCAAATTATAGATCACTAAAAGTACCGGCCAAGTACTATGTTGAGAACTAAGATTGCCGAACGGGTTCATTCCATCCGTACACAGTCCGAGCCTTAAATTACGAACCTCATCCCCAAAAGTCTTATGCAACCTATCAATACTCTTCCACTCCGGAGAATCAGATGGATGTGTGAGCAAGTGACCTTTCTTCACCCTATCTGCATGCCACCTCAAATTTAACGCATCTTTCTTTATAGAAAACAAGCGCTTGAATCTAGGTATTATTGGAAGATACCACAATACCTTAGCCGGGGGCCCTTTAGCATCCCGAGCCCCTTTACGCTTGTAGCGCGATAACCCACACCTAGGACACTCTTCTAAGTTCTCGTTTTCATTCCGATACAACACACAATCATTCGGACACGCATGAATCTTTTGGTACTCTAAGCCGAAAGGACACATGAGCTTTTTGGCATAATATGTCGACTTTGGAAGTTCATTTCCCTCAGGAAGCAACTCACCTAACGCTTCTAATAACATTGTGAAACTAGCGTCACTCCAATTGAACTTTGACTTAATGTTGAAAATTGTCAACACTGCTGTTAGTTTGGTGAACTTTGTACATCCAGGGTACAAAGGCTTTTGAGAAGCCTCTGTCAACAAGTCAAAAACACGAGGACGTTTTCCTAACTCATCCTCGACTCCCTCCATCATCTCATCAACACGATCCACATCCTCATCGACATTCTCTTCATCTGTCTCATACCCATCAACATGATCTACTACATCCTCATTGACATCGGCCACATTATTGACGTCCTCAACAACACTTTTCTCTTTGTAAACTCCCTCCTCACCATGCCAAACCCAAACATGATATTGAGGCCTAAACCCACGTCGAAGTATGTGCTCCCTAAGGATATCAACACTATCTACCTTTGATACATTGCCACAACTGACACATGGGCAATAAAAACCAACTCCCCCCGTCCTAACTTGATGTTCAACCGCAATACTACAAAATTCTAATACGCCATCAATAAATTCCGACGATTCAATGCTTCCATACATCCAAGAACGATCGTTTGTCATCCTAATTAGTGTGATTAATTGATTCAAAACAAAACAATAATTAATAATATTCATATAAAAACAATAAAAATTAATAATTAATATTCTTAAACTAAAGAGTTTTTTTTCTTGCATTATTCTTCATGACTGATCTAACCTACGTACACAAATCCTATTCGAAGTCTTTCATCTTCTTCATGACAAAACTGCCCTTTTTTATTTGATATTGCTTTATTGATATATTGTTTGATTGAGTTTACAACAACAAGAACAACAAGATTATATTTGATTTTTTACAACAAGAATAAGAACCAAGAACAACAACGTAACAAGATTTTAAGTTGAAGATGAACAGAAACATGGTTTATGAACAGCAACATCAACAACAAAAACAGCTTTATCTTCTCAAATGACCACAAGATTTTTTAACAAGAACAGCAACAACAAGAAGATGAACAGAAACATATATTCGATGAACAGCAACAAGAACAGCAACAAAATTCGTTTATGAAAATTCGAAGTATGATGATGAAATAAAAATAAAAATAAAAACAGCAACAAGAACAGCAAAAGTTCAAAATAAAATTAAAAATAAAAACAGCAACAAGAAGCAACAAGGATTTACCTTCAAAACAACACGAACAGCAACACGATGAACGGCAACACGAACAGCAACAAGTTTGTGAAGATGAACGGCAACAAGTTTGTGAAGATGAAGAAGATGAACAACAACACGAACACGTACAAATGAAGATGAATAACAGCAAATGAATAAAAGAGCGTTTGTGAAAATGAAGATGAACACAAGAAACGAACACAATGAAGCGTTTTTGAAGCGTTTGTGAAGATGTTGAAGAGGAACGAATTGCAAATGAAGATGAAGCGTTTTTTCAATGAAGAACAACTGTATAACGTATTTGAGAAGATATGAGAAATAAAAAGAAATGGCGGGTTTTATTTTGTGCAAAGGTCATTTGCTGCGGTTCATTAGAAAACCGGAGCAATTAATCCAATTTTGCTAGGGTATTTGCTGCGGTTCATGAATAACCGGAGCAATTAACAAAATTCCAAAGGGCTATTTGCTGCGGTTCGGCCTTAACCGCAGCAATTAATGAGTTTTGAAGGCTATTTGCTGCGGTTTTGTGGTTAACCGCAGCAATTATAGTTTTTTTTTTTTCTTATTAATTTTCCTCTTTATTGCTGCGAATACAAAAAAACCGCAGCTAATGATGAGCAGCAAATACGTTTTTTTCCACTAGTGTTTTGTGGCAGAAGAGTAAAAAGGTTGGCTGAAATAGGAAGAAGAATGAAAAGGTATGTTGAAATAGGATACTTAGAAACCTGTGAGGTGCAGAAAGCTATGAATTGAATTGAAAAAAGAAAGGCAGAAGAGTGGAAAGGTAGGAGAAATAGGTAGCTCTGTGGCAAGAAGACTGTTCATTTCAATTGAAATGAACAGTGTTGAAGGCTTAGAAACGTTTTATAATTTAAGGATTTTGAGATCAAATTCAGGATAAATACTTACCGACTAATAAATAGTCGAAAATTAGTTGAAATTTTCCAACTAACTTTTCGACTGTTAGATGTAAGTCGGAAATTCCGACCAACGTAATTCCGACTAAATTCTGTTAGTCAGTAGAAGCGCGCTTTTTTTATAGTGGTATCATTTCCCGCTAGCCACACATCCTTCCAAATAGAGATGTTTTTCCCATCTCCTATCCTCCATCTTGAATCTTTATCCACCAAACTTCTTGTACTTAAAATACTTCTCCAAGAGTAACTTGGGTTATTCCCAACCTCTACAGCCCAAATTGAGCAATGTGGGTTCAAAAAAAACAAAGTTTTTGAACCCACCCATTGATCTATTTAATTTACGTAGGCAAGAAAGCTTGGTTTCCAACGTTCATGAGACTCAAGACAATTTGTCATATTTCACACCAGAATAAATGCTCCCAAGTCTTAGGCTTGAGCTTCAAGATATCATTGTTAGTTTCTTGTTGAGTAAAGTTAGTTAATCGATGTAGCAGTGTTCCTTACAATCAGTCAATAGTAGAAGTACAATGTAACACCCCTGAATTTCTGACCAAATTCGAGTGTTACATAAAAGAAAAGGAAAAGAATTTGAATAAATGTTAAATATTAACTTTAAAAAGATGAATGAGAATTTCAGCAGCATCTCTTCTAAAAATCGAACATGTGGTAGAGCAATTAGCACAATAAAAACATTAAACTAATCTAAGGCATCATTGCCTTTAAAATATCACACCACAACGAAATGATTCATCGTCGCCTTCTCAAATCAACATGCAAAGCATGGATCGTGGTTCTAGTGTCGACGCTTGCGTTTTAAAATGATTTAACTCCTTAAAACCATATAGAGTTATAAACTACGCAGCGGAAATACAAATATACAAGGGAGGACACAAGGCCTCATAATAAAACATATACAACCAAAGTTTACAAAAGATAACCAGAGCTATAAAATTGAAAGATAACGGTATGACACAGGTTATGCTTCGCCCTCATCACTCTCCCCCAATGCAATGCAATACAAAAGAAGCTCCAATACCTGCTATGCCTGTCTATGATCCTCCTGCTGCTCGACATTAGACTAAAGGCCAATGTGCCATAGCAGGACAATCATAGAAAGTCATCAACAATCAACATAAACACAAACATGTACACATCAGTAATTAGCATCAAATATAATAAAGCCAACTACTAGATAACATTATATTATACAACATAAGATGATTTCATAAGACACAAGTATAGATAGTAATCGTTTATCGGAAAATTATACTTCTAAATCTCATTACGTTCTTTCCAACCCGAACCATGTGTTCTTGGGGTAGAATGTAGGTCTTCACACTCCTCTTCTCAAAACATAAACTCTTGCAAAACACGCGTAGTATCAATTCCATCAAGGCATTAACAGACTACCTAACACATGACCTTATAGAGCTTGTCTATCTTAGAGTAAGTGTGATCATAGTCCATCTTCGGGACTGGTAACTCCCTTGAGGTAACTTAACTTAGGCGCACTTCTCACTAGCATAAACTACTTTATCATTGAATAAATTTTCTATCAATGAGTACACGATCAATCAATGTGAAGCTTCCTATGAATGAATAAACTTTCTATCAGTGAGTAACATTCTATCAGTGAATAGGCCACCATATTGGGGTTTGCAAGGCCCGCATGGTAACACCTCGGTGAAGGGGCGGTATAGGCCATCCGGCACCCAATGACAAAAGCATGCTCATACCCCCTTACGGTGATCCCGTCGGATCTCACCTAGGGGACTACTAAATCAACCGGACATAATCCAGTTGAGTCACGCCAACTAATCACAATCTAATACTTTATCAAATGGGAATAACTCCCGCTTTCGACTATTAATAAGCGCCCTGGGATAGTAGAACGCTAAAACCCACTGAGCCACTCAACAAAATGTGAAATTCACCTATAAAGTAGTCATTCTAACTCCAAGTAAGGCATAATCCAATTCTTAAATAAATATGGAGGGGTGGTACCTCATAGTCGATAGCTCTTCGTATAAAGTATATCACTAGTACCTCATAATTTCGATACAATGCATATTATCACAATAAACAATAATGTCTTAAAGAAAATTGTATATAAGGGTTCGTTACTGCGTGTACGTACATGTAAGCGTCACTGCACGACCAAAAGTTACAAAATTCACCCAACTAAGGTTCTATTTTCCTCTTATAAACTGGAAACCTATACAAGTTAGGAATAAAACTAATAAATCCCCTAAACTACTTTGTCATACCAACTAAATACCAAAGTAACCACTATCACCTATTCAAAATGAGTTTTTCGATTACTCTAGAACTTACACAACTCATTCAATACAAGTCAAAATCATTAACTCAACACAACATAAATCTTTTCACCAATTTAAAAGCAAAAGCATATGTGAATCGTTCCTTTTCATCAACTAATTTTGAGCATATCAGTTCGCGTTACCCAAAAATAACTAATCATAACTGAGCCTTACAATTTTTAATATAACACTTATACAACAATAAGGCAAATTTTAGAGTTATCGAATCGCGATATCATTTGTTATATTCTCCAAAGCTAGAAAGAATTATAATCAAAACACGACAAGTAACTTTATCAACCATCGACGATAAGGTAAGAGAGTTGGATAAATGTGAGGATCAAATAACAGATGAGGAAGAGAATTTGTAAAACCAAGAAGAGGACCCAGATTAGTGGAGAAGACAAAGGGAAGGTTGAACAGCATTGGTAAGACTACCTTATGGCAAAATAAAGAAAGAAAGATAGAAGGTGTTTGGAAAAGAAGAAATTAAAGATGAAAGGGGAAACAATTTGAGCCAATTTATTTTTGAAAATTTCAGCCCATTTCTAAATATGTTCATTTTTTATAGCCTTGACCCCTTTATTTCTCAAGTTTACACACTAATTTTTATGAATTATATTCCGACTGAATTTTTCTATAACCTACCCAAGTTAACTAATTTCTGAAAGGACAAGCTTATTTTTATCCACCTTGACGGCAAGGTGGAACTTCAGACAGTCGGTAATGTGATGAATTGGGTCAAAGGGTCCAAGGGCATTATCGACATTTTACTATTAGTTAGTCTTTCTATTTTATTAGTAAGGATATCTGTTATTTTTTAGTGTTTGTTAAGCTTAGGCTATATAAAGAGACAACCTTGTAATAATGAGATAACTATTGAATATTGAATAATAAGGAATAATCATTTGTAGTTATGGGGCAGACTATTGTCCATTAGTGTGTGTTTACTATCTAGTTGTGGTTACGGGTCTTGGTCGATCAGTACAAATACCGAGAGAATGTCTTTTTGTGGCCACTCCCACGCACTCTTAAAGAATTTTAAAGAAAACAAGTTTGTGCATGAGAATTTGTTACCTTCTGAACCCTTTTTCGATTCAAAAATTGTCTTTTTAATTTCATCTGTTTCAAATGGTCTTTCAAGCCACAAAGCATTTGCATTTGATATGGATTCCCATTTATGACATGTTGACCCACTTATGATGAAGCAAGCTTTTAATCGAACTAACTCACTCTTCTGGGGAAAAAAAGCTAGGTTCTCATATAAAATAGGAGCTAATTTGCATTCTACTCCTCCTCTGGCAAACAATAAGTTCACCACTAGATACGTACTGATGTAGTGCATTGTCAATAAAGTGATGGAGGTACATTAATTATTACAGCATAGACAACTCAAAGATTTATCATATATAGAGGAGAATAGGAATAATGAGTTTACGAAGGGGTAATGTAGGTAATTAGTATGTTAGTGGTAACTTGAGGGATAAGTTAGTAGTTTATTATAAATAGAGGAGATTAGGGAGTCATAATCATGAAGAAAACTATTAAGTATTTGGTGGGTGAGTTTATACTCATTTTAGGAGACCTCAAGCTTCTCGAAGTGCTTGATTTATCTTTCTTTTACCATTTCTAGGGCTGTAATCTTTCTTTGTTCATTCAATTTATCATATATTTCTAGCTACGATTTCGGTGACCGGAATACCGTCGAAGATGGCGTAAGTCCAGAAAATACCAAAGTGCCAGATCTTGATGCATTTTTTGGGGGTTTTGGGACTGAAATTCCACCCTTAGAGATGCTAATAAGGCTGTTAGCAGCAAAATCATTCACTCATTCAAATCAACCTCTATGAATGAGATTTATGAAAAATGGGAAAAAGGAATTTGTGAGTTTTTTTTATGAACGATTAGAGGAAACAGAACTTTCGGGACACGATTGTAGCCACAAGGCATATTCAATGCTCTACCTCCATGAAGGAAGGAAGGATGAACTCATGGCAATTATATACCATGAAACCAACCGAGGAAGGAAATGAAAAAGATGATGTGCAGAATTTTAAATTCAAGAAGAACACACATCTCAAAGAATAAGAAGGATTAGTAGATTTAAAATGCAAAGAAGAGTATCCAAATGGGATGGATAAGGAAAAGAAAAATGTGAGCAAAAGGGGTAAGAGACTGTTACCGCAAAACAAAGGAATGAACAGAGAGAATTGGGAAAGGAAAATAAAGAAAAAAAAGGGTAACATTAGAAAAACAATAGCAAAAAGAAAAGAAGAAAGAAAAAGAAAAGAAGGGAAGCATGTGGCTGTGAGGGCTGGTCGGATTCCGGTGAGCCAAGGGAAGTGGTTGGTGGCGGAAGTTGTGGAGACGGCAGTGGAGGAGGTCTAGGCTGTCGGCGGTGCAAGGGGGCGTGGCCTGTATTTTCAAGAAAAAAAAAGAGAAAAAAAAGAAAAATTGGAGGAGAAAACCGAGGTTGTTGCCGGAGAGGATGGTGGTAACGGGGGCGCGACGAGACATCGGCTAAGGCTGAAAAAGGATTCGATTTGCCAGTGAGAGGGGCGAAAAATACAAGGGTAAGGAAGAACTAGGGCTTGTGAGAAAAGAACAAATGAGGAGAAAGGAGAACAAAGACGGCGGCGGCGGCTCTATAGTAGTGGAAGTTATCTCCGGGAATGCGACGAGTCAGAATTGGGAGAGGGGGCTGCCGGCGGCTTAAGCATAAAATCAAAGACGCCTTGCCGGTGGACTTTGTCGCCGGAAAATTCAAGCGGCGAAAGAAGCAAGGCTGGGAGAGGAGAGAGGGCTACCGGCGGCGGCAGGAGAAGGCTATTTGAGTTGGAACTAACATTGTTAACGGTCTTTGGGTTGAGAATGAAAGAGTGGGAAAATAAGAAGGGAGAGGAGATTTTAGGGTTTAATTTTTTACCTGATGATGATGTCATTAATGACATGAGCAGACGTGATACGAGTTTGTGGGGACATGATCCACTTCTTAAATTTATATTAGAGTAGCCCATACCAATTTAAGCCCAATGTCTTTTGCAACTTTGAGAAATTTCAGCACAGCTTTATATCTACTTCGATAGTTAAGAAAACTTAGGAGTATATAAAAGCTAAGTTCAACAGAAGAAGAAATAATTGAATAAAAATGATAACATGAGGGGAAGGTGCAGGTGCCCCCAAAAGGATTGATGCTTGCAAATTTTCATCCCTCAAATAGAAAATATAAATACCGCATAATCATTCTTACAGGCTGAGTTAGAGGTGAGTATGAAACACATCCCCACCCCATGATCCAAACACTACATTTTGTTGTGAACTTAAAGTAAGAAAATGACTTCATTTGGTTGACACAAATGTGTTTTAGATTGTAATGAACTATATTAAAATTAAAATGACTCATTCAATCATTTTCAATTCTTATTCATGTGAAGTTGCAAAAGACGTTTGCAATCAAGCGTGAACTGAACACAACATATTTGTTACAAGGGTATGGTTGCGTACGTCTACCCCCAAATCACGCCTATGCCAGACTCATTGGCATTGAAGTACAAGAATAATGATAATGTACAAAGATGTTGCAGAAAACCATAACTATAATGAGGTTCCACGTCACATTACTATCAAGGTCTTCTTAGCTCATCAAGTTTGACCACTAATAGCGTCATATATTTTCTAAGATTATTTGGTTTCTTTTGAGATTTTCAAGACCTTTTTTCCTTGATATCTTCTAGTCTAACAAAATTTAAAATGCCTCCTTATCAATATTTTCTATATACTTCCTTTTAATGATCACAATATTTGGTTTTGTTTCATGATAATGATGTAAATCAGAAGTTCTTACAAATCCAACCCTATTATGATTTGTAGTATTAAAATATTTATTTTAATAATAGCACTTATTAATAAATTATCTAAACAATCCTATAACTTCAAAGTTTGCTTCTTCTATTATATAAGTTGATTGATTACACACATATTGTATAAATTAACTGAAATAAAAACACGAATTTTGAACTTGAAAAAAACTTGTTTACAAGTTAAGCTTTTAAATCCTTGTTCCCTCGTATAGAAAAAATTGATTTCATGTACTTGTGCCAATAAAACAACAAATTAAAAAAAAAAGGTGGTAACTCAACATTTCAACTTCAAACTCATTTGGCTGCACCTAAAATCTCTTGGAATTTAGACTTCCTAGGAAGTAGCTAACTAGGCTTGCCTTTGGTTGACAAATATTATAAAAAACATGGAAGTAGAATTTCTTAAGTGCAAATTCCTATGAAATATAAGCTTAGTTTTAAAAAGTGCAAGGCGAAAACGCGAGCTTTTCATAGGCGAGGCACATCTTATGACTAAAAAGCTTATAAAATAGCGCAAATAGCGCAAGGCACAAAGAAGCGCAAACGCGCGTGCCTTATGCATATTGTTGAGCCCAGACTAAGAATGTAGGTACTTAATAACCATGTCTCTCTCACTGATTACAAAATCTTGTGTTAATTTGGAGTAAATTCCCATTGTTGGGTGTGGCCGAAAATTAATAGCTCATACCAAAGTAATGAAACTCGCTTATTTATTCTAGAATACCCATGATCATAAGTGATGAGCATTAACAAGAGGAAGCTTGAAGCTTCTTTCATATTCACAATGTCGGCGCTCTTGAGAGCACTTATAACTGACATTCCCAAGTTGTATCTTGCCAACTTGATGTTCCTATAAACAAGAGGCTAGTGTTGCATTTACGAGCATCCAACAAAATTTGTACAATACACACATTTCTCTAATAATTTATTTTATCCACTATCTTTATATCTTTAGTATTTGTGTTTGTATTTCTCTCACACTTCATATAGTGGATTATAATTTACATTTTGCGTTTCCTTCTAACCCTTATCTTGCTTTTATTCCACATTCTCAAATTTCTCACTTACCTAGGCTTCCGCAATACGCTCATTGACCCCAAAACTCATGAATGATGAATGATGAATGATGAACCAAAGCAAAGTAGAATAGAGTAACAATAAAAAAAACAATAAAGGAATATTTGTAGGAGTGAGGTTTGTTACCTAGATAGCGAGGTAATTACGGATACTGCTGACGGTTTGAAGCGGAGAGAATATGGAAGAAAGCGAAGTAAGTAGCACCTGATGGTGGCTTCTTCTGGGCTCCACTTTGAATTTGAAAGCATAAACCAAGGTGTGATCCTTAGTTGTACAAGGATCAAATTTCTGAGATTTATACCAGGAAGTAGTCAAACACAACACCCCATCTCCCAAATCATGTAAATCATCGAATTCAGCCTTGGAAGCATATGCAAAGTCTGAGTCAGATGGCAAGACAACCTTCAACCATTGTTTGCTACTTAGATCATAGGCTTTAAACATTTTTTTAAAGTCTTCGAAGTAAAAATAAATTATCCCATCCACAAAAACCATAGGGGCTTGCCATTTTCCATTGAAATTGTCATCAAGGCACTCCCAACGGCCACCTTCATTGCCACCGCCACCATCATTGCCACGGCTACTGCTGTTAGGATAATAAGCATAGATACAGGACAGAGGAGGGGAGTGGGAGGCGGAAGGGCGGTCATATTTGCATCTCCTTGTGAAGAGATGAAGAAGGACACGACCACGCAAAGGATCAGAAATTACGGGATAAGCTACCTCGAAGTTGCCATGAACAGGAGGTGGATCCATCAACGAGTTCCAGCGGTTAACTTGGGGATCGAAAACCTCACCGAAACAAGACCAAAGAGAACTTCTAAAGACGTATATCTTGCCACAACACGAAACGCACTTGGGCAGATCCTCGGCATTCTCAATGATAAATGGGGTTGTCTTCCAACCAATCTCAGGTTTGCTCAAATCTAAAGAGAACATGCCCTCGTGAACATAAAGCGCGTCGTTAATGTCAACGCCACTGGTATCCTCACTGTCGTATAAAGGCACGACAATAAGGTAGATGATTGATTCCACAGCCAATATTGAACAAATTCCACCAATCCCAAAAAGTGTAAAAGGGGTTTTACACAAATCACCACTATCCAGATCCAAAATCTCGAATTCACTACATATTTGACCATTTTGCTGTCTGTGCACCAACCGTAACAGCATTTTACCCTTCACCTCCTCTGTCCCGCTTCTCAAACATTTCTTTAGCCTAGACAATGCTTCCGCCATTGATCTCCAGAGAATTTTAAGGGTTTTCGTTTTGAGGCTTAGGTTTTATTTTGGAGAAACAAAAAGTAAGATCAGCTTTGGGTTTATGAAGACGAAAACATTAATCAGCCGGTCACGGTGAGACCGGTCAAATATAAACGGTCTATTAATAAAAAAAACATTAAAAAAATGGAAACTGAACTCCATGTACACGGTGGTTTTTTTAAAAAAAACAAATGATGTAATGCATAGTCTTTTAAACACCATTTCTTAGTTAAGATAGGCTCTAAAAGAGACGTCCAACTAATGGGCCGGTCTATTGTTATTTTTACATTAAAAAAAATTGAATTAAAAATTAACTGAGCGCGTTAGAATATCTCTTCGTCAGTTTCCAAAATCAGTCTCTGAATCATTTCAACTTCCTTGCTTCAGTTTCCATAATCATCATTTGAAATATTTGAACTCATCTCTTCCGCATAACTCAAGACTCCATTATCTTGCTTCTTCTTTGGTATCTCATTCAATTGCTTCTTTGGTATCTCATCTTCTTAAAGGTTTACTTAAAGGTTAGATTTGTCCAAAAATAATAATATATTCACTTATTACTAAGTGGATGCTTGGTTCGTAAACATATATGAAAAAATCTTAGTTGCGTGGACATACGCTTCTAATATTTTTTGTACACCTATTGCTAGTTCCCATATTTCATCACTTATATGGTTATCCTTACACTCAATATAAAGTTGTATTAAAACCGGACGATAACCAATAGCCTTTTTTAATAAATCATGGGTTGAGCCCCAACGTGTAGGAGTATCTAAAGACCAATATACTTTTTTTAGTTGATACTGGTCACATAATTACTTATATTTCTCTTTACCTGTCCTAATCTAAGCCACTTCACTATGTCTCTAATGGAATTTAATAAATCACTTAGTTTTCTAATACCTGCTTGGCAAGATAAGTTAACAATATGAGCACAACAACGTACGTGTAATAATCTACCATCAAGAATACAACTAAAAGCAGGTTCGTTATACAAAAGTTCGATGCATTTGATGTTGGCGGTTGCATTATCGGTAGAACAACAATATAATTTATCTACCAACTTCCATTCTTCACATATCTCCAATAATCTATATTTTATGTTTTCACTCGTATGTCTTTCGGGCATTAACTCAAAAGTAATTATTCTTTTTTGAATAAACCAATTATGATCTATCCAATGGGCTGTTACACACATATAAGGTTCTAAATGTGGGGGAGCAAACCAAATATCGGTTGTTATAATAACCCTACCATTAAAAGAAGACATGATAATATTGAAATGATAATGTAATTAAGAAATAAATATAGGAAAGATTAAGAAATAATTAAAAGACTAATTATGTAATTTTAGAAATAATTAAAAGACTAGGTATGTAATTAAGAGAAACAATTATTCTTTTTTGAATAAACTAATTATGATCTATCCAATGGGCTGTTACACACATATAAGGTTCTAAATGTAGGGGAGCAGACCAAATATCGGTTGTTATGCTAACCCTACCATTAAAAGAAGACATGATAATATTGAAATAATAATGTAATTAAGAAATAAATATAGGAAAGATTAAGAAATAATTAAAAGACTAATTATGTAATTAAGAAATAATTAAAAGACTAGGTATGTAATTAAGAGAATAATTGCGTAATTAAGTAATTAAATAGAGAGAATAAGTAGAGAGAGTAGGAGAAGAGATGAATCGTGCATGGAAACATTGAAAATGTGAAGTATATATAGGAAAAACCCAACGGCTAGAAACGACTCTTTTTTTTGGCCGGTTCCAAAGAACCGCTAGGCCGGGTGAACCGCACGGTTCCGGTTCTAGTTCCAAGGAACCGTTGGGGCGGGTGAATCGTCCCGGTCTGGTTCCCGGTTCTGGAGCGGTTCCTTGGAACCGGTGGTCCGGGTGAACCGGTTCGAACCGACCTGCGATTCTTTGGTCCGGTTCTGGCGATTTTACGGTTCTGACAATTTTTTTCCAGCGTTTTAACAGTTTCGCGGTTCGAGCCGGTTCAGAACCTGTCGCGAACGGTTTCGGTTCCGGGACCGGTTACAAGCGGTTCGACACCGGTTCGGTTCCGGGTAACCCGCTCCGTGGCCATCACTACTTCCATTGTTAGACAATAATTAAGGTTGTAGAAGGTGTGTATAATCTATTGTTGGGTGAGAGAGATGAAGAAACTCATTCAAGCAGTTACTCAGAAAATTTCTGAGTAAAAAAAATCATTTTTTTCTTACAAAAAACGCACGTCTCTCTTCCTTCCAAAATACAGTTATTTTTTTAATTTATTATTTGAAGGGAGTTGGGCTGGGCTCCAAAGAGTCGTCTCTAGAAGAGACGGACTCTCAGGGGAGGGGTTGTCTTTTAAATAGTTTGAGTTGGCCCATTTTAAATCGACGCACGGTGAGACGCCCTTAATGGAGAATTACTAAACATTAATTACATTTTGTTTTCCCAAAAACTTGCTACATCCTCGAAACTATGAAGGCAAAGACTAACTAGAATTTAGTATTAATCAAGTGGAGCTCACTTTTGTTAGCCCCACTAAGGGGTTACTTAAAGATTAAACCACAGCCCAAGTAAAATACTTGAACCAAAACCAAACCAAAGCAAAAGACTGAGTATAAGCACACTAGTGTCCGTTAAACAAGTTAATAAAACTTTGATTTGCCTAAACTCATTTTTTCAAGATTAAACTTATATCTCAAAAGTCATACTTAACTCAAAACAGTGGTTTTAAACCCTTTCAAAAACCTTCCAAACATAATTCATGAAATCATACTTGATGCAAACAATGGCTCAAACTTATGAGCTAATAATATTTTCATGGTGTAGTCATCTTGTGAGTAGTGATAGCGATCTAAAGTTCGCGATATATCCAAAAATATATAATTAGGTACACTAAACGGTGCCCTCTGTACGCGCATAACACTTGTTACGTCGTAATACACACACAACTTTTGTTGTACCGTAATTGTGCACACAACTTTTGTCGTGGCATACTAGTCCCCAAAGCATTTTAATTTTCAACATATGTGTTGATTTAATTACACAAAACCACTTCAGAGTTTCATAAATCATTTGAAAAATATAATTATAACTTTTCCTACACGGGACATACATACATACTTGCGTAATTTATGATCATAATACTTTTCACTTTTAGGGGGTAAATATGTTTACATTTGCAACATAAATCACAATTTTAACTTTTCTCACATGGGGTAAACATACTTACTTGCAAACTCATACATATACAGTGTATAAAATATTGCTATATTGGGGCATCACTACAAGGCATGAAAATAAATCTTTCAATTTATTAAAATTTATTTAAGTAAAATAAATATAATATAAATTTAAATTGTTATAAAATATATGTGGAACAACCAGAATATATTTTATATATTTTATTAAATGTTATAAAAAGAGATTTCCTAGAAATAACGTTTTCTCAATAATTTGCAATTTATCGGCAATTAAAACAATAATTTTTAAAAAATAATAGAAAATAATTTTCCAATAAGGACAATATTTCTTAGTTATTATATTTAGTGATTATATGGTTATTTTATTAATTTCTGTTATTTATTTAATTAATAATAAATTTAAGATTTCTAATTACTAGAATAAGATAATAATATATATTAATTAATCTATGAAAATTATAAATTATTTAAGTTAATTTATTTTTAAACTAGGTGGCACTAGGTTAATGGTAATTATTTAATTTAGTGATCTAATTTAAAAGCTCCTAAACTTTATTCACCAAATTATTCCTTTTTTATAATTAACAATTTCCAAATAACTTAATAAATTAATAATTAATTATGAATAACTATGTAACATTTTCCACTTGTTCCAAAAGTCATATAATATTATATTTAAGTCATTTCAAGTGATTTTAATATATAATATTTTAAATAATCAATATAGCTAATTTAACCAATAAAGCAATAAAATTCATTAAATTCTAAAAATGTACAAAAAAAATAATTTCTTTTAGTATTTATTTCTTATTTTTCCATTATACAATTAACCAATAAATAATAATGTCAAGCAATTGTAAAATTTTCAAGATAGTGGCGATTATGGGGCATAATCAATATTTCGAATAAGCAATGATTTACCTTTTTGTTTCTGATTTTTGATTTTGATTGACATTTCCTTATTGTTTTATGTAAAGGTACTTATTTTTTTACATAAGATCTTTTCTTTTAAGTTTCGAGCATGAAACTTATTTTAAAGAGGGTAGATTGTAACACCCCAAATTTGGGAATATAGCTAATGTTTATTTTATTGAATCTAAATTCATATATAATATTATAAATATAATATTAATAATAATAATAATAACAATTTAAGTAATATTAATAGACAACAAAGAAAGAGAAAGATATATCTGTGTAATTAAAAGCAAAGAAGAAAGTAGTAGTTTTATGTTGAAAGGGAGGATAAAAAAAAGATGAAATACATTATTATCTCCTTTCATCACTTTTTTCTTTTCTCTCATTTATCTGCTCCTATCTAAAGCTTCATCTCTATCTCTTCACATATCCTCTGTTTTTCCTTCTTTTTCATCATTAACTTACAAATCTTCTTAGTATATTACTCTCCTACCTTTATTTATTCAACAAGGCAACATAAAGAAGAAACTAGAATTGGGCAAAAAAAAAAGAAGAAACTAAAAATTTTCAATCTTAGGTGCGTTTTTTGGCTATTAGGGCTTATTCAAGTGGTGATTTTCAAAGCTTTGTTGAGTTCTAATCTCCTTCGGTGGTGGGTAAGCTCAATTGTTTCGTTAATTTTAGTTTTATCAAGTTTAGGAAATTAGGGTTTATGTTATGAAATCAATTTGAGGCTTTTTGTTTTTAAGGTTTTGTGAATGAGTTATTTGTAATGAAGAATTAGTTATGTGTTTATTAGTAATGTAGATTATTAATTTTCTTTGTTTTACCTTAAATTGTGATGTAGAAGATTTTCGTATAAAATTCTGACAGCTTTGAAAATTGCAATGTTAACCAGTTTCTGGCCATTTTTAGCAAAACTGTTATTTCTCAAAAGTTTTTCGAATCAAAATTTACCCAAGATAGGCTCAAGAAACGCATGATTCAGATCTTTGTAGGGGAAGTTATGGTCATTTCAAGGTACACCCCCACTATATCAATTTTAATAAGCTTAATTTAAATTATGTGAACATAGGATTTGTTATATAACTATTGAATTTGTGAAATGAGTACTTGTTAGAGGTTTAATATTGTTGGTATTAAATTATGAAATGGATGCTTGTAATTGAAAGTTGGGATTTTCGTTAACCTTACTTTAGTTTAGGTTTTAATTGGAAATGTTAGAATAAATAGGGAACAAAAGTTTGTTAGTTCATGATAAGAGTTAATCGTAGAGTATCACTACAAAAAATATGGTATATACCTACACTTATTTAGCCACGCTTAATTAAGTGTGACCGATTATTTTGCAAGTTGGCACACTTATTGCATTTAGGCACGCTTATCAAGTGTGAGAATAATAGTCTCACTTATAAGCGTGACTAAAACTCAATTAAAAATATATAAAATAGTGATAAAATCAGCCACACTAATAAGCGTGGCTAAAGCTCAATTAAAAAAAAAGTGATCAATTTAGCCACACTCATAAGCATGACTAGTATTCAATAAAAAAAAATACAAAAAAATGAATTTAGCCACTCTAATAAGCATGAGTAAAGGTGAATTTAGAACATTTAAAAATGATAAATTCAGCCACATAAATAATGCGTCGCTAAAGATTAACTAATAAAAATATGTAAAAATCAATTCAGCTTGGCTAAAAACAATTGAAAAATCGAATGCTACCTTCCCCATTTCCTGATCTTTACTTTCCTTTCCCTATTTTCCTTTTCCCTTTAATTTCGTTTCTTCATTCTTTCCTCTGGTTAATTCTTACTTCCTAACTAGTCCATTTCCAACCTTGTATTTTGTAATTATTGCACCCGTTTTTAGCTTGGTCCAATTAAAATTCCAACCTTGTTAGGGTTCTTCTAAACACCAATTTCGGATGGCTTGTTAGTGAAATTTTTTGAATTAGAAGTAAATTTGCTCGGCATTGGGTCAGTGAAGCAAAAGCAATTTGGTATTATGCTACTCTTTCTTCCTAATTTTTCGTTAAAAGGTGAAAGCTGGAGGAATAACAAATTGTGATGTAGGATATTATCTATTGTAATGTTATATTTGAGCCATGAGTTGTTGCTTTTTAAATTTAAAAAATTAAATTGAATTCGAGCTATTATTTGTACAAGTTTTGTTGAATGGAATCAAACACTAGTGGAAAAAACCTCATTTTCTGCGTGTCATTTGCTGCGGTTTTCCTTAGACGCAGCAGTAAATAGCAAAAAAAAAAAGAAAAAAAATATATAGTACAAATGCTGCGGTTTTCCTGATGCCCGCAGCAAATA
The DNA here is from genome assembly GCF_026212465.1 of Amaranthus tricolor. Taxonomy (NCBI): domain Eukaryota; kingdom Viridiplantae; phylum Streptophyta; class Magnoliopsida; order Caryophyllales; family Amaranthaceae; genus Amaranthus; species Amaranthus tricolor. The sequence continues at coordinate 21,475,113 of NC_080060.1, read as the reverse complement.
ACCATTATTTGCTGCAGTTTTATTAAGCCCGCAGCAAATAAGTGCTTATTTAACGAAAAATAAAATAAAATAAAAATAAATAAGCATTATTTGCTGCGGTTTTGAATAAAACCGCAGCAAATAAATATTAAATTTTTTTTTTGAATACTTATTTGCTGCGGTTTTATTCAAAACCGCAGCAAATAATGCTTATTTTTTTTTTATTTTTTTTGTTAAATAAGCACTTATTTGCTGCGGGCATCAGTAAAACCGCAGCAAATAGTCAGTTCAAAAAATATAAAAAACGCGTTTTGACGTTCAATTGCTTAAAACCCTAAAATAACTTTCTTCAAAAACCCACGACGACGGCTGTCTTCTTCAAACTCTTCAATTTCTGAAAATTTTTCTTCAAAAACCCACGAAAAATCTCTTCAAGTTCTTCAAGTTTTTCAAATCATACGACTCTACTATGTTTTCTCTTCATTTCGTTCATCATCTTCCAAACCCCACGACTTTGTTTAAGTTCTTTGAGTTCCTATGTTGTTGAAATTTGTTGCTTCAATAACCACCCATTGCACGAATTTCCTTCTCCATCTTTGTTTAAGTTCTTCAACCCTCCATTGTTGCTTTTCCTTCAAAAGCCACGAAATTAGGGCTAGTCTTGTTCTTTTTCAAGTCATTGTATTTTATATTTGAATGTGAATAATTTATTTATGTATGTACTTGAATATTTGAATGTGAATAATTTTAATTAATTAGGATTTTTAGATAGATTGAATGTGAATAATTTACTTATGTATATATGTAGTTATATATTTGAATGTGAATAATTACTTATGTATGTGGTATCAATGGTTCAATGGGTAGTTGTTCTTGTAAACGACATCATGTAAGATTATAATCATGTAATTTAATTACATTATTGGATTATTTAACACTATTAAACGAAAAAAGCAAAAAAAAAAGGCAATTATTTGCTGCGGGCTTCTTAAAAACCGCAGCAAATAGCCTTTTTTTTGCTGCGGTTTTAAACCGCAGCATTTAAAATAGGCCATTTGCTGCTATCACTATTGCTACGGGCCAAAATCGCAGGATATTATGCTCAAATAACCGCAGCAAATTAAGTTTTTTCCACTAGTGAAAGATGAAATTGGTTTACATGAAAATTTAGAGGAGTTTAAGTCTCAAGATGAAAGAAATTTTGTTCTTCATATAACAACAAATGCCGGACAATCTGAGCTTATTTCTGATATTCTACTATTAAATCTGGACAATTTAATGCACTTAAGCTTTGATGAATTTCTTCTAATTGGTTTAACCTTATTGTTGACCAAAGCTCAAAATATTGGATTGACCTTATTGTTAATTTATTCTAAGTGGTTTCATGTGTAATTATATAGATGATAAAGAGATTATTAAGATTGCTCATATATGGTATCATGTTCAACAACTGCAAATTGCCCCTTGTCGCTGTGCAGTTGTTGGGAGGAGTTGTTGCAAGTAGCTTATAGGGGTTTTTGATGTTCAGTTGTTGCAAGGAGCTGTTGCCTCTGCCTTCGAAATTCCACAACGAAATTATCTGCAAAGTTTTGAACACTACAACAGGGTAAACTCTGGCTTCTGTTTACTTGTTTTTCGATTTCATGTTGATAGAGTTAGTGTATGTCCAGAAATGTAGAAATGCCAATTCATTCACAAATATTGAAAAACAAATGAAAGGCAGATTTAGAAATCAATATTATTACATGGATTAAAAGTATGGAGGGATGTTTTGTGATGTATTAGATCAAAGATCATGATCAATTACATTACTTATTGCATGCGTTAAAAGTATATGTATTGCATAATATTAATAATATTTGAGAAATAATTAATGGTACCCCTAAATTTTCGCACTTTATCAATGGTACCCCTAAGTTTTTTCGATTATCAAAGGTATCCTTGTGTTATTGAGAGTTTTACAACCGTAACCTTTTCTAGTTTTTTCGGTCCAAAATTGTTCAAAACCGTTAACTTTTTTTTCTTTTTCTTTTATTTTTCAATTTAAAACAAAATAAAAATAAAGGAAAAAGAAGAAAGTTAACGGTTTTGGACGGAAAAATTAGAAAAGGTTAAAAGTGTAAGACACTCAATAACACGAGGGTACCATTGATAATCGAAAAAATTTAGGGATGCCATTGATAAAGTGCAAAAACTTAGAGGTACCATTGATAATTTCCCATAATATTTTTGTATTTTGAATGAATAAATTATGTATAATGCATTACTTATTGTATGCGTTAATAGTATGTATACTACATACAAAGTATGGATGGATGTTTTGTGATGTATTAGATCAAAGATCATGATCATATCTTAACCACATTCAAAGATCATGATCATATCTTAACCACATTTAACGAATAAAGTATGGTTACTTGCTGTTTTTGTTGTCTTTACCTTCAGAAGTTGCTTGGTCTATTGCCTACTGTCAGATTGATTTCTACTGTTTGTTCCCTTAGGCCCCTTGGCTTGTATGCTATCAGTTTTTATAGGTGGTTGCTGCTGTGTTGGCCCTGCATGCTAACATTGTTAGGCAGCCAGTCATGTGTTGCAGTCTGGTTTATGTCGTGCTGCTGTATGCTGTGGGTGATCGCACCTTTGCTGGACGCTCAAAAGCTACTGGTCTAAAGTGCTGGACGCTCAGGTTATGCACGTCATCAGGATGGTGCACTTGGTATGCTGACACCAGCTACTGTCAGGTTTAGAAGCAGAGTGTTGAATCTTGCGTCTTTGTCTTTCTAGCTGTGTTGTTTTGGATTGTACAAGCTCAACAATTGCTCTATTTTGCTAAGCCTCGCTTGTTTGAGACCTCTAGAATCAGGTAGATTCTTGGTGTATAGGTGGCTCTATTTATTGATTATGTTTGTGTTTATTAGAAAAATTGTTTATGTTTGTGTTTATTAGAAAAATTAATTTTGTACATTTATTATGATTATGTTTATCAGAAAAATTGTTTGGCAAAAATAATAACAACAACAATAATAATAATTAAAAATAATTTACCGCTAAAATTAGTTAAAATGCAGGTTATGTTCATTAGTCACGCTTATTTGTGTGCGAAAAAAAGAAGAGAAACAATGGACTTTGAAATCATGCAACCACGCTTATCAAGTGAGAAAAGTTTTCAACACCTATAAACGTGACTGTAACACCCCAGCCCAACAGACCACCGGTAACTACTCATGAAAATTGGAGACTGGCCCTAGAGATCAACACAAGTCTTTCCAGTGCACTTTGGTCTCACTCGTGCGCGCCTGAGACAGCTTCCCAGGAGGTCACCCATCCAAAAATTTCTCCCCACCAAGCGCGCTTAACTGTGGAGTTCTTAGCAAATGGGTTCCTATGAAAAGAAGATGCACCTTGTAGATATGAGTAGTCCAACAATCCATTTTCAAGCTAAATCTGGGGTATCATAGTGGCGGGTAACCTATAAGCGTGGCTAAAAGGGAATATTAGCCACGCTTATTAGGAACTTTAGCCATGCTTATTAAACATGTCTAAAAATTTACCAATACAAGCAGAGACCACACTTAATTAAGCGTGGCTAAATGTACCAACCTCACATATAAGCGTGCTTAACTGCATTTTTAAGCGTACGTAGGTGCAACCTTTTTTTAGTGTCTATTATTCAATGTTGAATTGATTCTAGATGCAAATTGAGCTCTTAAGTGTTTGCTTTGAAATGGTTATAAATCGAAGTATAAAAGTCCTCGTTGTTGTTCTCAGTCTATTAAAGAATGATATTGAATTGAGTATAATCCAAGAGATAGCAACAAATAAGTTGTAATACCCCTAATTTTTATACTGATAAAAATGTAAATAATAATACACATACAACAACAAAATAAGGAGGTTTTAGACAGTTGATTTTAGACACTAAAGCAAGTGTCTAAAAAAAGGGAATTTTTTAACACTTTAATATATATATATATATATATATATATATATATATATATATATATATATATATATATATATATATATATATATATATATATATATATATATATATATATATATATATATATATATATATATATATATATATATATATATATATATATATATATATATATATATATATATATATATATATATATATATATATATATATATATATATATATACATACATATATATATATACATACATATATATATATATACATACATATATATATATATACATACATATATATATATATACATATATATATATATATATATATATATATATATATATATATATATATATATATATATACATATATATATATATATACATTTATATATATATATATACATATATATATATATATATATATATATATATATATATATATATATATATATATATATATATATATATATATACATATATATATATTTATATATATATATATATATATATATATATATATATATATATATATATATATATATATATACATATATATATATATATATATATATATATATATATATATATATATATATATACACATATACATATATATATATATATATATATATATATATATATATATATATATATATATATATATATATATATATATATATATATATACATACATATATATATATACATACATATATATATATACATACATATATATATATACATATATATATATATATATATATATATATATATATATATATATATATATATATATATATATATATATATACATATATATATATATATATACATTTATATATATATATATACATATATATATATATATATATATATATATATATATATATATATATATATATTATATATATATATATATATATATATATATATATATATATATATATATATATAATATATATATATATATATATATATATATATATATATATATATATATATATATATATATATATATATATATATATATA
>NC_080060.1:21424728-21464728 GCF_026212465.1 Amaranthus tricolor | reverse complement strand
GCTCAACGTAAGGTTATAGACCAGCGTATCATAGCAGGGCCATCGAAGACAAGCCATCAACAAAGAAACCAACAATACACGTCAGTAACCAACAACATGTTATATATGTAACCAATAATCAATTTCACCACCGTAAGCATAATTAGTTTATACTTAACTATTAAAAGTGACCAACAACCCTAAATATAATCAATCATCAAAATCACCATTATTAATCAAAAATAACACTTATCAAAAGCTTTTACAAATTTATCCCAATATCACAAAATCACCAAAATACAAAAAGTAGTACATACTACCTTCTATTTCATCCCCAACACAAACCCTAATTTATTCATTTGCAAATCTCACTTCTAACACTTACTCATTATAAATTCTATCAAGATATAAACTAATTTAAACTAAGATTCATGAAATTTATCCAAACTTTAAAGATTAAAGCATTAATGAAGAAATGAGGGTGAAGAAGCTTAGAAAGATGGAGGAGAGAGAAGAGGTGTGTGTGGGTGGGGGGGGGGCGCAGCCATCGACTGGTGGTGGCACCGGTTGCTGGTGGCGGCAGCCACTGGTTGTGGTGGTGGTGGCTTGGTGTTGTGAGGGAGAAAGATGGAGGAAGGAGAAGAGTGAGAAAGCTTATGGAAGATGAGAAAAAAAAAAAAGAGGAGTGTTTACTTTTAAATTTCAAAAACCCCACTCATACTACTTGTGTATATTATCTACAAGACCCAAATATAACCCTAACCCATACTAACTTTGATTTATTTTAATAATGATATTAATAATCAAAATAATAATAATAATAATAATAATAATAATAATAATAATAATAATCATTGACTACTTAAATAAAAGAAATTAAAAAAATGTATATATTTAAAGGTTAATTCAATTAGTCAACAATAAATATTTTAAATCATTATGTTTTCAAATTATTTAAAAAATTTACAATATTGACGTAATAAATTACGGGGTGTTACACCTTATGTGATGTTTTAGTGGGTTTTAAGTAGGGGTGTTCAAAAATATCCGGTTTAAAAAACCCGAATTGGATTACCCGATATCCGATTTTTAAAACCGGGTAATTTACCCGGTTTACTAAATTTGGATAATTCGGGTCGGGTACCCAGTTTTAAAACCGGGTATTCGGGTCGGATACGAATCGCAAATTTTGGGAAACCGGCTACCCGGTATCCAGTTTGTATTATTTTTTAAAAAAAGAATTATTTTCAAAACCCTAAATCTACCTTGGGCCTTTTGAAATCCCGTTTTTTATCACATATTCCCATCTTGCATCTTCAAATTCGTCCAGACGGCAGATTCCAGACTCCATCTTCACGCCGTCATCTTGCTTCTTCTTCACCATTCACGTTGAGACGTTGACAAGAATCCAGACCACTGCAATTCTTCTTCTTCACCGTTTTTAATTGGGTAAGTTTCTTTCAGTTCATCACCATTCTTCTTCTTCTCAGGATTTTTTTAATCCGAAACAAATCTGGTTTTTGGTACTTATTTAATTTTTTTTGCCATTTTCGATTTTGTCATTTGTGTGTTTTAATTTAAGTTTTTTTTTTCAAAGAGATTTAGCCATTTTCGCATTTTCGGTGTTAAGTTGAATTTTGCCTTGAACTTGAATCTATTGTATTTTGTATGTTCTTCATTAGCTAGATTTTCCCCTTTTTTTGGATTTTGCCATTGAATCTACATCAACTTGAAGCTACTGTATTAGTTGGTAATGTTCTTCATCTTTCTTGTATATAGTTTGTATTAGCTGGTAATCTTGATTGAATGTATTTCATAATTTGTGGAGGATATGTAAATTATGCAAAAAAAAGAAAGTCAGATACTCTTTAAAAAAAAAACTAAAGTCTGTATAGAATTTTGCAAGGTGATTGATGAAAGTGAACTCCTTTTCAATATTCAAGGTGTTCTTGATTGAATCTTGATTTTTGAATCTTGATAGAATTAGTTGGTATTCTTGATTGAATCTACAATATTTTGAAGCTACTGTATAGTCTATATTAGACTATTAGTTGGGTTTTATGTTTAATATTTGAAGTTGAATTCTGATATTTAATTTGAATATTATATAAAAAAATATTAAAAGAAATAAGGAAAAAAAACATAATTTTTAGGAAACAATCAAAATCGAGTATCCGGTTTCCGACCCGGTTTAACCGGGCCGGATCCGGGTCACAATTTTAGGTACCCGAAAAAGCGGGTATCCGGATTTCCGAATCCGGGTCGACCCGGTACCAGGTTTTGAACACCCCTAGTTTTAGGTAGTGTTGATATTATTATTTGATGTTTTTGTCTCACATGTTTAAATATTGTATTTTATGTAATTTTGAGGCAAAAATCGAAATTTTATTAGGTTTCGGGGGTGATAAGAGGGTGAAGGCTTGGAGAAATGGCCTAAAACCCCTAAAGAAGTCAAGAAATCGAGCCAAACAAGCCCCAAGGGAAAGAAATGATTCGTACCTAAGCCGTGTTAAAAAGCCACGACCCGTTGCAAAGCAATTGGAGTCTTGAGGCAAAACGACGAGTCGTCCCCAACTTGCCACGACTCGTCGCATAGTTACTGATCTAAGCAGAGCAATCCAAAGACAAATTGATGAGTCATCCCCAATTTGCCACGACTCGTCGCATACTCACTGAAGTCACATATTCCAGGCAGAACAAAAGCGATGACTCGTCGCACCTCTAGTGAGTAGTTTTCCTTTCTAGGGTTAAGGGATAAACCCTAATTCGAAGCATGAAATGATATTTTATCGGTTATTTGTGGGAAATTTGAGTCTATGATTAAACCTATGCTTAATGAATCTTAGTTTAAATATCTTTATTAACCTTTTCAATAAAACGGAAGTTTGAGATTAGGATTAATTTAGGATTGAGATATATTTAAGTTAAATTCCTACTAGTTTAGCCAATAATAGAAAAGTTTGAGGATTAACACTAGTAAGGTCTTAAAACGAAAGGCGATATTGATTAATAGAGCGGAAGCTTGAGATTAATTAGATCACGTTTAATTATGCCAAAGACTCAAATTCATACAATTATGAGAGTAATTCACTCCCATATTAGAAATTACGTGATTCACGACACCCTAAATTTGTCATATTATTATCTTCGTATTAATTATTGTCTTAACTGTAATTATTAGTTCTACTTGCATTAATTTAGTTATTGCCTACAGTAGTATTAGTTTCTCAACCCAACTACTTGTTGATCCGTGTCTCGTAGTCATAAATCGAACAAATTAGTTAACTCGCTTCCCTGAGTTCGACCCGTATTGCTAATTTAACAGTATGGTGACAGTAGGAAGTAGGCTAATTTTCGTTTTCATACTTCATTTTTTTGTGCTTAACATTAGGACTCCTATTTTCTCATCCGAATTCGTGGCCTTCTCTAATGATGTAGGGCCCAAAACCATGAAGTTTCCCATATCTTCATTCAATCTATAAATGAAGGCCCTCAACAACATGGGCTCTGGAAATCTTTCCGAGGAGATGCTCTCTCTATAAACACTCTCTTATACTCATCATTTAAACAGTAACCGTTTCTCGTAGAGTGATCTCTGAATTATGGATCTAAAGTGTTTCAGAATTAGTGCCTTCCAACACCTACTACGTGGTGATTAGTGTTCTTGGTTTTCTTATTTAAACCACAACAAGACATCCCCATTTAAACTCACCACATTCTCATCAATCTTCTCTTCTTCACTTACCCTATGAAATACAAATTGAGGAAGAAAATCCCTCCATATCTTCCCTCCTCTAACTTTGTACACAAACAAAGAAAATCTCAGCCATTCAAATCCCTTTCCTTCCCTTCCCTTACCTTCCATCCATTCACACCCTTAATCTTTTGCGTTCCCTGTCATAGTCTTACATGGGAAAAATATGAGCCTTCCTCCTGTAAAACAAAAAAGGTAGGTAGTGTGTTATGGATCCCATTTGTTTTTCCATTTTGTGAAGTTTTGTGGGTAATAAAGCTAACGACAGAAAAAAAAATTGGGTAGTAAAGAAAAATGAAGAAAGGTTAAAATTTTGTGCATATTAGAACGATATGAGCAAATAGAGAGAGTATGATTGAGACCCACTTTTGTGACATCTCCATATGATTATCATTAAGTATGATTGAGACCCTCTTTTGTGACATCTTCATAATTAAGGAAACATTAACCATAATGATCCAACCTTTTTCTTGATTTCCTTACAATAGTCCTGCATCTTGATAAATTGATTGATAATGAATAATCCAAACTAGTCATTTCGCCCAAAAAAAGTAAAACAAAATTTTGAAAAAGAGGAAAAAGAACAACCTCACCCCTCCCCTTATTTCAACATCGGCGCAATCCCCTTCCCCCTCTCCTTGCACCGTCCACAACCTTTCTCCCTCTTACCAGCGAACGAAACTTTCTCCAGCCATTCCCCCAATTCCGAAGAGCCCCCCTCCCTTTCCCAGCCCCAACGGCACTCCCTCCCCAACCTTCGTCAAACACTTAACAACAATAATCCAATGTCGTGGATAAGGTGCGCGACTAGAGTGATGGTTGAAGTGAGGCTATTGATTTTAATGGTGTTTAGGGTTTAAGGTTTCTTCGGGGTAGTGGTTGTGGTAGGGTGGTTTTAGGGTTTAGGGTTTGGAGATATGTGGAGCTGGGTTTTAGGGAGGGCTAATTTTATTTAAGTTATTTTTTTTAAGTTACCTTTTAATTTTTTAAATTTTTATTTCACTTTTCTTTTTAATTTAGGTAATTAACCTAGTATAACAAGTCACCAATAATACTAGTTGTGTTATGAGTAAACGCGCTCAAAGTTCGGATTAATTATGATTAATAAATATGTGAGATTATTGTTAGAAAATCAAGAAAATGGTGGATTATCAACGTAATTTTTTCTATAATTAATTAATTGAAGATGCTAAATTTTGAGATCTCTAAGAACATTTGTTCCTCCAATTGTGTTCATTAGCATCTTCCGATCACGATAAACTTGCATCTTCCTCCGATACAACTCTCAACTTTCTAGGAAAACAATCTTGATTCTTATGGTTGTGGTTAATAAATATTGTTTTGTTCTTGTTCCATCTTCTTGAATTCCTGTGAACACTCAAGGTTCATAATTTGCTTTACAATCCTACACTAACATCACACAAAGAACAATCACCTCATTAGTGTTTAAACTTGTGTTAAAAGTTATGTAGTGATAAAGATACTTCCTCCTTCCCAATTTTATAGCTACATTTGAGATTTTTAACGTTATTAAGAATAATGTTTTTTGTTTGTTAGTGGTAGTAAAATCAAATGGTTAAGATTAAGAAAGAGAAAGAAAAAGATGAAATAAGTGGTCGATAATGTGGGTAAGTGGTAGGTGGAAGGTGGGATCCATACTTAAAAAAGGAAATATAGCTAATAAGTTGGAACATCCTAATAAGGAAAGTGGAGCTAACAATTTGGGACAAGGGAAGCAAAAGAGTCCGGGATTGTACCATCAAAAAAAGATGAGTGAAGTTTTAATTGGGAATTTATGTAAGAATGGGATCAAACTCCTTGTTAATCATAGTTTCTTTTGCTCGAGCATTAGTATCTTTGGACCTTCAACCAAATACTGTTGTTTTTCTAGGCCCTCCATCTTTGCTTCCTCCCGTAATTGTTCCAAAAAAGGCTTTCCATAAAATCTTCCTTTTCATTGTAGCTATATAATCTCTTGTTGGATTTTCATTTCTTTCCACAATTGAGTGAAGCTCCGTGTCCTTTTCACATTTTGGTGAAAATTTGTCAAATCCCCGTACATTCTCCACCCCTTGAATTTGCTTATTTTGTTTAATCCTTTTCCTCTGAATCCATTCCGTTCTAGATTAAGCTTTATCAACTTAAAAGTTGCACGAATTGGATTGAAAATTGTAACTTTTCGAGTGATTGAACATAGACATGGAATCAACTATTATAATTTTTTGGTCTCTATATCTGATGCGTGAATGGGATGAACGTTCCAAGAACACGAAGACCTCAATCAAGAATCAATGTCGAAGATCAATTTGCACGCAATGACACACACAAGATAACCCTTCTGTTTGATGACAAACAAGAAGGTTGGCCAGAACAACTTCAAGAAGTGGTCCTTTGGCCGTGGATAGAGACAAATCACCCGCACTGGATGCCTTGGCCTCTTCCTCACACTCCAATTGAAAGGCACTCTTTCAATCTTTGTGGAATTCACCTGAAAAATGACTTTGTTTTCACTCACAAAGGATCCTCACAGAACAAGCAATTGAACAACAATTACTTTGAAGAAAAACGTTTGATTAATCTGAAACTTGTCCTATTACAATGGATTACGCCTCTTATTTATAGAGCTAAGATACCTTCTAAAAGAGCTAAGTCAAGGCCTAACCATAATAACGGCTAAAATAACACGTGGCTAATATTTACACGTTTTTTAAAAAAACAGAAATCAGAAAAAGAGCTTGATTCATGCTGTTGCACTATCCTTTGAACGCCTAACCTTCAGCATCAATTCTTGGTGTCTTACTGTGATCGTAAGGAGGCACTTAAGGTGTTGATGGAAAGGTCCATGTATAGAGATTCCAAAATTACCCTTGGTGTATCCTAGGATGCTTAGGTTGACTCTGTGGAAGGGCTTGAAGGAATGCTGCTCAGCATGTGATGGCTGGCAGTACTGGATCATCCATTCTCAAACGTCAAGCGAACACACGCCCTTGGAGCTGATCTTGTGGGCTCTGTGAGTATTATCAACATGGTTCTTGGACCTTAACTTCTTGGTCCATGTATAGAGATGCCATCCTCCAAGTTCCCATGCTCATACATACACCAAGCTAGGCGTTCTATTGCTCGCAAGGTGGGCTGGCAGGAAGGTGGGTGTTCTGCTTGTTCTATTACTTGTATGCGTGGAATCAGCCTTCTGTTCTTGCTTCTTTGTTCATGCCATGCTTTTGTTAATGTATGCTTGTTCCTTGCATCCATGATGATGTTCAGTCCCATTTGAAGATGATCCTCCTTAGCCTTTATGCAAAAGTCAGCAAGGGCAACAGGTAAGTTAGTGAACATCCAATTGGTAGGTTGCTCAGCCATGTATCCTCCTCGATTTGTCTTGGCTTGGCTTATCTTGGCTTTTGGGCTACCCATATTTGGATCATTCCCTCCTTTAAACAGAATTGTCCTCAATTCTGCGTGGCTCTCATGCTTTTTTGAATCATCCAAGTTGAAAGTCTTTGAGATCCCATAGCTGTGCAGTAGGTTCAAATGCTTCCTTAACAAAGTTCCATCCTGCAGCTCCTCATGCCTGAATTCCTCTTGCATTTGCAGTAGCTTTTCAGTCTTTTGTTCAATATTTGTATGGGACCTACAACCATAAGAAAAGTTAGTAATCACATCTATGAAATAAAAACCATTCATCTCACAGCATGTAGATGAAGCTTGCAAATGCAGATTGTTTAACTCAACATCATCAATAGGTATAATTTTGATTAATTCAGTATCTAATGTTTCATACTCTGATGAATTCAATATGTTGGTTTGCTGTTTGACTTGATCACAGTATGTAGATGAGTTTTCCACATGCATTTTGTTTATTTCAATATCATCAATATTCATAGGCTGAATCAACTCAACATCTACTGTTTCATCCTCTGCTGTTTTCAAGGTTTTGGTCTTTTGTTGGACTTGGTTCTCACTAATTTCTTTAATGGGCAGATGCGCAGTTTCCTTCTCATTCTGAATTTCTTCATCATGAGTATGTATAAGCTGTGGTATAGGTTCCTTGTCCTCTATTGTTTTTATTGCTTTGGCTTGTAATTGGGTTTGATCCTTACTAGTTTTCTTTATGATCAAACGCCTAGATCCTCTTTTAAAAAAAATCTGAACTCCCTCGTGACAGTCACGTTCATTCGGAACATAACTTGTTTTGTTTAGTTTTGTAGGAGTAGTCATGGTCTTACATGGAGATGGGGGTTTAAGATTTGTTAACTTTCCTTCATTTTGGTTTATGGCTAACCTAGCCACTGTTTGTGAGGGCTGTTGGATAGCTAAAGCCATCGCAGCAAATAATGTGTTGTCTCACTTGTAAAATAGTACCAAGACAATATACAAATGAATGTACACTTCCTGACAGCAACGAATGAATCAAGAATTCAGGTGCACACAATATGTATTCACGATTGATATTCAGGAAACAGACATATATGAATCAACACTTTATAATGCAGTAGCTCATACAAGGGTTAGGTACACAGCACTAACAAGAATACAGTACAGCTGATGGTTATCTTCTGATAGCAGCTAACTAACACACACACAAACACAAAGGGAACAAATACTTTGCTAGCACTCAACACAGAAAACTGGTGGTCTGCAACAATCAACACAATACAGATGGTTCACACCTTCTGTTGTGGTCAAGAAAAACAAAGTGTTCAGATGTAACCAAAATGGGCTTATTGTTGATATTTAAGAATACTAAATGATGGCAGCAGGTCTTGCAATGATTTACTTGCACAAACAAAAACCAGAACACAGAGAAAATGCAAAATATACTTGCTGTCAACAACAAGAAATGTAAAAAATGTTCAGAGATTTCAGCAAGGTGTATTTATTATTAATGCTTCAAGAACAAAACGTAGATGAATGCACAAATCAAAACAAGATCTCAGCAGAAATGTAATATGTTTTGCAAGTAATGGAAAATTTTAAATCTATAGGTGTGAGAGTTGTACCTATATGCAAAAAAAAAAAATAAAACCTACACAAATACGAAGCAATCTAATGCCACAGATACAGATCCGAGCTTCAAATATCCAGTAATCCAGAAACTTGTATAGAGAAGTGTATTACCTTCTGCCAGCAGTGAGGATTCAGTAGGAATTTTCTGAATTTTTGGAGTTGTTGCATCAAAATCTTTTGACTATGATCAATTCTAATCAATCACATTAAAAGGAGAACAAATTTGCTACTAAAAATTACCACATCAATTTACAGGACAGAGACGTAGGCATAGAAACAACACAGAAACACCACCTCAGTTTTCAGAAACAACAGCACACTGAACATACAATCAATGTCTCTTGTTCAGTAAAGAGACTTCAATCTCAAGGCTGAATTGATTGTTCTAGTATGTAATAGGATCTAATGTAAACAAGATTATGATCTATGTACTGACAAGGATCCAAAATGCTCAAGAAAACTTATACAGAAGGAATGCAGTAAGACTTATCTGATCACAACAACAATCAGATTCTGAATGTTCAGTGTTCTGATGCACAAAGCAGCAAAATCAACTCGTACTTAGAGTTAAATGAAATGCTAATGTAAATCCTTATTCTATCTAATTATTAAAGATAGAAAATGCATAAAATCAAAAGGAAAAACAACTGTGAACAGCAAGACACTTGATCAACTAAGAACAGTTTCTTAGTATTTTGACTTTTGTGATTGAATGCAATGTGCAGCACCCAATTGATCAAGTAAAAATCAACTTATAAGTAACATCAAATGAGATACTATTGCAAACCTATTATGTGATCTAATCAAAATGCAAAGGAGTGAAAAAGAGATCAGAAATACTCCTTGTGCACAGCAAGATCAGAATCTTGAAAATCAGGATTCTGTTTCTGCAGTTTTGGAAAAACGTTTGCGCCAAATTTTCTCTTTATGATAAAATCAAAATGTGCTTTCAAGAATCAGAAGTTTAGATGCAATTATTTGATATGCCAAAAGGATTTAACGAGATTTTGATTACACAAAAAGTTATGACAGAAGTCCCAAACAGACAGTCCTGTTTGTGCAGTTTTGAAAACACTTGCACCTTTTTTTCTTCACAACGAAAAATCTCAATTTTTCTTCAAGCACTAAGAGTTTAGATATATGATACCACGTTGATGCATATATGATGATGATGATGCAAGTATGATGATGTTTGATGTATATATGATGATGATGATGCAAGTATGCTGATGGTTGCTGAATATGATGAATATGATGCAAGTATGAGATGAATATGATGTTAGCCAATGCAAAATTACAACCTAACAAAAATCAAACTATCTAATGTGTTCAATTATCTATAAAGACTCAAATGCAGCAAACAATGAGTAAGAACTTTAGGTGCACAACAAATCAGAACCTCAGTACAGGAAGGTTCATTACCTTCTGACAGCAATGAGAATTTAACAAGCAACACTTGGATTTTTGAATTGTTACCCCAAAATCTTTTGATTATGATCAAGTTTAGCCAATCATACAGGAAGTAGAACAAATTTGTTGCAAACAAATCAATGTTCAAAGGTTTCTGGTTGAATGAAAATGAATGACTGCTTGTTTGTTCTTCAATCTTTGGTTTTCTGAATTCCTATATGCAATGATGATTTAGGCATGTAATATTAGGGATTATGAATTTTACACATGAATTCAATGATTATCTATTGATATCTAATTGATTCAGACCAAAACAAAACGTGTTAACAAATGCAAACCCTAATTTCTCAAATGATTTTCGCAATTCAGATTGTTACAATCAATCTTTCCCAAAACAAATGTGATATTCAATGATTCATATACAAATCTATCTAATTCCTAACAGCTATTAAACCCACAACAATCAGAGAATCGAAAATGCAAGAATCAAAATCGAATTTGACAATTTCTTCAGCGAAAACCAATGTCCGAACATTCGAATCACAAATATCGACTAATGATCAACAATTATTCACTCAAGGTATTCAGGAATCAACATTGATGAATTAATTGAAAAAATTTGGCACTTAAACAACTCAAAACGAAATTACCAGAAGAAATTTTGAAGCGCAATCAATATGAATTTTTCCAGAAATTCCCAAATCAGATTCAAATTTGTTTAATAATCAATTATATATTCTGTAATTCTCAATCACAAATGAATTATTGACGAAGAAGGATTGAATACGCACCTGTATTGACGAAATTGAAACAAAATCGCACTATAACTTTCTCTCTGATCACCCTATGCCAGAATGTGTAAAATGGCTTGTTACCTGCTTTCTTTATGCTTCTTTCGTCCTGGTCCCTACTCAGAACTTAAGCTCTGATACCAAGTTGATGCGTGAATGGGATGAACGTTCCAAGAACACGAAGACCTCAATCAAGAATCAATGTCGAAGATCAATTTGCACGCAATGACACACACAAGATAACCCTTCTGTTTGATGACAAACAAGAAGGTTGGCCAGAACAACTTCAAGAAGTGGTCCTTTGGCCGTGGATAGAGACAAATCACCCGCACTGGATGCCTTGGCCTCTTCCTCACACTCCAATTGAAAGGCACTCTTTCAATCTTTGTGGAATTCACCTGGAAAATCACTTTGTTTTCACTCACAAAGGATCCTCACAGAACAAGCAATTGAACAACAATTACTTTGAAGAAAAACGTTTGATTAATCTGAAACTTGTCCTATTACAATGGATTAAGCCTCTTATTTATAGAGCTAAGATACCTTCTAAAAGAGCTAAGTCAAGGCCTAACCATAATAACGGCTAAAATAACACGTGGCTAATATTTACACGTTTTTTAAAAAAACAGAAATCAGAAAAAGAGCTTGATTCATGCTGTTGCACTATCCTTTGAACGCCTAACCTTCAGCATCAATTCTTGGTGTCTTACTGTGATCGTAAGGAGGCACTTAAGGTGTTGATGGAAAGGTCCATGTATAGAGATTCCAAAATTACCCTTGGTGTATCCTAGGATGCTTAGGTTGACTCTGTGGAAGGGCTTGAAGGAATGCTGCTCAGCATGTGATGGCTGGCAGTACTGGATCATCCATTCTCAAACGTCAAGCGAACACACGCCCTTGGAGCTGATCTTGTGGGCTCTGTGAGTATTATCAACATGGTTCTTGGACCTTGACTTCTTGGTCCATGTATAGAGATGCCATCCTCCAAGTTCCCATGCTCATACATACACCAAGCTAGGCGTTCTATTGCTCGCAAGGTGGGCTGGCAGGAAGGTGGGTGTTCTGCTTGTTCTATTACTTGTATGCGTGGAATCAGCCTTCTGTTCTTGCTTCTTTGTTCATGCCATGCTTTTGTTAATGTATGCTTGTTCCTTGCATCCATGATGATGTTCAGTCCCATTTGAAGATGATCCTCCTTAGTGATGTGGAAGTGTAATGGGACCGTTTTAGTGTATGAATTAGCTTAAGAACAAGCTTAACAAGGAACGAAACAAGAGAACACCCACACAACTTAGAAACTTATTCTAGATTGGATGGTTTCTTTGAGCAGCAAAAATTCACTAAGTATTTTAAACTCTCAAAGCTTTTACTCTCAAACACTAAGTAATAAGAATAAAAGGGGCGTGCAACACAAAGTAAGCACAAAGAAATTCACAAAGAAAATCAGAATTTTGTTTTCAATCTCACTTGCCTAAAATGCATGGCAATGAGTTCCTTTTATACTAAAAATAATGCAAGTGTTACAAGCCTTCAAGGAACCTTTTAACTTCCCTCAAGGAACCTTTTAACTTTCCCTTCAAGGAACCTTTTAACTTTCCCTCTTACAAAAATCAGAAAACAAAGCATTAAACAAAAGCTAGAATTAAGCCTTTTTAATGTTAAGCATTTAAGGCTAATAATGACCCTTTATTAATAGCTATTTAAACAGCAAATTAAGGCTAATTAAACTACTTTGAACCGTCCATATTCTCCTAAAAAAAACTCTTGCATTTCTCCTAAAAAAAAACTCCCATTTAAGCATTAAAGCTAGAATTCAAGTTTCTGCTTGTATTCAACTTCCCATTTAAGGCAATTGTGCCTTATTCAACTTCCCATTTAAGGCAAGTAATAAAGGATTGCTTTGAAGAGAATCCCACGAAATTAGCAGCCGTTTGCTTGACATTTGCGTGGCTAAGTAAAGCATGGACCGTAGCTTGTGTTGTAGGAACCGTAACTTTATGATCTTGGACTTTGTGGACGAATTCTCATCATCCTCCCCTTCTTAGAAAAAATTCGACCTCGAATTTTCGTAGGGTTAAATTCCACAAATCTCTCTACATGAACATAATCCATTAAAGGTGATTTTTCAAGCACGAAATCAACCATGATAAACTCATGCTTCTTAGTTTGCTCTACTTGTAAGCCAACCTCCAATCTTGGATGATAATCCTCTACTTCAAGACACTCTATTGTAGAACCAACATTCTTCATGCAAATTGTCTCAACAACCTCCTTAAGATCTTCAAGGTTCTCAATACAAGGTATTTCAACCACCTTTTCAAGAGTCTCAACAATCTCTGCACAAGGTGCTTCAACATCTTTTTTATACTCATCAATCATCTCTTCACAAGATGCTTCAACAATCTCTTTAAGATCTCTAATACTTTCAACAGTAGGTGTTTCAACCATGCTTTCAAGATCATCAACAACCTTTACACAAGGTGTTTCAACCTTCCTAGCAGCCTTCACAACCTCATCATAAGTGGAATAAGGTAGAAGATCCACCTTATTAGAGATTGGTTTAGAAAGCCCCTTTGTGAAACGCGCAATTTTGAGTGGTTCCTTCTCTTGTATGTCACACACCAAGCTAAGCTTCTCAAACTCATGCACATATTCATCAATATTACGCTCACCTTGATTTAGGCGAGTTAATTTGACATATTGATCCTGCACATATTCACGTGGGACCCAACGTTGCTCCATTTTCTTCTTGAGTTTTTCCCAAAATGCAATCTTTTCTTTCCCTTCTCTCCTTCTCTTGGCTTTGAGGTTATCATACCAAAGCCCAGCAAGTTTTGTCAATTTAAGAGTCGCCATTTTACAACTCTTATCATCATCATAATTTTTATACTCAAAAATATTCTCTAATCTTCGTACCCAATCATAAAAAACCTCTGGATCACTAGAACCATCAAATTCAGGAAGGTCTAGTTTGAAACTTCTATCTTCTTGATTGTTACGAAAATGGGACTCGCCATGGGTGGGAGTGGAATTCTCTAATTTCTCTACCCTTCTACCCACTCTAAGCAACGTCTCTCCAATGGCATACATTCTTGTTTCATGCCTCTTCATTCCATCGTGCATTACATGAAGTTGATCCACGATTACTTTTAACATTTCGGCATTGGACTGATTATCACCCATGCTGCGTTTTAACGAGTGTAATCTCGTTCAACACGATTTGGCTCTGATACCAACTGATGTGGAAGTGTAATGGGACCGTTTTAGAGTGTATGAATTAGCTTAAGAACAAGCTTAACAAGGAACGAAACAAGAGAACACCCACGCAACTTAGAAACTTATTCTAGATTGGATGGTTTCTTTGAGTAGCAAAAATTCACTAAGTATTTTAAACTCTCAAAGCTTTTACTCTCAAACACTAAGTAATAAGAATAAAAGGGGCGTGCAACACAAAGTAAGCACAAAGAAATTCACAAAGAAAATCAGAATTTTGTTTTCAATCTCACTTGCCTAAAATGCATGGCAATGAGTTCCTTTTATACTAAAAATAATGCAAGTGTTACAAGCCTTCAAGGAACCTTTTAACTTCCCTCAAGGAACCTTTTAACTTTCCCTTCAAGGAACCTTTTAACTTTCCCTCTTACAAAAATCAGAAAACAAAGCATTAAACAAAAGCTAGAATTAAGCCTTTTTAATGTTAAGCATTTAAGGCTAACAATGACCCTTTATTAATAGCTATTTAAACAGCAAATTAAGGCTAATTAAACTACTTTGAACCGTCCATATTCTCCTAAAAAAAACTCTTGCATTTCTCCTAAAAAAAAACTCCCATTTAAGCATTAAAGCTAGAATTCACGTTTCTGCTTGTATTCAACTTCCCATTTAAGGCAATTGTGCCTTATTCAACTTCCCATTTAAGGCAAGTAATAAAGGATTGCTTTGAAGAGAATCCCACGAAATTAGCAGCCGTTTGCTTGACATTTGCGTGGCTAAGTAAAGCATGGACCGTAGCTTGTGTTGTAGGAACCGTAACTTTATGATCTTGGACTTTGTGGACTGAATTCTCATCACTTAGCCTTTATGCAAAAGTCAGCAAGGGCAATAGGTAAGTTAGTGAACATCCAATTGGTAGGTTGCTCAGCCATGTATCCTCCTCGATTTGTCTTGGCTTGGCTTATCTTGGCTTGTGGGCTACCCATATTTGGATCAATATCCATCTGTGCTACTCTAGTGTCCCATAATTTGACATAGAAAACAAACCTAATCTTTTTGTCTCTCTTCCCAATTGACTTGCACAACATGTTTTCCAATGAAGATTTTTATTTCTTCATTTTCTTATACCCACCCAAGCTTCTCAAGCTATGATCTTCATTTAGCATGATTAGTACCTCCCTCTTTTTCTGCTCGTGACATCCCCGTAATTAATTAAAGATGCTAATTTTTTAGTTCTCCCCTTTGCCTCTTATTGTGTTCATAAGTATTTTCTATTTTGATAACTCCTAACTTGCTACAAACATTAAAAAAGCAATTGAATATACTTGGAGCTAAGTTGCACTGAAACGGACACGGACATGACACGGGTACGGGAAAACGCCAACTTAAAAATGGCGGACACGGGGACACGAAAATGGTAATATAATAAATATATCAAATTAAAGATAATTTTACAATCTTTCATTTGATTATGTAGATAAACACTTTAAAAACATAAAAGTCACATAAAATGCAAATAAGTACCAAGTCAAAGATAAACATGTTTTTACAAACCAATCAAACCAAACAAAACAAGTAAACAACATGAGTATTTAAAAATAGTCATATAAACCAAATAAATAGGTAAATTCAAGTTTGATCATCACACATCATCCATATCACATCCATCATCATCCTCCACTACAAAAGTAATTTACAACTCGGGCTCATCATCCTTTATATTTTAATAGTCTGACTTTATTTAACTTTATATAACTGTTTAAAATAATTCGTTATTAAGCAGAGCATTTCCTTTAGCACGATTATATTGAATTTTCATCATGTTGATTTTTAAAATAAATTTCGAACGAAGCTTATTTTTTAAAAAATTATATTAAAGGACTTAATAGAAATTAAAAGTTTAAAAATTAGATCGACGAATAGGGGATTTTATAATTACTATCAGATTGTATATTAAATAGGTTTCTGAGTGGGCAATGGCTACCGACGAACTCAAGCAAATCGAAAACAAGCTCTACATCAATGGCGGTAAGCCAGCACCAACAGAGATTTTGTAATTGCAATTCTTGGAGGGATCAGATTCTCTTTCTGATCAATCATCATCAACTTCCATTAATTGTCCACCTTGCTCTTGTAATTGCAATTCTTCGCCTCTTATCACTATTCCTGATGGTATGTTTTTCAGATCTTATTTTTTTTAACTGATCTGTAGTTCTGTACTTCAGGTTTTAACTGATCCTATTTTCGATTTTTTTTTATTTATTTTTTTTTTTTCAAAAAAAATAAGTCGCGTGTCCCTTCCGTTTCCTTGTCGTGTCCGTCGCGTGTCCTTGCCGTGTCCACGTGTCCAGAAAAATATTAAAATATTGGACACTTCATTTGGCATGTCGGACACGGATTTTCGCGTGTCCGTGTCCGACACGTGTCCGACACGCGACACGCAGGTCAGGTGGCGTGTCCGTGTATCCTAGACTTGGAGTATGGGTGGTTAGGAGATGCCCTTGAACCTGTATTCTTTTATGACAAAAAATCATCAATGCTTAAGGTCCAAAATTTCCTTGAGTCCTTGTACTAACATCACACTAAGGAACAACCTCTTCATTAATGTTTGAACCTGAGTCAGAGTTAGGCAATGAAGAAGAGAAAATAGGGGGTTATTGTGATATGAAAATGAAAAACGAATGAAGTGATGAGATGCGATTTGAGTAAGAATGGGGATAAATACCCTTTAAACTAGAGTTAGCTTTTCTCCAGCCTCGATCGACTTATTCAATGGCCCTTCAAACAACTTCCTTAATGCCTTTGAATGCTATTTTTCTGTCTAACACCATCGCTTACTCTCCTAATTGTTCCAAAAAATATTCCATCAAATCTTGCTCTTCATTATAGAAATCTTCCTCTGTATTTCGTTTTGTTTACCCAATTACTTATATTGCATCCCTTGGGTGTTGTCCATATAGGATAAAATTTGTCTATCTAATAGACATCCTCCCTCCTAAATTCGCTCCTTGGTCTCCTTGGAATCCATTTAGTCTTTATTTTTTGAAGAGCTTTATCATCTTCTTTGCAAAAGGATTGGATTGAAAATCGTAAGAAATTTTGAATGATTGAATTGAGACATGAAAGTAAACAAAATTATTATTTGATCTCAATACCATCTGCCAAGTGTACCGTTATTGACGTGGTGGTAATCAAAATTTGTGTTTTAGTCTCCAAACACATCTGATTTTCCTCTCATTCTTTCCACCATTTCTGCTTGGCCTTCTTTCATTTTTTAACAGTTACTTGACTGCTATATTGACTGACACCAGCCTCATTAAGTAATCCAAGGAGGAGATTTTTTGTTCCAAAATTTGTGGCTAGAACAGGCTGATTGTGAAGATTTCATCCTAGACTTCTATAACAAATTAATCCAATTTGAGTTATTTATGCCTCTGTGTTGCACATTCTACTTTCTTATTGAGAGTCCTTTCTTTAAATCTTGTGAGAATGTCAATTATGATATGCCTTTCGATTAATCAATGTGATTGGCATTTTCTTCCAAGGTATTAACTTAAATCTGTCGATTATCCCCTTTTCTCGTATATTCTTGTTTTTCTAAGCTTGTTGATTGATCTTTGATGAAATTATCTATTCTTGTTTTTCTAAGGTTACTTGTTGATTGATCTTTGGTAAAATCGTCCCTTATGAAGTTTGCTCCTCGATAAGAGCGGTTGTTCCTGTATGAGGAAGAGTGTATGGCCATTGTATGAAGACGAGTGCATCCAAGCATTATTTTCTTGGTTAGATAAATATGCATTGTTTATTTGAAGGTAGTATGTATTACTTTTATGTATTTTGGTTATTTTGTGATATTGGGACAAATTTATAGAAGCTTTTGATAAGTGTTATTTTTTGATTAATAATGGTGGTGAATGTGAGTATTGTTGTTGGTTTTGTGGTGATAAAAAGTACTAATAAAGAATTATTGTATAAAATTACTAATAAAGAATTATTGAATCATGTGTCGCTAGCGATGATTAAGTGTTGTCATTGTCAATCATGCATACATGGTTGATGTTTAATTGTTGTGGTTAGTATTAAATTGTTGCCAAACTAATTGCTTATTATGGTTATGAGATGTCTAGCCTACTAACTGCTTTGTTCTTATTCGTTGTCACCTCAAACCTTGAGGAATAGAACAAATTTGATGGAAAATCATTATCATTATGCATTGAAATCGAGTGTAATACACTACATTATACTATTTAAGGCCAAATAGTCTTATTTTATTGCAAAAGTGTATAAATTGAATCTTTTCCTCTTAAACATGCCTTGTTTTAGAATTTAATGGAAACTAATGTTATAGATAGATTGATCTATGGCATTGTTTGTGAGTAAACATGTTGTGTGTATGATTAGATTGTATATTCATATGAGTTATGGCTCGTAAGGAACAAAGTAGGGTATTTAGTAGAGCAAGTAGCACCTAAAGGAAGTCAAGTAGACTTACTAGTCTTACTTTAAACGTGTAAAAGTGCCCGATTCATAAGAGGGGCATAAGAACCTCCTTCGAAGTGATTATTGCGACTTGTTATCTTATAGTTGCAGGTAAGTACACGTAGTAGCTAACTCTCGCATGCATCTTGAATATGTTTTCTTTGCGTAACAATATTATATAAATTATGTCTACTATGAATTGTTGTTAAACATTATTAAGTTGTTGTTCAAGTGTGGATTGGTATGTAGAGATGGTAGAGAATGGGTTTTGATGTCGCAAGAGAGGAATGTTGGACTATATGAGATGGAATGGGAATGATTCCCTTATTTATAAGTTGTGAATTATGTTTTATGAGTGGGAATGAGTTCCTTATGGATGAGATGTTAAGTTGGTTGTTATTGTGACTCCCACTGGATTGGTACCCCAGTTGGTTTAGTTCTCGGAGGCATGGATCATCTATATATGATTGTTGTACGGGGGTATAGTCATACTTTGCCATTGGGCGCCGGCATGGCCGTCACTGTCCTTGGCTGAGGTGTTACCATGTGGATCTCGCAAACCCCAGTATGGTGGCCTCTTGTCACATAAGAGAATATATGAAACCAAAGATAGAAAATGGTGAAGGCATTGAGAAGTACATAGAAATGAGAAGTAGTTAGAGTTGGTACTTACACATTGGAATATCTCCCTCACCTTGTTTTGTTGAAATTGATTGTTGGTTATATATATATAACATGTTAGTTACTGACGTGTACTGTTTGTTTCTTTGTTGATGGCTCGTCTTTGATGGCCCTGCTATGACACGTTGGTCTATGACCTTACGTTGAGCAGCAGGGATATCATAGATAGATCTTGCAGGTTTTGGAGATTCCTTGCATTACATACGGGGGGAATGAGTGAGAACCTTAAAGCGTGCAATGTTATATTTGTTTTTGACGATACATGTAGTTTCTTTGCATTTAAATTGTTTATGTTTTTGGCTTGAGGCACATGCCCTCTTTCTGATGTAATTCGTTGTGCTGCAAAGCTTTAGTTCGTTCGACCTTTCATATTTCGTTACTTTAGCTTGAATGACTTGTAAAGTTTAGTTATGTTTTTGAAAATCCAAGTGTTTACATGGGAATCACGATCCATGCTTAGCATGTCGACAGAGGATTTGGCGATGATCTTTCCGCCGTGATTTTTTGTTACAAGGCCGTTGATGCCTCTTCTTGATTATGTTTTAGTGCGCGTTTATTTTCTTTTGGTGCGTCCAATTTCAAGGCAGATGCTATCGGAATTTCCGCACGATTTTGTTTGGAAGTTTTTATATAATTCCTTTAATTAAATCAATCAAACTTTTCCCTTTCTTTTCCTTTTCTTTGTTCTATTTTCTATATTTTATTTTTTTTATGTAACACTCGAATTTCCTCCATTCCCTTGCGGTTTTGGTTTTGTTTAGAGGGTCGGACATTTAGGGGTGTTACAGGTCTAGTTCTTAAAACCTTGCCAGAGCACTCCTTGTTTTTTAATGGCAGCAAAAGCAGTTTTGGGGTAACAAGGGTGGCTTGTCTTGGTCATATTATTTCAGCTCAAGCATGGAAGTAGATCCTGAGAAAATTTTAGCCATTATAAACAGGCCAGTTCCCAAAAACATTAAAGAGATCCGTGCATTTTTTGGGTTTGACAGGCTATTTTCGTCGTTGGGTATGTTCAAAAAGGCACAACACTGGACTGCCCAACTAAAGAAAGATGTGTATACTATGCATGGATTACAACTGCTATAGCCGCATTTGAGGCACTCAAGGTGGCCATAACTCAGGTGCGTGTTTTAGGACCGATGCTTCAGGTCAAGGGGTAGGGGGTATTTTACTCCAAAATTCCATATATGAAAAGTAGTTAAGGTTTTCAGTCGACTGTTAGGGCCTAGAGCTCAACAAAAAGCCATATATGAAAAGGAGTTAATGGCTATCGTATTTGTTGTTCTACGGTGGAAACATTACTTAAAATGGCGTCGATTTGTGGTCAAAACCAATCAAAGAAGTCTGAAATTCATACTTGAGCAAAGGGAAATTGAGGGTTGAGTATCAGAAGTGGGCTATGAAGCTGAAACCATTGTTTACAACCTTGGACCCAAAAACAAAGTGGTTGATGCACTAACAAGCTGCTTACCTTGAATTAAGTACTGCAATCAGCTCAGTTTTCATTTATTGGGGGCAGCTAGGACGCGAGGTCGATAGGGATACAACATTGGCTCGCATTAAGTCTGAATTGCAGAAGGAACTGATACAGTGACAGGGTTTACAATTCATTGAATACTGTTATGAATTGGGTCAAAGGGTCCAAGGGCATTATCGACATTTTACTATTAGTTGCTCTTTCAATTTTGTTAGTTAGGATAGTTGTTGTGTTTGTTAGGCTTAGGCTATATAAAGAGCCAGCCTTGTAATAATAAGATAGCTATTGAATATTGAATAATAAGGAATAATCCTTTGGAGTTACAGTGGTATCAGTTAAGCCTAATTCATAATATTCATATGATCTTTTTTTCTCTGGAACAATATACAATCGTTTTTGTTTTTTTTTTCATGAAAATCAGTTTTTTATGTTAACTGTTTGGAAGTTATTCATTATATTCATTTTCAATTGGATTGAAAAATAAATGCAAAAAAATAATAATAATAATAATAATAAAAAAAATAAAAAAAAATAAAAATAAAAAAAACAGTTTTTTTTATGAAGATTCGTTTTTTTTTTGTGTGTCTTGGGGTTTTGATTATTTACGATATCCGAACAATGAATTGTTAAAACACAACATTTGTTCATTGTTATTATGTTTTTCGTTTTGGAATTCAAGTGTTTTGTATCGAAAATGCTTATACCCTAATTTTTTCCCCAATTCAATTTCAATTGGTAAAACACAAAATTTGTACAATTGGATTGAGATTTAAATGCGGAAAACTTGTTTTTCCTGAAATTTAAAGCAATTCATGCACAAAGATTGTATATAAATTCGAATTTGTTCGAATTCATCTAAAAAAAAAATAATAAAATAAAAAATTACAAAAACCGGGAAGTATGCGCGACCACGAGCTATCTGAGGTGGCTATGGTGGCCGGAGGGAGGCACAGCTGCTAGCGCGGCAGTAGTGAACCGGCTCCTGAAGCGGCTGCTGGGTTCCCTTCTTTCCCTTTGTTGTCTTCTTTGTTCCAGTAGCATGAGGAAGGTGACCACCTTCTTTTTATTTTTTTTAGAAAAATTCAATATATGCAAAGTGTTTGAAGTTTCTTAGCCCCGTTCAGTTAGGCGATAAGCCCAAGTAATAGCTGTACCATGAGTCTTATTGGTTTTAATAATGCTTTTAAAACACAAAATTTAAATAAATGGATTTAAATAGTTTTTTTTTTCCTTTAAATAGTCTGACTTAAATTAGTTAAGTTTGACTAAACATAAATTTTTTTTTATATGCTCTTAAAATAGTCTCACTTAAATTAGTTAAGTTTGACTACACATAAAGGGTGTTTTATATGCCAATTATTATGACCATTTAGTTTGATATATTACATTGTTATTGCCGTTTATAATATTTGGTATTATTTTGACATGCTATGACTAGTATGGCCCAAAACAAAATTTATATATAAAATTAGGATAGTATATACGATCTGCGAATCGTTTGTTTTGAATGTAATTATATACGATCTGCGAATCGTTTGTTTTGAATGTAATTAAATACGATCTGCGTATCGTAATATTTTTATTCAAAGTATGTAATCACAAATGAAAGGAGTTTCAAGGAAGGTGATGGAAATTCATGGAAGCTTCATGAAGATTAGTTTTTTTTTTAGGGGCCATACTAGATCATCTTTTATTCATGCTTTTATTTGCTTTGAGCGTTTATTTTGGTCTTTGCATGCATAAGTTAATGTATTGGTTAAATATGCTATGTGTTCACTTAATATTAACCATGTTAATTAACTTGAATCCCCATAAATAATATTGAGTTTTATAGTTTTTCCAAACAACACCTATAAGCCTTTGATAATGAATAATACATTCTGCCAAAGCGAGGTATTGCTCATAATTCTTGGGATATGGGGTAAATTTTTTTAAAAATTTACAGGTTCATGTTTGGTTTCACTCAACAAAATCATCAAAAACAAAGTTTTGGATTTTGAAACTAAGAGATAGGATTGAACAAGTATTATCAATCTATCTACTAAGAATTATAATTAGTTATAATTAGTAAAACGTTTACTTACCTTAACTACTATAGTTAAAGGCAGGGCCAAAGTCCGTTTAACTGTAGTGGGAGAGGATCTTAGTTGTTATTTATTCAGAAGGGGATTTTAAATTTTGAATAAATTATTAAACTTGTTTAATTACTGCTTATTGATAGACTATTAATTTTACTTTATTACATTGTTGTAGAAATCATGTCTGGTTCAACTAACAACAACACTCCTGCTTTTAACTTGCGCTGTGTCTTGGAAAAAGACAAATTGAATGCAAACAACTTCCTTGAATGGGAAATGGCTGTGAGAATTGTTCTCAGAGCTGAAGGAAGGGAAAGTGTTCTTGACACTCCACTCCCTGAACCCCTGCCAGAAACTGCAACAGTTGCAGAGAAAAGAGCTAGGCAAAATCTCGAGGCCAATTCTGTGCAAGTAACATGTCTGATGCTTGCTTGCATGGAACATGATTTTCAAAAACGTTTTAACAATCTTGATGCCTACACAATAATCCAGCAACTTAGAACAATGTTCGAAAAGAATGCTCGATTAGAGAGATTTGAAGCTAATTGTAAACTTTTGGAATGCAAACTGGGCAAGGGAAAACCCGTCGGACCCCATGTGTTCGCCTTAATAGGGCATTTTCAAGTCATGGAAAAGTTGGGTTTTCCTTATCCCAAAGAGCTGGCCACTGATATTGTGATCAGATCCTTGCCAGAAACTTTTGATGCTTTCAGATTAAATTTTTACATGCAAGGAGGGGAAGCAACCTTGCCAGAATTGCATGGTATGCTTATTCAGGCTGAAAGGAGCTTACCTTCTGAACCCGCACTGAAAGATGTGCTCATGGTCAGAAAGAATAAAAAGTTCAAGAAGAAAGGGGCTCCTAAATGGAATGGCAATGGAAAGGTAGTTACCACTAAAGCCTCTCCCAAACCAAAGGCTACTCCAAAGGCTAAAGTAGCAGCACTACATGAGTGCTACCACTGCCACAAGATTGGTCATTGGAAGAGGAACTGCCCCGTCTATCTGGAAGAGAAAAAGTCTGGTGCTTTATCTTCAGGTATATATGTTATTGAAATTAATTTGGCAACTTCTGCTTCTTGGGTATTTGATACTGCTTGTGGGTCTCACATTACCAGTAATGTGCAGGGTCTAAAAAGAAGTAGAAGCTTGAGCAAAGGTGAGGTGGATCTCCGAGTCGGCAATGGAGCAAGAGTTGCTGCTTTAGCTGTAGGAGTTTATATTTTGACATTACCCTCTGGTTTAATTTTAGAACTAAATAATTGTTATTATGTTCCTGCCATCACCAAGAACATTATTTCAATTCCGGTTTTGGACACGGAAGGTTTTTCATTTACTATTAAGAATAATTGTTGTTCTGCATATTTAAATGATATGTTCTATGTTTCAGCTAAATTATTAAATGGGTTGTATGTGCTAGACTTAGAAACTCACATCTATAACATAGACAGCAAGAAACGTAAAACAAATGATTCAAACCCCACTTACCTATGGCATTGTCGATTAGGCCACATAAGTTCAAAACGCATAGAGAAACTTCATAAAGATGGAATTCTAAAATCATTTGATTTTGAATCATTTGGTGTTTGCGAGTTTTGTTTGATGGGAAAATTGACAAAGTCACCTTTCACAGGTACAAGTGAAAGGGCCAATGACCTCTTAGCTCTCATACATACTGATGTATGTGGACCTATGAGTACCGTGGCTCGGGGTGGTTACAGCTACTTTATAACCTTTACTGATGATGTAAGCAGATATGGATATGTTTACCTCATGAGACATAAGTCGGAGTCCTTTGAAAAGTTCAAGGAATTTCAAAATGAAGTAGAGAACCAACTTGGGAAGAAAATAAAAGCATTACGATCCGATCGTGGTGGTGAATACTTGTCTCACGAGTTTGATGATCATTTGAAAAATCGAGGCATACTCTCACAATTGACTCCACCAGGAACACCACAATTAAATGGCGTCTCTGAGAGGAGGAATCGAACTCTATTAGATATGGTTCGATCAGTGATGAGTCTTGCTGATCTTCCTATTTCATTTTGGGGATTTGCATTGGATACAGCTGCATTCACACTTAATAGAGCACCTACCAAAGCAGTGGAAAAGACACCATATGAGATGTGGACGGGAAAAGTTCCGAAGTTGTCTTTTCTAAGGATTTGGGGTTGCGAAGCTTATGTAAAACGTTTAATATCTGATAAACTAGCACCTAAATCTGACAAATGTCTTTTTGTGGGTTACCCAAAAAGGACAAAGGGATACTACTTCTACAACCAAAGCGAAAACAAAGTATTTGTTGCTCGCAATGGTGTTTTTCTAGAACAGGAATTTATTTCTAGAAAAACAAGTGGGAGTAATGTATATCTCGAAGAAGTTCGAGATGAGCAACAAATGGATAAGGATAACACCTCATCAGTGGCGCCCCAGCATGTTAATGCCCAGGAGGAAATGCATTCAACACACTTACCTCCTACCGCCCCATGTGGAGAAAATCCACGCGAAGTCACTCTACCTAATGAGGCAGAAACTTCTCTTGTTGTTCCCCTACGTAAGTCTAGTAGGACTATAATTCCGTCAAGAAGATATATTGATTTCCTTTTGACAGAAAACTCTGAAATAACCATGTTAGAATCAGAAGAGCCTACTAGTCACAAAGATGCTTTGGAGAGTCCTGACTCCGAAAAATGGCTTGAAGCCATGAAATCTGAAATGGATTCCATGTCTGAAAATCAAGTTTGGGACTTGGTTGATTTGCCTGATGGGGTAAAACCCATTGGATGCAAATGGATTTTCAAACTGAAAACAGACAAGGATGGAAACATTAGTGTTTTCAAAGCAAGGTTGGTAGCAAAAGGTTTCAAACAAATTCATGGTATAGACTATGATGAAACTTTTTCTCCAGTAGCCATGCTAAAATCCATTAGGATAATCCTTGCGATAGCTGCCTTTCATGACTTTGAAATATGGCAAATGGACGTCAAAACTGCCTTTTTGAATGGGTTCTTAAAAGAGGATGTGTACATGACACAACCACAAGGTTTTGAAGATCCGAAAAATCCAAGGAAGGTATGTAAGCTTAAGAGATCCATTTATGGATTGAAGCAAGCATCAAGGAGTTGGAACCTCAGATTTGATGAGGCAGTCAAAGAGTTTGGTTTTCTCAGAAATGAAGAGGAATCTTGTGTATACAAGAAGTTAAGTGGGAGTAATATCACTTTTCTGGTCCTGTATGTAGATGACATACTCCTCATTGGGAATGACAAAAATATACTTGAGTCGGTCAAGCAATGGCTTAAAAGTCATTTCTCTATGAAAGACCTGGGAGAGGCTGAGTACATACTGGGAATAAAGATCTATAGGGATAGATCGAGGAGACTTATTGGACTAAATCAAGAGACTTACATAGATAAGATTCTCACAAAGTTCAAAATGGAAAACTCCAAGAGAGGGTTTATTCCTATGCAACATGGCATTAAACTTTGCAAGACTATGTGCCCATCGAGTTCAGAAGAGTTCAAGCGTATGAATAATGTTCCTTATGCTTCTGCAATAGGATCAATCATGTATGCTATGATATGTACTCGACCAGATGTTGCATTTGCTTTGAGTATGTGCAGCAGATACCAGTCCAATCCAGGAGATGCACACTGGATAGCAGCGAAAAATATCCTCAAGTACTTAAGAAGGACAAAGGATAAATTTCTGGTATATGGCAGAGCTAATGAGTTGTTTGTCACTGGATACACTGATGCAAGCTTCCAAACTGACAAAGATGACTTCCGATCCCAATCTGGTTTCATATTTTGTCTGAATGGAGGAGCTGTGAGCTGGAAGAGCTCAAAGCAGAGTTCAGTTGCAGATTCTACAACAGAGGCTGAGTACATAGCAGCAGCTGAAGCAGCAAAAGAGGCTGTTTGGATTAAAAAGTTCGTTAGTGAACTAGGTGTAGTTCCTAGCATTGAGAATGGCATCAAGTTGTATTGTGATAACGAAGGTGCTATTGCTCAATCCAAGGAACCTAGATCTCACCAAAAATCTAAACATGTTGAAAGAAAATTCCATCTTATTCGAGAAATTGTTGGAAGACAGGATGTAATAATAAGTAGAGTTGATACCACGGATAACATAGCAGATCCGTTGACTAAACCACTCCCTCAGCCGAAGCATGAGAGTCATACTAGGTCTATGGGGCTTAAGCATATAGGAGAATGTCTTTAGGTTGTTTACTTCATGTTTACAATTATAAAGAATTTTGTTTACCATATGTTTGGAATGTTTATCAATAATATAAATGGTTTGTTTCTTATTTAATTGCTTGGTTTAGTGTTAAATAAAATGTCCATATAATTTGTGTTTTCAATAGGATTATTGGAAACGTTTCGATAATGGAACCCTATAAGTGAACTGAAATCACAATTTATATAATGTCCCTAATCTAAATCACTAAATTGGACATAAGTGGTTTATTAAAGATTAGCATGTAATTAATTGATAGCTCGGTTCCATGGGCTATGGAAACATAGAGATGTTTAATCGATTACATGGATGCATACCTGATGCATTGAGACTTGACCTAATTTGATTCGAAAGGGCAGAATCGAATCCTTATATTTAGTGGATTCCTTAGACATGAGTATGTCTTAATCACTACGAAATAATTAGTTTAACCTTGACACTGTTAAACGTCGTGCTGTAAAAGGAGGCTATAAAGGCAGTGATCAGGTGGGCTAAGAATTGAGTGGGAGTTATGGTCATACAAGAATGAATAAGTCCTCCTATGTGATAGGATTGGTGTGTAGGCCTCTTGATGAGCGAGAATTGAAATTGCATGGCCATGCGGAATAAGATTAAATGGTTAATCCTTAGTTGAACAATTCGAACTCAGAGATCAAGAAACATAATTTGAGAAATAACACTGTGTTGTCAAATTTCACATTAAGTGGCTTAAGGAATTTATAATTGTGCAATTGTCTTCGGACAAGTGGGAGATTGAAGGAATATTTCCGTAGACATTTCCGACAATTACTAAATATTAATATATAGGATATTTATGAAGATAATAAAGTTAATTATTATTAGTAATTATATTTGCTTGCTAGAGAATAAATATAATTGGTGGGTCAATAATAATTGGACCACAACTAATATAATTAATCCTATAAGGTCTTACAAAAGAATCAATTAATCCTATAATTAAGGCCTTACCTTTGAAGAAAAACCAATAAAAATTCTTGATACCAAAACAAGATGTACCC
This sequence comes from Amaranthus tricolor, assembly GCF_026212465.1. NCBI lineage: Eukaryota > Viridiplantae > Streptophyta > Magnoliopsida > Caryophyllales > Amaranthaceae > Amaranthus > Amaranthus tricolor. The sequence goes on along the minus strand of NC_080060.1, from coordinate 21,436,598 downwards.
GGAACAAGGAAATTAAGTTGGTCAAGATATTATGGACGAACCAGCAAACCGAAGAAGCTACATGGGAAACCGAAGTTGACATGAGAAAGCGATACCCCGAACTTTTCGAACAGGTACGTTGAGTTTCGAGGACGAAACTTTTTAAATAGGGGGGTGATGCGAGTCTATGAAACCGTCTAATATTTTTTTTTTAAAACTTCAGTAGTTAACTTTAAGTTCGAGGACGAACTTTTGTTTTAAGGGGGAGTGTATGTAATATCCTTTCTTTAAAAAAAAAAAATAATAATAATAATGAATATATTTCAGAAAAAAAAAAATAAAAAATAAAAACATAACCTCCCACACCATTAACAATAACTTCCCACTCTTCCCACTAAACCTCATAACTAACCTCACTTACCTCTTATAAATCAAATCAATTATCCTTAATTTCATTCACATTATTACTCACAATCCCTTCTTCTCCTACAAATTACTTCCTCCATCTCCCATTTGCTTAAAATTCAAGTCAAGAAAACGCAAGATTTCGATATTAAAGACAGCGAATTCGTAGACAGAGATTATTAGAAGCGTACGTTGTCTAGGATCGCGTGACAAGGTAATTCTCAATGTCCATCTAATTAGGACTATCCCGTTAGTAATATGTGCTAAGTGATAATTGATGTGTTTAAATGAGTGCATGATTTGATATGACATTATTTTATATGATGTTATGCTTAATATATTCTCAAATTATATTTACTATTATTTTTGTCAAACTTGAATTTATAAATTTTATTTCGATAAAATTTATATTATTATTTTGATAACGAAATTGGATACGATTTAAATTGGAAGAGAAATATTTATGATATTAATTCCTATTGCCACCAATTGATGTTAGAATGGTGATTTGGAAAATGAGATTTCAGTTGGATATTCCTGAGATATATATTTATTGGGAAAAATTTATGATCATAAAATATAATGTATAATGCATGTTTGATTTTAAGTTTGTGTGCTCGCAATTAATTATTAAAATATATTAAATCACGTAAAGTGTAACACGAGGGAAATGAAGCTCTTATATTTGTTGTGATCCAAGTATAAGGGTGATGAACAGGTTGCCCTGTTTGGTTAGTATAGCTGCCGACAGGTATTATTATTTCTGATACTTGATACGATGTTTGGTCTTCCTTCTATTTGTTGTGATCCAAGTAGAAGGGGTGTGCACACTAGGGTTCCCTGAGACTACTCTGCTGGCCTTGAATTATTTGGGGTGACGACCTCTTGATGAAGTAGGTATAGGGGTAAAGCCTCGGCCTACTGGCGTTCTCGTTCCCTCAAATTAAAAAAATTTGATTATGTGTTTGTCATTATTAAATATCAAATTAATAAATTGGTTTATGTGATATTATATATATTGTTTTCTCAAATTGTTTTTCTTTTAAACTCAACTATTAATTATTTTCTAAAATTGTTTTCAATTTGATTATATTTTATTTTCTTAAATCATTTTCAAACTTAATCGTTTTACGGGATGGAGTTGGAATTACTCAATTTCCTGATTTTGGGAGTTTTTCCCTTGTTTTTCTTGCATTCTTATGTTGCAGGTTATTGATTGCGTGGGAATCGTGGAGTAAGGATCACCTAGAAACATAGCTTTTGCTAGAGTCGTATTTCAGTTTAAATTTTACCTTAAGTTGTTTAAATTTTATATGGACATAGATTGCGTTTCAGTGTTCTCTAATGTTGTAAACCCTCTTTTGGATTTAAAGTTATTAAGTTATTTCTTAGTTGCTAAGCCTTACATCTATTTTATTAGAAATAGATGTGGCGGTAACACTCCCATGAGTAGGTTTTGGTTCATGTTTTCATTAAAGGTGTTTTCAAAAGTTCGACCTATTCTGAGGGTGTTACAGGGGCAAACTCGAATTGCCCATTAATGTGTGTTTACTATCTAGTTTTGGTTACAATTCTTAGCCAGTGTGTTACAATGGTATCAAAGTGGTACGATTCGATGACTGGAAATGAGGCCTTTTTTGAGAGTTTAGGGATTGAAATTTCACCCGCAGAGATGTTAAAGGGGGTTATCCAATGCGGTATTATCTACGCATTCAAACCAACATCGACGAATGAGATTTATGAAAATTGGGGAAACGACATTTGTGAAATTTGTGATGAACATTTTGATGTAGAATTATCGGAACATGAATGTAGTCACAAAGGATTTTCACACCTCATCCTCCATCAAGAAATGAAGGATGAATTGACGGTAATTGTATACCAAGAAGTAAAAAAAAAAAAAAAAAAGATGACCAAGAAAAAAGTGTAAAGGTTGATGATATGGGAAAGAAGGTAAGAGAGTTGGATAAATGTGAGGATCAAATAACAGATGAGGAAGAGAATTTGTAAAACCAAGAAGAGGACCCAGATTAGTGGAGAAGACAAAGGGAAGGTTGAACAGCATTGGTAAGACTACCTTATGGCAAAATAAAGAAAGAAAGATAGAAGGTGTTTGGAAAAGAAGAAATCAAAGATGAAAGGGGAAACAGTTTGAGCCAATTTATTTTTGAAAATTTCAGCCCATTTCTAAATATGTTCATTTTTTATAGCCTTGACCCCTTTATTTCTCAAGTTCACACACTAATTTTTATGAATTATATTCCGACTGAATTTTTCTATAACCTACCCAAGTTAACTAATTTCTGAAAGGACAAGCTTATTTTTATCCACCTTGACGGCAAGGTGGAACTTCAGACAGTCGGTAATGTGATGAATTGGGTCAAAGGGTCCAAGGGCATTATCGACATTTTACTATTAGTTAGTCTTTCTATTTTATTAGTAAGGATATATCTTATTTTTTAGTGTTTGTTAAGCTTAGGCTATATAAAGAGACAGCCTTGTAATAATGAGATAACTATTGAATATTGAATAATAAGGAATAATCATTTGTAGTTATGGGGCAGACTATTGTCCATTAGTGTGTGTTTACTATCTAGTTGTGGTTACGGGTCTTGGTCGATCAGTTACAAATACCGAGAGAATGTCTTTTTGTGGCCACTCCCACGCACTCTTAAAGAATTTTGAAGAAAACAAGTTTGTGCATGAGAATTTGTTACCTTCTGAACCCTTTTTCGATTCAAAAATTGTCTTTTTAATTTCATCTGTCTCAAATGGTCTTTCAAGCCACAAAGCATTTGCATTTGATATGGATTCCCATTTATGACATGTTGACCCACTTATGATAAAGCAAGCTTTTAATCGAACTAACTCACTCTTCTGGGGAAAAACAGCTAGGTTCTCATATAAAATAGGAGCTAATTTGAATTCTACTCCGCCTCTGGCAACCAATAAGTTCACCACTAGATAGGTACTGATGTAGTGCATTGTCAATAAAGTGATGGAGGTACATTAATTATTACAGCATAGACAACTCAAAGATTTATCATATATAGAGGAGAATAGGAATAATGGGTTTACGAAGGGGTAATGTAGGTAATTAGTATGTTAGTGGTAACTTGAGAGATAAGTTAGTAGTTTATTATAAATAGAGGAGATTAGGGAGTCATAATCATGAAGAAAACTATTAAGTATTTGGTGGGTGAGTTTATACTCATTTTAGGAGACCTCAAGCTTCTCGAAGTGCTTGATTTATCTTTCTTTTACCATTTCTAGGGCTGTAATCTTTCTTTGTTCATTCAATTTATCATATATTTCTAGCTACGATTTCGGTGACCGGAAAACCACCGAAGATGGCGTAAGTCCAGAAAATACCAAAGTGCCAGATCTTGATGCATTTTTTGGGGGTTTTGGGACTGAAATTCCACCCTTAGAGATGCTAATAAGGTTGTTCGCAGCAAAATCATTCACTCATTCGAATCAACCTCTATGAATGAGATTTATGAAAAATGGGAAAAAGGAATTTGTGAGTTTTTTTTATGAACGATTAGAGGAAACAGAACTTTCGGGACACGATTGTAGCCACAAGGCATATTCAATGCTCTACCTCCATGAAGGAAGGATGAACTCATGGCAATTATATACCATGAAACCAACCGAGGAAGGAAATGAAAAAGATGATGTGCAGAATTTTAAATTCAAGAAGAACACACATCTCAAAGAATAAGAAGGATTAGTAGATTTAAAATGCAAAGAAGAGTATCCAAATGGGATGGATAAGGAAAAGAAAAATGTGAGCAAAAGGGGTAAGAGACTGTTACTGCAAAACAAAGGAATGAACAGAGAGAATTGGGAAAGGAAAATAAAGAAAAGAGGGTAACATTAGAAAAACAATAGCAAAAAAAAAAAAAGAAGAAAGAAAAAGAAAAGAAGAGAAGCATGTGGTTGTGAGGGCTGGTCGGATTCCGGTGAGCCAAGGGAAGTGGTTGGTGGCGGAATTTGTGGAGACGGCAGTGGAGGAGGTCTAGGCTGTCGGCGGTGGAAGGGGGCGTGGCCTGTATTTTCAAGAAAAAAAAAAGAGGAAAAAAAGAAAAATCGAAGGAGAAAACCAAGGTTGTTGTCGGAGAGGATGGTGGTAACGGGGGTGCGACGGGACATCGGCTAAGGCTGAAAAAGGATGCGATTTGCCAGTGAGAGGGGCGAAAAATACAAGGGTAAGGAAGAACTAGGGCTTGTGATAAAAGAAGAAATGAGGAGAAAGGAGAACAAAGACGGCGGCGGCGGCGCTGTACTAGTGGAAGTTATCTCCGGGAATGCGACGAGTTGGAATTGGGAGAGGGGGCTGCCGGCGGCTTAAGCATAAAATCAAAGACGCCTTGCCAGTGGACTTTGTCGCCGGAAAATTCAGGCGGCGAAAGAAGCAAGGCTGAGAGAGGAGAGAGGGCTACCGGCGGCGGCATGAGAAGGCTATTTGAGTTGGAACTAACATTGTTAACAGTCTTTGGGTTGAGAATGAAAGAGTGGGAAAATAAGAAGGGAGAGGAGATTTTAGGGTTTAATTTTTTACCTGATGATGATGTCATTAATGACATGAGCAGATGTGATACGAGTTTGTGGGGACATGATCCACTTCTTAAATTTATATTAGAGTAGCCCATACCAATTTAAGCCCAATGCCTTTTGCAACTTTGAGAAATTTCAGCACAGCTTTATATCTACTTCGATAGTTAAGAAAACTTAGGAGTATATAAAAGCTAAGTTCAACAGAAGAAGAAATAATCGACTAAAAATGATAACATGAGGGGAAGGTGCAGGTGCCCCCAAAAGGATTGATGCATGCAAATTTTCATCCCTCAAATAGAAAATATAAATACCGCATAATCATTCTTACAGGCTGAGTTAGAGGTGAGTATGAAACACATCCCCACCCCATGATCCAAACACTACATTTTGTTGTGAACTTAAAGTAAGAAAATGACTTCATTTAGTTGACACAAATGTGTTTTAGATTGTAATGAACTATATTAAATTAAAATGACTCATTCAATCATTTTCAATTCTTATTCATGTGAAGTTGCAAAAGACGTTTACAATCAAGCGTGAACTGAACACAACATATTTGTTACAAGGGTATGGTTGCGTACGTCTACCCCCAAATCACGCCTATGCCGGACTCATTGGCATTGAAGTACAAGAATAATGATAATGTACAAAGATGTTGCAGAAAACCATAACTATAATGAGGTTCCATGTCACATTACTATCAAGGTCTTCTTAGCTCATCAAGTTTGACCACTAATAGCGTCATATATTTTCTAAGATTATTTGGTTTCTTTTGAGATTTTCAAGACCTTTTTTCCTTGATATCTTCTAGTCTAACAAAATTTAAAATGCCTCCTTATCAATATTTTCTATATACTTCCTTTTAATGATCACAATATTTGGTTTTGTTTCATGATAATGATGTAAATCAGAAGTTCTTACAAATCCAACCCTATTATGATTTGTAGTATTGAAGTATTTATTTTAATAATAGCACTTATTAATAAATTATCTAAACAATCCTATAACTTCAAAGTTTGCTTCTTCTATTATATAAATTGATTGATCACACACATATTGTATAAATTAACTGAAATAAAAACACGTCAATTTTGAACTTGAAAAAAACTTGTTTACAAGTTAAGCTTTTAAATCCTTGTGCTCTCGTATAGAAAAAATCGATTTCATGTACTTGTGCCAATAAAACAACAAATTAAAAAAAGGTGGTAACTCAACATTTCAACTTCAAACTCATTTGGCTGCACCTAAAATCTCTTGGAATTTAGACTTCCTAGGAAGTAGCTAAATAGGCTTGCCTATGGTTGACAAATATTATAAAAAACATGGAAGTAGAATTTCTTAAGTGCAAATTCCTATGAAATATAAGTTTAGTTTTAAAAAGTACAAGGCGAAAACGCGAGCTTTTCATAGGCGAGGCACATCTTTTGACTAAAAAGCTTATAAAATAATTCTAGAACATATTTGATACTAGAAATAATGATATTCATATTATAATTGCATCAAAAATCTAAATGGATTCATTATCACTGTGCTAATCTACTAATATACAGAAAAATAGCACAAGAGGGTACCTAAATCTATAGCAATTTGTCTAATTGTTTTCTAAGTAGCCGCTACAAATAGAAGAGAAAGAAACAATGAACCTATAAGAAAAAAAAAATGAAAATGAAAAATCTAGATGACCGAAGATACATAAATAGAAGACGAAACTAAAAGAAGAAAATTATAAGGAAAAAACTAATAAAAACATTAGATAGATTATCAAAGAAAGGGAAAATTTAAAAAAGAAAAACTTGAAGAATAAAACCAAAGAAGCCATAAGAAGAGAAGAAAAACGATGAAATATCTAGAAGAAGAATAAAAAAAATGGAGAATCTACAACAAAAAGGATAGAAAACGAAATAAAAATAACAGATTGTATCAAGTCGTGTGAAAGCCAAAGGAGTGAACTCCACAAAGTTGTAAAATTGTAAGCATATCTTTATTTTTCTCCTTTTTCTTTTTCTCTCATTGTAAACAAGATAAAATCCTTCTTTATTTTCCTTCTCTTTAGAGAAGAGTACTTTTTGTCTAAGTGTTATATGACAAATTACTAAAGAACATTATCTCTCGTTAAAAACATAAAGCGCATAAAGCGCAAATAGCGCAAGGCACAAAGAAGCGCAAACGCGCGTGCCTTATGCATATTGTTGAGCCCAGACTAAGAATGTAGGTACTTAATAACCATGTCTCTCTCACTGATTACAAAATCTTGTGTTAATTTGGAGTAAATTCCCATTGTTAGGTGTGGCCCAAAATTAATAGCTCATACCAAAGTAATGAAACTCGCTTATTTATTCTAGAATACCCATGATCATAAGTGATGAGCATTAACAAGAGGAAGCTTGAAGCTTCTTTCATATTCACAATGTCGGCGCTCTTGAGAGCACTTATAACTGACATTCCCAAGTTGTATCTTGCCAACTTGATGTTCCTATAAACAAGAGGCTAGTGTTGCATTTACGAGCATCCAACAAAATTTGTACAATACACACATTTCTCTAATAATTTATTTTATCCACTATCTTTATATCTTTAGTATTTGTGTTTGTATTTCTCTCACACTTCATATAGTGGATTATAATTTACATTTTGCGTTTCCTTCTAACCCTTATCTTGCTTTTATTCCACATTCTCAAATTTCTCACTTACCTAGGCTTCCGCAATACGCTCATTGACCCCAAAACTCATGAATGATGAATGATGAACCAAAGCAAAGTAGAATAGAGTAACAATAAAAAAAACAAGAAAGGAATATTTGTAGGAGTGAGGTTTGTTACCTAGATAGCGAGGTAATTACGGATACTGCTGACGGTTTGAAGCGGAGAGAATAAGGAAGAAAGCGAAGTAAGTAGCACCTGATGGTGGCTTCTTCTGGGCTCCACTTTGAATTTGAAAGCATAAACCAAGGTGTGATCCTTAGTTGTACAAGGATCAAATTTCTGAGATTTATACCAGGAAGTAGTCAAACACAACACCCCATCTCCCAAATCATGTAAATCATCGAATTCAGCCTTGGAAGCATATGCAAAGTCTGAGTCAGATGGCAAGACAACCTTCAACCATTGTTTGCTACTTAGATCATAGGCTTTAAACATTTTTTTAAAGTCTTCGAAGTAAAAATAAATTATCCCATCCACAAAAACCATAGGGGCTTGCCATTTTCCATTGAAATTGTCATCAAGGCACTCCCAACGGCCACCTTCATTGCCACCGCCACCATCATTGCCACGGCTACTGCTGTTAGGATAATAAGCATAGATACAGGACAGAGGAGGGGAGTGGGAGGCGGAAGGGCGGTCATATTTGCATCTCCTTGTGAAGAGATGAAGAAGGACACGACCACGCAAAGGATCAGAAATTACGGGATAAGCTACCTCGAAGTTGCCATGAACAGGAGGTGGATCCATCAACGAGTTCCAGCGGTTAACTTGGGGATCGAAAACCTCACCGAAACAAGACCAAAGAGAACTTCTAAAGACGTATATCTTGCCACAACACGAAACGCACTTGGGCAGATCCTCGGCATTCTCAATGATAAATGGGGTTGTCTTCCAACCAATCTCAGGTTTGCTCAAATCTAAAGAGAACATGCCCTCGTGAACATAAAGCGCGTCGTTAATGTCAACGCCACTGGTATCCTCACTGTCGTATAAAGGCACGACAATAAGGTAGATGATTGATTCCACAGCCAATATTGAACAAATTCCACCAATCCCAAAAAGTGTAAAAGGGGTTTTACACAAATCACCACTATCCAGATCCAAAATCTCGAATTCACTACATATTTGACCATTTTGCTGTCTGTGCACCAACCGTAACAGCATTTTACCCTTCACCTCCTCTGTCCCGCTTCTCAAACATTTCTTTAGCCTAGACAATGCTTCCGCCATTGATCTCCAGAGAATTTTGAGGGTTTTCGTTTTGAGGCTTAGGTTTTATTTTGGAGAAACAAAAAGTAAGATCAGCTTTGGGTTTATGAAGACGAAAACATTAATCAGCCGGTCACGGTGAGACCGGTCAAATATAAACGGTCTATTAATAAAAAAAACATTAAAAAAATGGAAACTGAACTCCATGTACACGGTGGTTTTTTTAAAAAAAACAAATGATGTAATGCATAGTCTTTTAAACACCATTTCTTAGTTAAGATAGGCTCTAAAAGAGACGTCCAACTAATGGGCCGGTCTATTGTTATTTTTACATTAAAAAAAATTGAATTAAAAATTAACTGAGCGCGTTAGAATATCTCTTCGTCAGTTTCCAAAATCAGTCTCTGAATCATTTCAACTTCCTTGCTTCAGTTTCCATAATCATCATTTGAAATATTTGAACTCATCTCTTCCGCATAACTCAAGACTCCATTATCTTGCTTCTTCTTTGGTATCTCATTCAATTGCTTCTTTGGTATCTCATCTTCTTAAAGGTTTACTTAAAGGTTAGATTTGTCCAAAAATAATAATATATTCACTTATTACTAAGTGGATGCTTGGTTCGTAAACATATATGAAAAAATCTTAGTTGCGTGGACATACGCTTCTAATATTTTTTGTACGCCTATTGCTAGTTCCCATATTTCATCACTTATATGGTTATCCTTACACTCAATATAAAGTTGTATTAAAACCGGACGATAACCAATAGCCTTTTTTAATAAATCATGGGTTGAGCCCCAACGTGTAGGAGTATCTAAAGACCAATATACTTTTTTTAGTTGATACTGGTCACATAATTGCTTATATTTCTCTTTACCTGTCCTAATCTAAGCCACTTCACTATGTCTCTAATGGGATCTAATAAATCACTTAGTTTTCTAATACCTGCTTGGCAAGATAAGTTAACAATATGAGCACAACAACGTACGTGTAATAATCTACCATCAAGAATACAACTAAAAGCAGGTTCGTTATACAAAAGTTCGATGCATTTGATGTTGGCGGTTGCATTATCGGTAGAACAACAATATAATTTATCTACCAACTTCCATTCTTCACATATCTCCAATAATCTATATTTTATGTTTTCACTCGTATGTCTTTCGGGCATTAACTCAAAAGTAATTATTCTTTTTTGAATAAACCAATTATGATCTATCCAATGGGCTGTTACACACATATAAGGTTCTAAATGTGGGGGAGCAAACCAAATATCGGTTGTTATAATAACCCTACCATTAAAAGAAGACATGATAATATTGAAATGATAATGTAATTAAGAAATAAATATAGGAAAGATTAAGAAATAATTAAAAGACTAATTATGTAATTTTAGAAATAATTAAAAGACTAGGTATGTAATTAAGAGAAACAATTATTCTTTTTTGAATAAACTAATTATGATCTATCCAATGGGCTGTTACACACATATAAGGTTCTAAATGTAGGGGAGCAGACCAAATATCGGTTGTTATGCTAACCCTACCATTAAAAGAAGACATGATAATATTGAAATAATAATGTAATTAAGAAATAAATATAGGAAAGATTAAGAAATAATTAAAAGACTAATTATGTAATTAAGAAATAATTAAAAGACTAGGTATGTAATTAAGAGAATAATTGCGTAATTAAGTAATTAAATAGAGAGAATAAGTAGAGAGAGTAGGAGAAGAGATGAATCGTGCATGGAAACATTGAAAATGTGAAGTATATATAGGAAAAACCCAACGGCTAGAAACGACTCTTTTTTTTGGCCGGTTCCAAAGAACCGCTAGGCCGGGTGAACCGCACGGTTCCGGTTCTAGTTCCAAGGAACCGTTGGGGCGGGTGAATCGTCCCGGTCTGGTTCCCGGTTCTGGAGCGGTTCCTTGGAACCGGTGGTCCGGATGAACCGGTTCGAACCGACCCGCGATTCTTTGGTCCGGTTCTGGCGGTTTTACGGTTCTGACAATTTTTTTCCGGCGTTTTAACAGTTTCGCGGTTCGAGCCGGTTCAGAACCTGTCGCGAACGGTTTCGGTTCCGGGACCGGTTACAAGCAGTTCGACACCGGTTCGGTTCCGGGTAACCCGCTCCGTGGCCATCACTACTTCCATTGTTAGACAATAATTAAGGTTGTAGAAGGTGTGTATAATCTATTGTTGGGTGAGAGAGATGAAGAAACTCATTCAAGTAGTTACTCAGAAAATTTCTGAGTAAAAAAAATCAGTTTTTTCTTACAAAAAACGCACGTCTCTCTTCCTTCCAAAATACAGTTATTTTTTTTAATTTATTATTTGAAGGGAGTTTGGCTAGGCTCGAAAGAGTCGTCTCTAGAAGAGACGGTCTCTCAGGAGAAGGGCTGTCTTTTAAATAGTTTGAGTTGGCCCATTTTAAATCGACGCACGGTGAGACGCCCTCAATGGAGAATTACTAAACATTAATTACATTTTGTTTTCCCAAAAACTTGCTACATCCTCGAAACTATGAAGGCAAATAATAACAAGAATTTAGTATTAATCAAGTGGAGCTCACTTTTGTTAGCCCCACTAAGGGGTTACTTAAAGATTAAACCACAGCCCAAGTAAAATACTTGAACCAAAACCAAATCAAAGCAAAAGACTGAGTATAAGCACACTAGTGTCCGTTAAACAAGTTAATAAAACTTTGATTTGCCTAAACTCATTTTTTCAAGATTAAACTTATATCTCAAAAGTCATACTTAACTCAAAACAGTGGTTTTAAACCCTTTCAAAAACCCTCCAAACATAATTCATGAAATCATACTTGATGCAAACAATGGCTCAAACTTATGAGCTAATAATATTTTCATGGTGTAGTCATCTTGTGACTAGTGATAGCGATCTAAAGTTCGCGATATATCCAAAAATATATAATTAGGTACATTAAACGGTGCCCTCTGTACGCGCATAACACTTGTTACGTCGTAATACACACACAACTTTTGTTGT
>NC_080060.1:21404910-21414910 GCF_026212465.1 Amaranthus tricolor | reverse complement strand
GGGTTCCCTGTCGATTATATTTGAATCATGTTTCTCAATCCATATGCATTCGACATAAGTTTCATTTGCTTTAGTGTGCTGTTACCTTTTTACACATTGATATTTTAGGTGTCCATTTTTACCACAAAAGGAACAGATTTTACTACAAGGGAGATCTACATATACCTTTTTCCTTTTTTCATTCTTAACATAACCTAGACCTTCTTTACTCTTGGTTTTAGCATTTAGAATCAATTTGGGAATTTCATTGATTTTCCCTTTTCCTCTTAAGTTAATTTGATCTTTTAGAAACTTATTTTATTTTTCATATGATTCTAATTTTAATTTTATTTCTTGAAATTCCGTGCTAAACACATGAGTGGTTTTATCATTTTCAACCAATTTTAATCCTAGCAATTTGTTTTGATTCAATTCAATGTTAAGAATAATAAAATCCTGTTTTAATTTCTCCAATTGTTCTTTTAAAATGATATTCTTATCTAACAAATCAAAAAATCTACTTTGCACATCGATCCTAAAGGAATTTAGGTATGAGATATGATCTTTACTTAAGTTAAGGTCTTTCTCAATTTGGAGACACTTAGCTGTTTTTTCATTCAACTTTTCTTGTGTCTCTAACAGCAATTTGATTAATTTATTCTTACTTAGGTTAGACAATTGTTTAGGAGATGGACTAGAAGACATTACCTCTTTTTCCTTAGACTCTTCATGAGATGCCATGAGACATAGGTTTGCTGTTTTTTCTTCCACTGGAGCTTCTGTCTCAGCCTCGCTCTCCGTATCACCCCAAGCTGCGATCATTGCCTTTCTAAAATCAGTTTTGAAGTTTCCCTTCTTATATTGTTTTCCAACTTCTCTTGCTTTTCCCTTGCCCTTCTCATTTTTCCATTGAGGGCAATCCTTGATGAAGTGATCAGTGCTCCCACACTTGTGGCATTCAAAATTTGTCTTCAAGTTAGCAGTTCCTTTTTCTTTGTTGTTTCTTTGATTTCTATATCTGCTGTTCCTGAAGAATTTTTTGAATTTACGTGCCAACATAGCAGCTTCCTCTTCACCAGCGTCTGACTCTTCACTATCATCTGCTGCCACAGCCAGTCCTTTATTACGGGAACTGTCAGCTGTTACCAAATGCAATTCATGAGTCATGAGGGAACCAGCCAACTCTTCCAAATTAAACTTGGTGAAATCTTTTGATTCCTGAATGGCTGTGACCTTAGCTCTCTAGCGTTCGTCTTGAGGAAGACTCCTAAGTATTTTCCTAACTTGTTCATCAACGGGAATAATCTTACCAAGAGAGACCAATTCATTCGTGATATTTGTGAACCTGGTGAACATCTCTTGAATGTTCTCTCTAGGTTCCATAACAAACCTTTCATATTTGGACATTAGGAGGTCGATCTTGGATCGCTTCACTTCACTAGTACCTTCATGGGTAACTTCCAGCAGGTCCCAAATCTGCTTGGCAGGTTTGCAACCCATTATACGATTGTGTTCATTGGGTCCAAGACCACAGTGAAGCAATTTGATAGCAAGAGCGTTCATCTCCATCTTTTGAAAATCTTCTTTTTCATATTCAGTGATTGGTTTTGGAACAACTTCATTGTTGGAGTTGATGGTCGTCACCTCAAAGTCTCCAATTTCAATGACTCTCCAAACTTGATAGTTTTCGGCCTTTATGAAGATTTCCATTCTATTTTTCCAGTAAGTATAGAATTTCCCATCAAACATGGGTGGCCTTTGTGTGGAGTACCTCTCTTCCATGCGCTCGTTCATCTTCAACATCTCTGTGGGGACAGGATACTGCTCTCAGGGTTTCCTGATTAAATGAGGAACAGGGCTCTGATACCAATTGTTGGAATATGAAGAGATGATCAAAAGCAACAAGAGGGGGGGTGAATTGTTGTGTATTGAGTTGTACTACGTTTTTGCTCTAACTTGCGGAATTTTAGCAAACAAAATAAAACTTAAACTTAAGAAGCAAGAAATAAAAAGAGACAAAGATTTTACGTGGAAACCTTCTTGGCCTAATAAGAAGGAAAAACCACGACCCCCCGGGATTTCAAAACTCTCACTATGTTAAGGCAATCAATTACAATTACACAAAACAATGTTTGCTTCACTTGAAGCTTCTCTACTCTAGGCCTAATTCTCTTTCTCTATTCTCTCTTTCTCTTTCTCTTCTCACGTTTCTTTTCTCTAATTCCCTTAGACTTCCCACAAGTCTAATTACAACAAAACACTCATTAACCCTTACAAGGCCAATTCTCAAGAACATAAAAATTAAAATAATTACTTAAGAAAAATATAATAAGTTGATTGGCATGTAAAAACTGAAAATATTTTTCTTAATTTGATCTCCCTTTTATGGACACTCTTGGATATCTTTTGGTTCGAGCAAAGTCCCTTCTATTAATAGTGGGAACAGCCAGCAGTTACCATAAGCATAACGTCCACTATCTCACACATACCTCCACTACCCCACGTTCTCAAAACAAAAGGTGGTGGAATTAAGAAAGTGTCCGGCTGTTATTTGCTCAAAGAAAACCAGTTTCCTTAATGCTAAAAATAGCATAGAAGTTTAAAACATAAGATCCTAAAAAATAGGAGATCTAAATCTAATCAAGAAAAAGTCTTGGGCTATTTTTAGAAAACCTAAAAATAGATTAGCCAATTAACTTACTAATTAATTTAAGCAATTAAATTAATTCTAAACCATTACATCAACTTAAAAACAGAAAATAATTAATTCGCAATTTTTCAGTCGATGCTATTCTTCAGACCTGCTACGTAGGAACAACGTACTGTCTCCAGCTTCAACTTCAGTCAGAATGTTTATTTTAGGAACAGTAGACTGTACGTCTACTTTGAACATTATAACACTTATCTAACATCTTGGACATATTAAGACATGTACATCTTCCACGAACCAAGTCATAGGCTTCATCAACGATTCAAACTAAATCGGATATATACCTACAAAACAATCTCTAAAAATATGTTTGTTTATTTAAAAGTGAAGTCATCATCAAAACCTTAAGAGGCCAACAAATTCCCCCTTTTTGATGAGGACAAACTTTATAAACAAACTTAAGTAAAATAGAGTAAAACAAAATTCTTAGAGCATACTAGAGATTAAAGCAACTCTAAATAACTTAGCAAATCAACTCGTTACAATATAATTTACCAAGCATTCACAATAAAACGATTTACTCCATAATATCAAATATGTTTAAAAAATTTCAGAATTAATTAATCTAAAACTCAATTGAAATAAACTAAAATAAACTAATATAAATCAACTAAACTGACATAATTAAACTTAACATAATAAAACTTAACACAAATTATTAAGTATTTTCAACCAAAAACAACTTGAAAACAAATTTACAAAAACAAGTAAATATCCATTACCTTGAAAACACAGATAATCATTAAGCTAACATAAACTCAGCACATTCTCATCAATAAGAAACAATATAAATCAACCAAGATATGTTACTGTGTATTCACTGCTCTTCTTAAGTTTGTGCATAATCTTCCCCCTTTTGTCATCAATCAAAAAGAATTAGGGATTATCAAACCTCAGCACAAACCATATAGATTTGTCAGTGATGAAGGCAAGAAACAATAATAAAAGTAAGTGCCATGAATAAAAATCAAACCTGCATATAGTCAATTGTCACAGACCATTAATAAAAGCAAAGAAAGAAAAGTAGCAATTGTTCAACATTACAACAACAATGTACCCCAGATGGTACAAAGTAAAAGGTGAAATTGTTTGATTAATATTACAGCCAACAAATCATAAAAGCATATAGGAAGAGGGATCAGGGAGCAGTCTCTTCTTCATCAACGAACTCAGTCTGTACTTCTACTGTGTCCAACTTGGCACCAAGACGGCTCTCCATCTGGTTAAGCTGATCAACAATTGAAGCAAGGGAGACACGAGTTTCGTCTTGAAATGCAAGGAAGTGAGACTGGAGGTCATTTAGCTTAGAGAGGATAGAGTCTAAAGAAGCTGCAGGAACAGAATCATAGTTAGTACAACCTACATCAGGTGAAGTGTGTGACTGAAAAGGTGGTGGTGTAGACTGTATTCGTGATGGAGGTGGTGATGGATTGTGATGTGGTGATGATGTGGTTGGCTTGGGAGAGGGAGGTTCACTTGATATAGGTTCAGGCATGGTGTCAAATGTAGCATCATCAACCATTGTAGTCTTGCGTTTTGAAGCTAACCTCCTACTCTTCCTCTTAATGAATTTAGCCTTTTTCCTCAAAGCTATCACAATCTCTTCATCACTTGTATCATCACAGAGATTGTGATGAGCCTCTTCTCCTAAGGCTCCCTCCTGTTCTGCTTCCCCCTTACTAGCTTCTCCATCCTGTTCCCCTTTTTCTTCTGTTTCAATATGGTCAGTGGGAACAGGCCCTTGTTCTTCCTCCTCTACTTCTTCATCTTTTTCTTTTTCTTTTTCTTCTCCTTTTTCTTTCTTTATTTTTACTTCTTTTTCAATTTCTTCTTCTTCTTCCTCCATTTCCTCCTCATCAGAACCTACATCAATTACTTCTTCTAATTCATTTATTAACACCCCTTCATCATTCAATTTGAGATGCAAATTTTTCAGACACCGTGCACCAATTTTCATATTGGGACCCATTGGGAACTCCAGCCCATCCAATGGTACACCAAACTTTCTGAAAATCCAAGTCAACAGCCCCCCATAACCAACAAAATTTTTCTTCTCAATACAATCAGACAAATGCGATATCATCAATGACGGAAAATTTATCTTTATGTGATTATCCATGCAATAAATTAAGTTTGCATCACGTAAACTTACTTCACTCCTTTTAGAGTTTCGGAGCAAAATAAATCTACGTGCAACATTATACAGTAATTTATGCAATGGAGAAAGAATATTATGACTGATGTTCCCTTTCTTTTGTTCAACCCCCAAAAATTTAAAAATTGTCTTTTCATTAATTCCAGAAAAAACTATTTTTGTACCAACGCAATATGTATCAAAACCAACATTAGGAACACTAAACCATTCCCCCAACAATGCACTGTTAAATTCTATTTTGATGTTCTTGACACTACTAGAACACGTCCCACAATCATTTGAGAAATTTGAAATGAATTCTCGCATAAGATTTGGAAAAATGGAATTGCAACTAAAATTTGTCATCAAAATCTCCCATTCTTGATTTTGTAAAATGTCATGCAATTTAGGAAAATAAGTAGAATCATACCAGTACATGTCTAACCCAAATCCTACAGACATTTCTTTTGCAACTTCTTCAGCACTATTAGGATCAGCAAGCTTCGAACGTTTGACTACTTTGGAAGATGATCCACCTTTTGGTGATGAGATCTTGCGTTTTGTACCAGTAGGTTCAGTAGATTGTTTGGGTGATGTATTTGTGGTTTCTTTGGTGGTGAGTGGTGCAACATCCAGTAATGGTGGAGGATGAACCACTCTCAGAGGTTTTGGCTGGGATTGTTTACGGGATTTAGGGGTTTTGAGACGGTTTTTGAAGAAGGCGTGTGAAGTGTGAAGTACGGGAAAGGTTAATAAAGTGGTGAAGTGACGGTTACCTCAAGTCCAATCCCTTTAATGTTCTAATCATTGCGTTTGATATGGAAGGATTTTGAAGAGATGGGATTGAAAACCGTTTCCCATTGTTTTTAATTTAAGTTGGCCGTACATTTTTAAGAAAAATGTGAAATATGAATAAATTATGAATATTAAAGTAAAATATGAAAACAAAATGAAAAAAAATGATGAATTATGATATATAAAAAATTATAAAGAAAATAACGAACATATTGCTGTGGTCTGATCAAACTAACAACATGCAAACAAGAAAATATTCATAGTACAAACTTCATTGCGTGTTTACCTGATCCATGCAATAATTGATTTTCAATCAAAATTTTGAGGTTGATTCCTGACCCTCTTTTTTTCATGATGCTTCATTGGAAATTTTATGCAACTAACTTTAGTGGAGCTTGATCATACCAAGTTCCAATCTCATCTTTTCATATTGTTCCCTTGGAAGCGGTTTGGTCAAGATATCTGCAACTTGTTCATTAGTGTTAACATGCTTTACTACAATATTATTATTCTCAACATTATCCTTAAGAAAATGATGTCTGATATGTATGTGTTTAGCTCGTGAGTGATGCACTGGATCTTTAGATATACATATGGCACTGGTATTATCACAATAAATAGGAGCACATTCAAATTTAATACCAAAATCTCTTAGTTGCTGTTTTATCCAAAGCATTTGGGAACAGCAAGCTGCTGCTGCCACGTATTCAGCTTCGGCTGTGGATAATGCAACCGTGTTTTGTTTCTTGGAACTCCGTGAAACTAAACATGAGCCAAGAAATTGTACCATACCTGATGTACTTTTTCTATTTACGAGATCACCTGCATAATCTGCATCACTAAAACCTTTTAAATCATAAACATCACTTTTAGGATAAAATAAGGACAAGTCATCTGTTCCCTTCAAATATCTTAAAATTCATTTGACTGCAGTGAGATGTGATTCTTTAGGATTTGATTGAAATCTAGCACATAAACCAACACTAAAGGAAATATCAGGTCTACTTGCAGTTAGATATAATAAAGAACCTATCATGCCTCGATACATTGTTTGATCTATGTTAGTTCCCTTTAAGTCTTCATCTAATCTAACATTTGTAGCCATGGGTGTATGGTTGGTTTTAGCGTTGTTTAGCCCATACTTTTTAAGAAGTTCTTTTATGTATTTTTGTTGATGAATAAAAATACCATTTTCAGTTTGTTTAATTTGTAAACCAAGGAAGAAATTTAGTTCTCCCATCATGCTCATTTCAAATTCTGTGCCCATTAGGTTAGCAAATTCCTTACATAATAAATCATTAGTAGCACCAAAAATAATATCATCAACATAAATTTGAACAACCAAAATATGAGAACCTTTATTCTTAAAGAACAAGGTTTTGTCGATTTTTTCTCTAACAAAGTTATTTTGTATCAAAAACTTTGACAGTCTTTCATACCATTGCCTAGGAGCTTGCTTTAAGCCATATAGAGCTTTATCAAGCTTATAGACATGATCAGGACAGGAGGTATTCTCAAAACCTGGAGGTTGTTCAACAAACACTTCTTCATCAAGAAATCCATTTAAGAAAGCACATTTCACATCCATTTGATATAGTTTAAAATTCATAAATGCAGCAAAAGAAATTAAAATTCTAATAGCCTCTAACCTTGCTACTGGAGCAAAAGTCTCGGTGTAATCAATACCTTCTTGTTGATTGTACCCTTTGACCACGAGTCTTGCTTTGTTTCTTACAATTATTCCATGCTCATCTAGCTTATTCCGAAATACCCATTTCAAACCAATTACCTTCTTGCCTTTTGGTTTGGGTTCTAAGTGCCACACTTTATTTCTTTCAAATTCATTTAATTCATCTTGCATGGCTACTATCCATTCGGAATCCTTTAGAGCTTCTTCGTGATTTTTGGGTTCAAGTGATGATAGGAACGCAAAGTGTGCACAAAAGTTTCTCAGTTGAGATCTGGTTCGTGTTCCCTTATTCATATCACTTATAATCAGATCAAGAGGATCATAACTTTGGTATTTCCAAGGTTTAGGCACAAATTCTCTAGAGGGAACAGTAGCATGTTCTGATTCAGCATCTTGATTTGCATTTTGTTCAGCTACTGGATCATCTTGGTCATCTGTGGGAACAGCTAGATTGGGAACAGTCTGCTGGTCCTGTTGAGCTTGCAGTTCCTGGATTTGGTCAGTTTCCCCTACCTCTTCTTGTATTGGCTGTTCACCTGCTGTTCCTGGATCTTGCATTTTAACTCCTTCATCATCATCTTCTAAAGTTGCAAGACCTATTTTAATATTTTTTATTTCCTGTTCACTTTTTGAAAAGTTAGTTTCATCAAAAATTATGTGAATAGATTCCTCTACACACATTGTTCTCTTATTATAAACTCTGTAAGCTTTGCTATGTGATGAATAACCGAGGAATACTGCTTCATCACTTCTTTCATCAAACTTACCTATATTTCGTTTACCATTCACATGAACAAAACATTTGCATCCAAACACACGAAAATAGGAAATATTTAGTTTAACACCTTTGAGTAATTCATAGGGTGTCTTAGAAGTGATTGGTCTTATTAACACACGATTCAAAATATAGCATGCAGTATTGACGGCCTCGGCCCAAAAATTCCTAGGTAGACCACTAGCAATCAACATGGTCCTAGCCATTTCTTCTAAGGTTCTATTCTTCCTTTCCACCACTCCATTTTGTTGTGGTGTTCTAGGAGCGGAAAAATTATGATTTATACCATGATCATCACAATAATTCATGAAGTTTGAGTTTTCAAATTCTTTGCCATGATCTGATCTAATGTGAACAATTAAATTATTGGTAGATTTTTGTATTTTATTAGCAAAAGATACAAACTCATCAAAAGCTTCATCTTTGCTTACTAAAAATAAGGTCCAAGTAAATCTACTAAAATCATCAACTATGACAAACACATATCTTTTGCCACTATGACTTTGTGTTCTCATAGGTCCACATAGATCCATATGAATTAATTCTAATGGTCTAGAGGTAGTCACCAGAAACTTTGATTTAAAGGATGACCGCACTTGTTTTCCTTTAGCACAAGGATCACAAATTTCATTTTTGAGGAATTTTATTGCTGGTAATCCTCTTACTAGGTCTTTTGATCTTAAGGTGTTAATCAATGAATAGCTAGCATGACCTAGACGCTTGTGCCAAAGAAGTGGGTCTTCTTCTATAACGCTTAAACACGTTAGACTATTTCTGGGAACAGTGTCCAGGTCCACCACATAGGTGTTCCCTTTTCTGATTCCCTCTAGTACAGGGTCTCCTGTGTTGTTCCTAGAAATTATACATCGTTCAGAAGTAAACTTAACAGAGTTACCTTTGTCACAAAATTGAGAAATACTTAAGAGATTGTGTTTTAGATTCTCGACTAAAAATACATTGTCAATTGCATGGGAGCTTGATCTTCCAACTTTTCCTTTGGCGATTATTTCACCCTTCATATTATCACCAAAGGTTACAGTTCCTCCATCATACGCTTCAAGTGAGAGAAATCTAGATTTATCACCCGTGATGTGCTTGGAACACCCACTGTCGAGATACCATGAGTTGTTCCCCCTCACTTGAACCTGCAAAGCAAATTAATGGTTAAGTTTAGGAACCCAGTCAGCCTTGGGTTCCCTGTCGATTATATTTGAATCATGTTTCTCAATCCATATGCATTCGACATAAGTTTCATTTGCTTTAGTGTGCTGTTACCTTTTTACACATTGATATTTTAGGTGTCCATTTTTACCACAAAAGGAACAGATTTTACTACAAGGGAGATCTACATATACCTTTTTCCTTTTTTCATTCTTAACATAACCTAGACCTTCTTTACTCTTGGTTTTAGCATTTAGAATCAATTTGGGAATTTCATTGATTTTCCCTTTTCCTCTTAAGTTAATTTGATCTTTTAGAAACTTATTTTCTTTTTCATATGATTCTAATTTTAATTTTATTTCTTGAAATTTCGTGCTAAACACATGAGTGGTTTTATCATTTTCAACAAAATTTTAATCCTAGCAATTTGTTTTGATTCAATTCAATGTTAAGAATAATAAAATCCTGTTTTAATTTCTCCAATTGTTCTTTTAAAATGATATTCTTATGTAACAAATCAAAAAATCTACTTTGCACATCGATCCTAAAGGAATTTAGGTATGAGATATGATCTTTACTTAAGTTAAGGTCTTTCTCAATTTGGAGACACTTAGCTGTTTTTTCATTCAACTTTTCTTGTGTCTCTAACAGCAATTTGATTAATTTATTCTTACTTAGGTTAGACAATTGTTTAGGAGATGGACTAGAAGACATTACCTCTTTTTCCTTAGACTCTTCATGAGATGCCATGAGACA
>NC_080060.1:21387410-21392410 GCF_026212465.1 Amaranthus tricolor | reverse complement strand
TTGGGGATGAGGTTCGTAATTTAAGGCTCGGACTGTGTACGGATGGAATGAACCCATTCGACAATCTTAGTTCTCAACATAGTACTTGGCCGGTACTTTTGGTGATCTATAATTTGCCACCTTGGTTGTGTATGAAGCGTAAGTACATAATGCTTTCGCTTCTTATCTCGGGTCCTAAACAACCTGGCAATGACATAGATGTGTATCTTGCACCTCTCGTTGAGGATTTGAGAAAGATATGGGATGAAGGCGTTTCAGTGTTTGATGCATATGCTAATGAGGAGTTCACCTTGCGAGCAATGCTTTTGTGCACCGTTAATGATTTTCCGGCATATGGCAACTTATCGGGGTATAAGAACAAAGGGAAGAAAGCATGCCCATTATGTATCGATGACATGGAATCCACGTGGATTCCTAAGTGCAAACACGTATTCATGCACCATCGAAAGTTCCTCCCACGAGACCACCAATATCGTAAGAAGAAGAAGTTGTTCAACGGGGAGGTTGAGGACCGTGTAGCTCGTCGACCGTTGCCCGGTTATGAGGTTTATGAACAGGTTAAGGGAGTTGAGACTGTATTTAGTAAAACGGGGCAAGTGCAAGGGGGTGAAGACCGATTATGGAAAAAAGAATCAATCTTTTGGAAGCTTCCATATTGGAGAGATCTACAGGTTAGGCATTGTCTTGACGTTATGCATATAGAGAAAAATGTATGCGATGCCATACTCGGGACTCTCATGAACATTCCGGGTAAGACAAAAGATGTTAGGGCCGTACGAGATTGGTTTGAATGTAAGGGTCTTCGTCCGGAGTTGTGGGCACATGTTAAGGTGAGTAAGAAAAGAAATAGAGCTGATGAAGTTGGTGGCAGTAAGAAGAAGATGAGTAATGACAAAGTTTATTTGCCTCCAGCTTGCTACACATTGTCCAAAGCAGAGAAGCGGACATTTTATGAGTGTTTGTATGGCATTAAGGTTCCGTCTGGGTACTCATCCAACATGAAGAGATTTGTGAGCCTAAATGGTGAGCTGAAGTTGGGAAGCATGAAATCTCACGATTGCCATGTAATGATGCAAGTGTTCTTACCAATTGCAATCCGTGGAATACTGCCAAAACATGTGAGATATGCTATTACCGAGCTATGTTCGTTCTTCAACACAATTTGTAGTAAAGTTCTTGATCCCTTTAAACTTGATGCACTTCAACTCGACGTCATTGTAACTTTATGCAAGTTTGAGATGTATTTTCCACCTTCTTTCTTTGACATAATGGTTCATCTTATTGTCCATCTTGTTCGTGAGATCAAGCTTTTGGGTCCAGTTTTTTTAAGGTGGTGTTATCCTTTTGAAAGACACATGGGTGTTTTACAAAATAAGGTGAGGAATCCAGCACAACCCGAGGGGAGTATGATTCAAGGCACTGTGAGCGATGAGATTAGTAACTTTATAGCCGAGTATTTGGCCATGGCAAAGCCTATTGGACTTCCCACCTCTAGACATGAAGGAAGGCTTGAGGGAAAAGGAACAATTGGCTCCAAATCGGTCACACCTCCTCGAGAAAGCCTTCTACAAGCACACTTGTATGTGTTGCATCATATTCCGGAAGTTCATCCTTTTTTGAGTGAGCATTTTGATATATTGCGCGCAAAACATCCTTCTAAAGGGGATAGGGCATTGATGCAATTGCATAACAAGACGTTTATTAATTGGTTTCATAATCGAGTAATATGCGAAGAACTCAAGGGTGTATCCGAAATTGTTAAGTGGTTAGCTTTTGGTCCTCGTGATGATGTCAACAAATATGAGGGTTACGATGTTAATGGCTTCACATTTTGGACTGAGGGTCAAGACAAGAAGTCATCGTATCTACAGAATAGTGGGGTTTCTATTTTGGCGTCATCTAAATTTTACGCGAGTGCGAAGGATCAAGCGCCGGTTGATGCTAAATTGGTATACTACGGGCGGGTACATGAAATATGGGAGCTTGACTACTCTACTTTCAATATTGGTCTTTTCAAATGTAAGTGGGTAGATAATAATCGACGATGCATTAAAAATGACGACCCTTGTGGATTTACTCTTGTAGACTTAGCTCGTTTGCGTGATAGTGAGGAGCCATTCATACTAGCTACACAAGCCAAGCAAGTATTCTACATTGTCGACCCGTCTGATAAAAAATGGTCTATTGTTGTACCGGAAAAAAGAAGTATCCTTGGTATAGGTGATGTTGAGGATGAGGAAGAATATGATGCTTTTGAAGACTCCCCTCCCTTTATCTATCCAAAATCAATGGATCAAGATGATGTGGATGTTGGTTATATGCGTGTCGATCACACGGAAGGAATACATTTGAATTAAGTGATTCCCAAGGTATGAATTTAAAGCTTTTTAAAGTTTTTTTGGCACTTGTTTTGTTTTGCATGAAACATTGCACATAACACTATTTGTTATATATTATTGTGTTGAACGTATTAGAATTGTTTGTCATATTCTTAATATTACTTAGCTTATGTTCTAATATATTTCTATTCATACTCTTTCAGGTACTGATATACAATGCATTTATTCAGAGACGCAATTGTCCCCAAGATTGAGACCTCGGATAATGAGCATCGTAGTAATGACAGCGAAGAAGACCAAATTGTGAGATACGAGCGTATGGTTGAAGACGCTCCACCGATTGACAATGATTTTGAAACTGAAGACGCCCCACCAATGGATGCTCTCACCACTACCAGCAGTAAGAAAAGAAAAGGGCGAGGTCCTACAAAAAAGCTCAAAGTCACAGAACCCATGCATTTGGAATACAATGCATTGGGTCAACCCTGCGGAAAATGGCGTAGGCAATATGGAAAACAAGTGGGTCTATGTATCCGCAAGCTTTCCATATTGCACGCATGGAACAAGGTTCCAGAGGGTTTGAAGAACTCTCTATGGCATGATATTGTGGTAAGCAACTTTACTATTTTTACTCATTTATTTTCATTTTAAAATTAATTTGATTGATAGTAATAAATATAATTTTTTTTTGTAGAATCTTTTCCACATCGAGAGCGATGAGGACAAGAAGAATGTGTTTCTTTCAGCTGTTGCTGAAAGATTCAGAGATTTCAAATCCAAGCTAGTAACTGGCTGGATTACGAAGAGCCGTGCCCGTACGACCAAAAAGGTCAAAACGAGAAACGAAGGTGGAGAGAAAGCACCTTCGAAGATGCCCTACGAAATATGGGGTCACATAACGAAGAGGGATTGGGAGGCCTTTGTTGCCAAAAGAACAACTCCCATAGAAGTTGTAAGTATATCATATTATATTATAGTTTACCAATTTGAATTTACTTCTTTTGATTCAGTCATTAAACTAATACATGACATTCGATTTCTATTGATTAATTAGGAAAAGCGTGGTAAAGCTTTTGATTCTGCAAGCAAAAGGAAGTTTTACCATCGCTTGGGCCAGAAAACGTACGATGAGGTCCGAAAAGAGTGGGTGGATGCGGGTTTCTACCCCAATCAAAGTTCATCCACGCCCTCATCCACGACTACCTCCGCATCCGTGAATCTTGCTGGAGATCGGGTGCGTGATTGGGTGCGTGAATCTAGCAAACTGTCGAGCAGCCCTCCTTCAGCTCAGCTTCTAGGAGTCCACGGGGATTGTTAGAATGGTTTTAGGACCTTGATAGCTAGATCCAAGTACCAAGATTCCATTTCCACTTTAGCCTAGGTCCTGGATGCATAGGTTTGGTCTCCACGTGTGGTGCAAGGTGGTCTGGTCACTAGTTTGCTGCTGTGTCAATTTCGCGCGTAAAGTAGGTCAAACATGGTTTGTTATGCACGAAACTTGGCACACAACACTATTTGGCATATATTATTGTGCTGAAATGGTTAGAATTTAAAATAATAGTCATATGCTAGAAATTAGAAGTTAAGTTGTGATTTTAAGGATTTTTAAGCGTTTTTGTCAATTTCGCGCGTAAAGTAGGTCAAACATGGTTTGTTATGCACGAAACTTGGCACACAACACTAGTTGGCATATATTATTGTGTTGAAATGGTTAGAATTGAAAATAATAGTCATATGCTAGAAATTAGAAGTTAAGTTGCGATTTTAAGTGTTTTTAAGCGTTTTTGTCAATTTTGCGCGTAAAGTAGGTCAAACATGGTTTGTTATGCACGAAACTTGGCACACAACACTATTTGGCATATATTATTGTGTTGAAATGGTTAGAATTGAAAATAATAGTCATATGCTAGAAATTAGAAGTTAAGTTGCGATTTTAAGGGTTTTTAAACGTTTTTGTCAATTTCGCGCGTAAAGTACTCAAACTTGGTTTTGATGCGAAATCGGGGCTGATTAAGGCCTTGGTTATGCAAGGATTAATGTTGTGCGTAAGCTTTGATTAATTACACAGTCAAAAACTACAAATGATCATGAAAAGAACACGAAACAACCACAAACACTTAAACAAAATTCAGATCTAGAAAACTGTCGAGCAGCCCTCCTTCAGCTCAGCTTCTAGGAGTCCACGGGGATTGTTAGAATGGTTTTACGACCTTGATAGCTAGATCCAAGTACCAAGATTCCATTTCCACTTTAGCCTAGGTCCTGGATGCATAGGTTTGGTCTCCACGTGTCGTGCAAGGTGGTCTGGTCACTAGTTTGCTGTTGTGTCAATTTCGCGCGTAAAGTAGGTCAAACATGCTTTGTTAAGCACGAAACTTGGGATACAACACTATTTGGCATATATTATTGTGTTGAAATGGTTATAATTTAAAATAATAGTCATATGCTAGAAATTAGAAGTTAAGTTGCGATTTTAAGGATTTTTAAGCGTTTTTGTCAATTTCGCGCGTAAAGTAGGTCAAACATGGTTTGTTATGCACGAAACTTGGCACACAACACTAGTTGGCATATATTATTGTGTTTAAATGGTTAGTATTGAAAATAATAGTCATATGCTAGAAATTAGAAGTCAAGTTGCGATTTTAAGTGTTTTTAAGCGTT
>NC_080060.1:21359910-21377410 GCF_026212465.1 Amaranthus tricolor | reverse complement strand
AGAGTTCTCTGTTTTAGGTTGTTAGGGTGCTTGAAGATCATAGATTATGGTATTTAAAGAGTGTTATTGCATGATAGTTACTTTCTGAGTGTTTTTTATTCTATTTTTGAGTATTTTTGTGTTGAATCTGATTTCATGATGTATGTTTTTGTATTTATATCTAAGTTTTATGCACTTGATATGTTCATGTAGAATATTTTATGAATCATTGAAAAAATATTGATAATAGATGAATCTAAGTGTTTTTTACATATAAAATGTCTTGCAATTAAATACAAACATCTATAACTACTTCAATCTCCCAATTTCGTAGAATCAGTCGATTTTACGATCCGATTTCACGATTCAATTCTAAGAGCTGCTTCCGATTCAAAGTAAAATCCCGATTTTAATAACCTTGCCTACAACGTATGACTCTATATGACTATATATATGCTACGTGTTCAATGAAATTAGAGTTTTTTTTTTTTTTTTTTTGTTTACCTTATTACCTACTTAGCAATTGACAATTGTGATTAATTAGTTAGATAAATTAGAGTTTGTATGCTTGATAGTTTAAAGGTAGTATAATTTTGAATAATTAGTTATTTAATTTGATAGTTGTTGCTCATATTTGTAGGTTTATTTTTTGGCTATGGATGACATTGAAATTATTCTAGATGAAGTTCGGGAAATGTACAAAAAGCATGATCATATAAGATGCTTACAATTTATTGAAAATTTAGACAAAAATATTGTGATGTCAAATTTTGAGTTGTTCGAGAAGAAGCTTAATTGTCTATGGATTTTATATAGGGTAAAGGGTGAGTTCAAAAACTTTCTTTGTTGACTTCTTTTTGATTTGTGTACTATTATATATGGTGTTGCTAACATATATATTATATTATATTTTCAAATGTTGCTATGAATAGATGTAGTTATGGAATCAGAAACTTACTTAGCTTCTAATTGTCCCATAACAAGTGATTCCACAACAAGTGTAATTACACAGCTTTCCAGGTCATAATTTATTTCTACTTTTGATTTATGAGTTAATCTATTAATTATTCTTTTAAGGAGGTGTTATATGTCGTCCTAGAAAATACTAATCATGAAATCCTAAATATTAATATTTTCCCATTTTGTTCTTAATATTTTTACATATCAGTTTAATTATATATGTATTTTTTAAATGAAAAGACATAAATTGCCATTTTGGGTAAAATCATGTGTATGGCAACTTTACCTTAAAATCGCTATAAGGTTGTGATTTTCAATAAAATAATAAAGTGTACCACATGATTAACATTTTTTAGGACAACGTAAAACAATTTACATCTTTTAATCCGTATCATTTTAGTAACTCTAATTTTCTTTACAGTTGGGGCAATAAATTGTTGAGGAGGTTGGAAACAGTTGAAAAAACTGTTAAAAACATGATAGATGAAGAGGAATACATGAAATGCTGGAACTATCTTGAAACACTTGATTCTACAACTGTTTACAATAGTATATTTTTACTAGATTCAAAGTTGAATTGCCTCATCAAACTAAACAGAGAAAAGGGTAAGTTATATGATCATAAACTTTGTTTTTGAATTCTTAATGCTTGTGTAATTGAATTTTGATTTTGTAAATATTTGATTAGATGCATTTCTTCAAGCAAAATCCTATGTGGATGCTTATCTTCCTTTAACACCTCTTTGCTGTAGTGTTCTCGGGTAATGATTTTATTAACCAGTTGATTACTTGTCACTAAATTTGTTTATCTCTCTATGATCACATTATTTGTATTTAATGTGTAGTGAGGGCTATGAACAAGAAGAAAATTATGTTCAAGCCTATCATTTCGTCAATCAAGCTGCCATGATTGATATAGATAAAAAGAAAGCCACATTGGGTAGATATGTAGAAGAGTTTGAGAAACGAGCGAAAATGATCATGGATGAAGAGAATTACAATAAATGTTTAGAATATCTTGAAAAAGTTGATTCGCATGCTGTCAAGTCAAGCTTCTATTTGTTTGAAACGAAGTTGAAATGTCTGTGTGAATTAGATCGAAAGACTGGTGAGTTACGCCAAGTTTTTTCATTATTTTTACATATTTTGAAATACTAATTTTTTTTTTCTATTTTGTAATTATTTGATAAGATGCATTTGTGGAAGCTAAATCTTATCATGCTAGTGGATTATGCTTATCTAGTTATATTTGTCAAACTTTGGGGTATGTATGCGATTCTTATCATTTTTTATTATCAATATAATTCACCTATGCACGTTTGTTACTTTAAATAATGTTTTATTTACCTTGCAGCTATGGCTTCCAGGGAGAAAACAATTATGACGCAGCCATCCAATTCCACACGGAAGCTATGAAGCGCTGTACAACTAAAAAAGAAAAGGCGATATATCATACACTCCTGAGAAATTTGAGAAAGTTGAACAAAGACAAAATAGATCAAGAGATTAAGGAGTTGGATGAGTGTGTAGCCCAAATTACACAAGGTGACAATGAGAATAAAAAAACCAAAGCAATCAAAAACAAAGATGTAGGAAAGGATGACCAAGAAAAAATAAAGCAAACTGATTCAAGCTTTATCAAAAACAAGAAAAAGAAAAAAAAGAAGAAAACCGAAGCAACCAAAAACAATGATATAGGGAGGGTTGACCAAGAGAAAATCGAACACATAATGAAGAGTCAATTGCCTGGTACGTATGAAGTTTTACTTTTTAATAAATTGAAGAGTAAAATAAATTGAATGATTTTAATTTTTTCTTGATAATTTTAAAAGGTGAATTTTACGAGGAGGAGATTGAAGTCTTTTCTGAAAAACATGAAAAGGAAACCAAGACTGGAAGAAAAGAGGAAGAATCTGAAGCATGTTCTAGTGACTTGACTCAAAGGGTAATTCTTTTAATGTAGTTTTATGATTTTTTGCATATTATTTACTGCTAACCACATATTAGATTTATCCTAACCAAGACCATTCTCTATTACTGAAGTGGAATAAAATTGTTGATTGCATCCACATCAGTCATCACCACCACTTTTTTCCCATTATTGTCCACCAAGCTTGATGGTTTTAGCGTTAGAAATATCAACTACAAAACCGAATGAAATTCCAGCCATAATTGATTCTAACTCTTCTTCATTCATCTCTTGAACTAAAGAATCATCTACATCCCACTCCCCGTCATCCACCAGGACCACTGATAGAGGCTCCTTTTACAGTCGTTATGCTTGCCAAATTAATTTACAGCCACTTCTAAATATAATACAACTAAGTAATATAATAATAAGCAGAGGTTCGATCCACAAGGAAAGTTGGACCTTCAATTGATTTAAGTATATCCTTTTAGATAAGAACACTCATATAAGGGTGGGGGGTAAGTATAATGATGAACAAACTTGTTTAACTAAAAACAACTAATGAAGATGATGTAGTTTTAAACAGATAAAAACGATTCTTGAGTACTTTTTAGTATTCCAAATTCACATATTAATTTTCAATCTTCCCAAATCAACATAATTAACTAGTCTATTGAAATGAAAAACATCTTTATCTTGATCATAAATGCATAAATGAAAAGCATTAAAAATTCATCATAACAAGTCAATAAAATTATGGGATTGTAAACTAAAGCAAGATTACAATTAACCCAAAATGATAATCCTTAAACAATTTATAAACTAAAGCAAATTCTATAAATTCTTCAAGGTGCTACCACACTTAAATTAGACAAAGCAATCTAATTCAATAGCATTTGAATCAAGAAATTAGAAAACGTATTTGCAACTAAGCATACCAATTAAACCAATTCAATTCATATTCAAGAGTAAAAAGATTATCAAAGATGATTGTATTAATAAAGGGGGAGACTTACAATTCAATGGTAAAAGAGGATACTAACTTTCCTCAAGATGAGATCCTTAGTCAACAATGGCTATTTCCCACAAAAGTATGAAGAACAATAAGTTTTAAGATTTTTCCCTTAACTCTCAAACCCTAATACAATTTCAGCTAAATGTTTTTTGATTGCAAAAAAAAAAAAAAAAAAAAACTGTCTTCCCACTATTACAATCCATCCCCCTTTTATATTAATTTACAAAAGCTTACTTGCATAAGAGGAGAAGAAGAGAAATCATTACTCTGGTTTTCGCCATTTCTTCGTCAACCTTGCTGTTTCTTTTATCTAATCGCATTCCCCAAAATGAAGGCGGCAAGTTTCAAATCAAATAAAGCTGGGGCGCTTCAGGTCGCGGGCCGCAAAATGGGATTAGACTGCTTGATAATCAGTGTTTCCTTTTCAGTGTTGGGCATGTTATCCATAGGACCATAGACCTTCAAACAACTCTATTGTAGCCCGTGATTGTGGTTATTTTTCTAAGATACTCCAAAATTGCTTGCTCTTGTAATTGTTCCAAGAAAAAGCCTTCTATCAAAATTTTCCTCTTCAGTCTTCACTATTGAAATTATCAAAATCTTCTTGTTCAGTCTTCACTATTGAAATCCTCCTCTATATTATCTCTTGTAGGATTTTCATTTTGTTTAAATCTTGTGTGAAGCTCTTCTATTGCTTTTTTCACCCAATAAATTCTATTGCATCCTTTCAGTGTTATCCTTTTAAGTGAAAATTTATCAATCTCGTTTCTAGAGAGACATACTCCTCCCCCTTATATACACTCCCAGCTCTGAATCCTTTTCCTCTATCAGATCGAGCTTTATCATCCTTTTCCCGATAGTTGAAAGAATTTGATTGGAAAATGCAAGAACTTTTCAAGGAGTGATTGAATGGTGACATAGCTTAAGCATATTATTATTTAGTCTCCATATTTTTAGCAGTAATGCAAATCACAATAATCTTTATCCTATTACTTCATGGCCATCTGGGATATAAATTTTTCTTCCTTTGCTTTTCTTTTGTAATATCTCCAACACAAGATATCTACGTCGCGTGTTGTTGATTATTTTCAATATGAGCAATCCATATAATATTCTATGAATGTGTTACTAATTCTCAGGGCCTTTCTTGGTGAATAGGTCATGTATGTGCTCTAAAATCTGTCCTTTGAAGGTGTTCACTAATGAAAACACTTTGGAAAGAAAATCCTAGACATGATTTCTAAAATCGAATAAAAAATTAGGAAAAAGAGGTTTGTCAGAATAGATTGTATAGTTTTAAAGCTTTAATGAAACTTATGATGTATATATGACAAATCATGGGGATCATCATTGGAATAATTAGACTCAAGTTTGATGACCAAAATGATAGGATTAGGCCATAATTGAAACACTTGTTTGAGATGAAGAAACTTGATAGCCAAATTGTGAGTTATAGGCCATAATTGAATACTTTCTCCCTTTCTCGTTTCCCCTTTCCCCTATTTATCTAGCTTATTCTCTAAGCTTCTACGTCATAGTATCTAAAATATCACAAACTAATAGTGTATTATCTAAAATCCCTATTCATTACACACCTTTGGATATTTGGCAAACCTTTAGAACAACAATTTTGTATTAGTTTAATTTAAACTTGATCTATCCACTGATAAACTTTAATTAATCCTCTGCGCTAATCGAATTTAATTTTGAGCTATTGTTTCTCAAAATCGATCATTCCATGATTTTTATATTTTAAATTTGATATGTATTATTTATGATTATTGCAGTTTTCAAGCACTTGTCAGTTTATAATTGGTGCTCCCCCTCAAAGGGGCATCTTCAATGCTATCAAAAAAGATTGTTTTAGTACATCAAATGTCTCTTTCATAAAAGCAAATCAAAAACAGTTGGAAAATCTTGACATGTTAAAGACATGGGGGTTTAATCTTCCATACATGTTGAGGGTTGAGAGTGTTGAAGCTCCAAATTTTATGCATCAAGATGATACACCATTTCTTGTAGTAGAACAAGTTCAACCACTACGCATGTTCTTTACCTCAATGAGGACAGAATTTTTTAAGAGCAATCAATCATGCAAAGATTGGTGGAGATCAATAATGGAAAGGTTTCGTTTGATATTTAGGTATGGCTTTCTTGAACAAATGCTACTTTGTTAGCAATATCAAATTTTATTTCTTATTTATTACTTTTTTAACTAACAATGTCATTGCACTTATAAATACAATATTTTGTGATGTAGAGATATAATGTGTGGGATTTATTACCTCCATTCTTCAAATCGTGTGTGTTGTGATTTTCACGATTCCTTCTATGTCACTAACGAAGGAAGAGGGAAAATTCTTCACAACTTCTCTCATGATTTCTCACATGTACATGCAAAAAATGATCTTAAGGAACTGATGGCATTGATGGAATTTGTTATCAACGATACGCCTCACCCAGACAATAGCAAAGATTTTAATAATAAGCTTCGTGTTTTGGAGAATTCTTATGAGCTTCCATTTGAATTGATCCACTTCTTTATGATGCTGCACAAATTTCGAAATGCGTATGTATTCACTTTTAAATTTTTTTATAGCAAATAATATTAGATTTATTTCTATTAATTGTTTGAATTTTTATATTTTGTAGGGCAGTACCTTCAACTTGGCTGATTGATCATCCATATTTTTGGCATGATGAATACAGAATAACATTTGTTAAAACCTTAAAAGATTTGTTTAAAGAAAATAAACTTCGGCTGTTGTTGGTTGATAAATTCATCCCGGATTTGTATTTGGTGGATTGTATTCGTGCTTACAACAATGATTTACTCGAAGCAATTTGTTCATACAAATCACGGGCAAAAAGTGGTATTTATAAGATGGTTTTTTACATGAATGCCGTCTATTCTCATATCAATGACAATGATTACGACGAGTATCGCAAGTCAGAGGTATAAAAACTTAAACTGCAATATTGTTCATTTTATATATACAATAACTTTAATCCTGCTATCTATTAATTGATATATTTACTTTTGAATTTTTTTAGTTTACCCCTCTTGAAGTTGAAATGCTACTTCGAGAGGCCTTTCCAAAAGTCTATTGCTATATGTTCACTAGTATTTGTAATTTGTCACTCTGTAAGGATACGTAAGTTGCATTTCTGTTCTTTTTTAGAAACATTATATATCTTATACTTAATTTGCTTAAACTTATTACAAGAGAGTTATCACTTTGTCAGGAATGCATCGTTAGTTGAAGTTTATAAGAGATTGTCAAGTTTCTCTTTCGTGAAAAATGGTGAGTAACTTCGTTTTCTTTAATATCCTTTCTTTTTGTCATGCATTTGTGGCAGTAATTCAAGTGGCGGAATAAGTAAACAAGATATTAGAAAAGTAGTGAATATCTATATTCTAT
This sequence comes from Amaranthus tricolor, assembly GCF_026212465.1. Taxonomy (NCBI): domain Eukaryota; kingdom Viridiplantae; phylum Streptophyta; class Magnoliopsida; order Caryophyllales; family Amaranthaceae; genus Amaranthus; species Amaranthus tricolor. Next base: position 21,370,125 of record NC_080060.1, on the reverse strand, counting down.
CTTACTCAGGTTTTCCAGCTTTCTTTTTAATTCACTATATGCAAACCGAGTTGGAAAGAGTGTTCATGCTTTTTGTTTAAGTATGGAATAGTTTATGTTCCTTTGTAAAGACTTAGAACCTAGTAGATACCATGTACTTTAAGCACAAGATCGACATCGAGCATCATGTATGACAAAATGTAATGGCTATCACAAGCTAATTAAAAATATCAGTTAAGGCTAATCTCTTGTTCTTTATACTAATATTACTTTTGTCCTCATACTTCCTCCGTTTCAAGATTAATGACTAAACTATCCTTGTAAGTATACTAAGTGTAGTCATTAATTAGAAACGTTTGGAAGTATATTGCAGATATAAAGCGCCTCGAGCTGTAAAAATAGCAAGTTGTATGCTTGCGGTACAGGACTATTCTGAGCAAGTGTTATCATTCCCAATATGTTTCTCTGTTTCAAAGGGCTCCTTTGTATTAACTGAGTTTTCAAATCCCGGGTAATGAGATACTTTAATATAGTGTAAGTTGGTCGTATGTTAGGTGTGAGTTTGTAGTGTAATGAGATACTTTAGTCGCGAACTGATAAAGGCAAATCATGGTCGGTTTTTGGCTATATTTTGGTCCATTTTGAGTGAATCACGAATTAGATAGCGAATTACTTTACGTTGGTAACAAAACTTATGTGATGTAATGTAAGCCATCCACGATTAACGAATAGCGGTCTAAAAATTGCTAACAAAACTTTACTCTCTCAATGCAGGAATAAAGACTAACAATCTTTTGGATGCACTTTCAAGAAGATGACTCTAGAATCTGGATGTGCTTTTGTTGTACTCGTTTTTTGCAAACTGTATGTAACACCCCGAGATTTTAATGACGTAATTATTTAATATTTTAATAACTTTTAAAGATTTTACAATTATATTAAATTATTTTTGAATTAGTTTTAATAAATTTCTTTCATATACGAATTTAAATGTTAATGTGTGTGTGTGTGTATATATATATATATATATATATATATATATATATATATATATATATTAAAAATGTAGTTACGATTTCTAAAATAAAGAGGTTCAAATCAAAAGGATTTTTGTTTATTAAAATGAGTGAGCACACGAAGGTGAGTCTCTTAGTTGGGCCTCGCAAAAAAAAAAAAAATGAATCTAGATAAATAAATAAATAAATAAAATAAAAAGGGATAGATTAGGGTTTATGTGAGATACCCTTACTCCCTCATTCAAAACCCACGGCTCCCAATCCCTCTCTTCCCTCTTCTCTCACGTCCCACTCCCCTCACCCATAGTTGGCGGCACAACCAACCCCAACCACGAGTTCCACCACCAACAACCACTTCTACCTCCCCCACGAGCAACCGCAGCGGGTTAGCCTTCCCACATGCTGTCGCCTGCAGCAAGGCTGCAGACTTCTCCAGCCGCCAGCATCAGAGGCTGGGACAGCCGGTTTTGGCCCCTTCTCCCAGCCTGGTCCTTTGCACCACCACCACAACCTTCATCCACCTCTTCACCATTTGTTTTGCTAGTTTTAAACCTTATAAGCCATCTCCTCTTCTTCCATTTGATTCTTCTTGTTTCAATTAAAAGTATTATAAAGTTTATGTGTGTGATGTGGATTTTCATGTTGTATTCATTGAATCTTTTTGTGGGTAAGAGTTTGATTGATGAATTGAACATATTTATGATTAGGGGTTTGAAGTGTGATTAGAAATTATGGGTTGTGTTGATTGTGTGTTAGTCTCTTTGAATTTTATTATAAGTAACAATTAAAGGTGTTATCTTTGAAACTAGTAATAGTGTGGGCTTTCACGTACATTATGGTGGTGTATTAGTTTATTGATTCTTGCTATGGATAATGGTTAAAAAGTATTATCTTTGAACATGAAATGACTAGGGTTTGGATTTAGAAATGAACTTACTAATGATGTGTGTTTTATGCTATATTTTGGTGATGATTAAATAACCTTAAAAGTTGTTTTAATACTTAGTCGATTGTTTCTTGTTGTGATAATTAAATAACCAAACAAAGACATGTGGACTTAACATTTTTCTCACATACTCATATGGACAGTAAGTAAAATTGTAAAAAGTTTGGGAAGGATTCATTGACATTTAAGGACCTTAATAATCGGTAAGTTTGAAAACAGTAAAATATAAAATAAATACTAAATGACGTCTTTTGGACATGAAACTTTTATGTGACACTTATATAAATAGTAGATACATGTTCAAAAATATATATGGATTTTTGTGACCATATATGGACTTAAATAAATTTTATTCAGTTTATCGGTAAAATAACGATATTAATTATTAAAAATATCCCACATGATTTTTAATGGTTATTTAAAATTTTATACCCCTTAAAATAACTTCTGAAACATCATATAAGTTTTTATAATGTTTTATTCGGACTCAAATAATTTTAAACCTATTTTATTCTATTTATCGATAAAATGTCTATCCAAAATAATAAAACATCATACATGACTTTTATAAGTTCAAATGGCTTAATAAACATGTTATATGACTTTTTGAACTTTGGTATAATTTTATAAAATAAATTATTAATTATTTACTAATTTATCAAATTAATAGAAAATGTTTATTTATTAAAAGGTGTAATAATGTTAACTAAATTTTGGTAGAAATAGACCTATATCAAAAACTTATAATTGTATTAATAACCTACTGCCTCAAAGTATAAAATAAGTTTAACTTAGATGGTTTAAAAATTTTACGGATTTAATACACCATTTAAATAACGGTAAATACTTAAATTGTCGAAAATAATCGTAAGTTCGTTATAAATTCACATAACCAATTATAATTTGATGGGACAACCCTAAATTCATTTTAAATAAGGTATTATAATGACTTGATTAATTTGGGCCTTGTTGGAGAATTAATATGTATTATGTAAATCAATTATCAATTTTATTACCGGCAAAACTATCTCGTATTTAAAAAAATAGTGTTTTATGAAATCTTCTGTCGTAATGATTTTATAGACTTATGAATCATATTCTAGTTGTTTTGAATGAATTTCAAAACCCTTTTAAGTTATTGAAAGTTGATAGGAGGTCGTAAACTCTCTAGAGGGGGGGTGAATAGAGAGTTTGGGCTTTTAAAATTTTTGTCTGGAAGATCGTTTCAAGAGATTGAGGAGTCTGTCAAAACTATTTTCTGGAACAATTTTAATTCAATTCGTAAAACAATAACGTATGTGCGGAAAATAAACGTTAACGAGGTTCGGTTCTAAACAACCTACTCCCCGCCTATGGGTTCTCTTTCAACCCGTAGGATTTAAACGCCTTTTATTAATCTGACATTAAGTCAAACTATAAGATCTCACTATCTTCTCTCAACCACGTTCTTTCCCTTGAAGAAACGTCTTACAAGTCCCTTTAATAAAAGCAAATCCCAAATCTCACAATAGAGATTACAAGTTGAACACTTTGAAAAGTATTCTAAATTAGGCGTATTAATAATCTAACTCTTTTTTAAACACTTAAGCCTATTACAAATTGTTAGAGCTAGAAGAACTAAGAATTATAACTCTTTAAACACTTAGAGAATTTTAGATCTTATTACAAGAGAGAAAGTTATTAGAAGAGGTTCTAGTCTTAATTCTGGAATGAAGCTTTGTATATATAGTGTTACGCCTCAACACATCTTGGAAAAACAAGAAGGCTCCTATCCGTTAAATTCTGTTGACCTGATCATTCTGTGCCTGTCTTCAAGAGCGTGAGGTTAACTTCAAACTGACGTGTACTAACAGCTTCTTGTAACTACGTCATTGTGTGTATATATAGGGGTTTGAAGTGTGATTAGAAATTATGGGTTGCGTTGATTGTGTGTTAGTCTCTTTGAATTTTATTATGAGTAACAATTAAAGGTGTTATCTTTGAAACTAGTAATAGTGTGGGCTTTCATGTACATTATGGTGGTGTATTAGTTTATTGATTCTTGCTATGGATAATGGTTAAAAAGTATTATCTTTGAACATGAAATGACTAGGGTTTGGATTTAGAAATGAACTTACTAATGATGTGTGTTTTATGCTATATTTTGGTGATGATTAAATAACCTTAAAAGTTGTTTTAATACTTAGTCGATTGTTTCTTGTTGTGATAATTAAATAACCAAACAAAGACATGTGTACTTAACATTTTTCTCACATACTCATATGGACAGTAGGTAAAATTGTAAAAAGTTTGGGAAGGTTTTGTTGACATTTAAGGACCTTAATAATCGGTAAGTTTGAAAACAGTAAAATATAAAATAAATACTAAATGACGTCTTTTGGACATGAAACTTTTATGTGACACTTATATAAATAGTAGATACATGTTCAAAAGTTTATATGGATTTTCGTGACCATATATGGACTTAAATAAATTTTATTCAGTTTATCGGTAAAATAACGATATTAATTATTAAAAATAACCCACATGATTTTTAATGGTTATTTAAAATTTTATACCCCTTAAAATAACTTCTGAAACATCATATAAGTTTTTATAATGTTTTATTCGGACTCAAATAATTTTAAACCTATTTTATTCTATTTATCGATAAAATGTCTATCCAAAATAATAAAACATCATACATGACTTTTATAAGTTCAAATGGCTTAATAAACATGTTATATGACTTTTTGAACTTTGGTATAATTTTATAAAATAAATTATTAATTATTTACTAATTTATCAAATTAATAGAAAATGTTTATTTATTAAAAGGTGTAATATTGTTAACTAAATTTTGGTAGAAATAGACCTATATCAAAAACTTATAATTATATTAATAACCTACTGCCTCAAAGTATAAAATAAGTTTAACTTAGATGGTTTAAAAATTTTACGGATTTAAGACACCATTTAAATAACGGTAAATACTTAAATTGTCGAAAATAATCGTAAGTTCGTTATAAATTCACATAACCAATTATAATTTGATGGGACAACCCTAAATTCATTTTAAATAAGGTATTATAATGACTTGATTAATTTGGGCCTTGTTGGAGAATTAATATGTATTATGTAAATCAATTATCAATTTTATTACCGGCAAAACTATCTCGTATTTAAAAAAATAGTGTTTTATGAAATCTTCTGTCGTAATGATTTTATAGACTTATGAATCATATTCTAGTTGTTTTGAATGAATTTCAAAACCCTTTTAAGTTATTGAAAGTTGATAGGAGGTCGTAAACTCTCTAGAGGGGGGGTGAATAGAGAGTTTGGGCTTTTAAAATTTTTGTCTGGAAGATCGTTTCAAGAGAATGAGGAGTCTGTCAAAACTATTTTCTGGAACAATTTTAATTCAATTCGTAAAACAATAACGTATGTGCGGAAAATAAACGTTAACGAGGTTCGGTTCTAAACAACCTACTCCCCGCCTATGGGTTCTCTTTCAACCCGTAGGATTTAAACGCCTTTTATTAATCTGACATTAAGTCAAACTATAAGATCTCACTATCTTCTCTCAACCACGTTCTTTCCCTTGAAGAAACGTCTTACAAGTCCCTTTAATAAAAGCAAATCCCAAATCTCATAATAGAGATTACAAGTTGAACACTTTGAAAAGTATTCTAAATTAGGCGTATTAATAATCTAACTCTTTTTTAAACACTTAAGCCTATTACAAATTGTAAGAGCTAGATGAACTAAGAATTATAACTCTTTAAACACTTAGAGAATTTTAGATCTTATTACAAGAGAGAAAGTTATTAGAAGAGGTTCTAGTCTTAATTCTGGAATGAAGCTTTGTATATATAGTGTTACGCCTCAACACATCTTGGAAAAACAAGAAGGCTCCTATCCGTTAAATTCTGTTGACCTGATCATTCTGTGCCTGTCTTCAAGAGCTTGAGGTTAACTTCAAACTGACATGTACTAACAGCTTCTTGTAACTACGTCATTGTGTGTATATATAGGGGTTTGAAGTGTGATTAGAAATTATGGGTTGCGTTGATTGTGTGTTAGTCTCTTTGAATTTTATTATGAGTAACAATTAAAGGTGTTATCTTTGAAACTAGTAATAGTGTGGGCTTTCATGTACATTATGGTGGTGTATTAGTTTATTGATTCTTGCTATGGATAATGGTTAAAAAGTATTATCTTTGAACATGAAATGACTAGGGTTTGGATTTAGAAATGAACTTACTAATGATGTGTGTTTTATGCTATATTTTGGTGATGATTAAATAACCTTAAAATTTGTTTTAAGACTTAGTCGATTGGTTCTTGTTGTGATAATTAGTAATTGTGATGATTTTAGTTGACTATGGAAGTGATTTTTGGTTGTTAAATTGGGAATAATAGTTACTAATTTTTGTGGTTTGATTGTTGCGAATTACAAGTACTCTTATTAGGTTGTTATTGAAGTCATAATGCATAATGTTAGTAAGCCAAGAGCATAATGTTAACTTATCGTTGATGGTTGCTAAAGTTACTTGTCGTGTTTTGATTATAATTCTTTCTAGCTTTGGAGAATGTAACAAATGATATCGCGATTCGATAACTCTAAAATTTGCCTTATTGTTGTATAAGTGTTATATTAAAAATTGTAAGGCTCAGTTATGATTAGTTATTTTTGGGTAACGCGAACTGATATGCTCAAAATTAGTTGATGAAAAGGAACGATTCACATATGCTTTTGCTTTTAAATTGGTGAAAAGATTTATGTTGTGTTGAGTTAATGATTTTGACTTGTATTGAATGAGTTGTGTAAGTTCTAGAGTAATCGAAAAACTCATTTTGAATAGGTGATAGTGGTTACTTTGGTATTTAGTTGGTATGACAAAGTAGTTTAGGGGATTTATTAGTTTTATTCCTAACTTGTATAGGTTTCCAGTTTATAAGAGGAAAATAGAACCTTAGTTGGGTGAATTTTGTAACTTTTGGTCGTGCAGTGACGCTTACATGTACGTACACGCAGTAACGAACCCTTATATACAATTTTCTTTAAGACATTATTGTTTATTGTGATAATATGCATTGTATCGAAATTATGAGGTACTAGTGATATACTTTATACGAAGAGCTATCGACTATGAGGTACCACCCCTCCATATTTATTTAAGAATTGGATTATGCCTTACTTGGAGTTAGAATGACTACTTTATAGGTGAATTTCACATTTTGTTGAGTGGCTCAGTGGGTTTTAGCGTTCTACTATCCCAGGGCGCTTATTAATAGTCGAAAGCGGGAGTTATTCCCATTTGATAAAGTATTAGATTGTGATTAGTTGGCATGACTCAACTGGATTATGTCCGGTTGATTTAGTAGTCCCCTAGGTGAGATCCGACGGGATCACCGTAAGGGGGTATGAGCATGCTTTTGTCATTGGGTGCCGGATGACCTATACCGCCCCTTCACCGAGGTGTTACCATGCGGGCCTTGCAAACCCCAATATGGTGGCCTATTCACTGATAGAATGTTACTCACTGATAGAAAGTTTATTCATTCATAGGAAGCTTCACATTGATTGATCGTGTACTCATTGATAGAAAATTTATTCAATGATAAAGTAGTTTATGCTAGTGAGAAGTGCGCCTAAGTTAAGTTACCTCAAGGGAGTTACCAGTCCCGAAGATGGACTATGATCACACTTACTCTAAGATAGACAAGCTCTATAAGGTCATGTGTTAGGTAGTCTGTTAATGCCTTGATGGAATTGATACTACGCGTGTTTTGCAAGAGTTTATGTTTTGAGAAGAGGAGTGTGAAGACCTACATTCTACCCCAAGAACACATGGTTCGGGTTGGAAAGAACGTAATGAGATTTAGAAGTATAATTTTCCGATAAACGATTACTATCTATGCTTGTGTCTTATGAAATCATCTTATGTTGTATAATATAATGTTATCTAGTAGTTGGCTTTATTATATTTGATGCTAATTACTGATGTGTACATGTTTGTGTTTATGTTGATTGTTGATGACTTTCTATGATTGTCCTGCTATGGCACATTGGCCTTTAGTCTAATGTCGAGCAGCAGGAGGATCATAGACAGGCATAGCAGGTATTGGAGCTTCTTTTGTATTGCATTGCATTGGGGGAGAGTGATGAGGGCGAAGCATAACCTGTGTCATACCGTTATCTTTCAATTTTATAGCTCTGGTTATCTTTTGTAAACTTTGGTTGTATATGTTTTATTATGAGGCCTTGTGTCCTCCCTTGTATATTTGTATTTCCGCTACGTAGTTTATAACTCTATATGGTTTTAAGGAGTTAAATCATTTTAAAACGCAAGCGTCGACACTAGAACCACGATCCATGCTTGGCATGTTGATTTGAGAAGGCGACGATGAATCATTTCGTTGTGGTGTGATATTTTAAAGGCAATGATGCCTTAGATTAGTTTAATGTTTTTATTGTGCTAATTGCTCTACCACATGTTCGATTTTTAGAAGAGATGCTGCTGAAATTCTCATTCATCTTTTTAAAGTTAATATTTAACATTTATTCAAATTCTTTTCCTTTTCTTTTATGTAACACTCGAATTTGGTCGGAAATTCAGGGGTGTTACATTGTACTTCTACTATTGACTGATTGTAAGGAACACTGCTACATCGATTAACTAACTTTACTCAACAAGAAACTAACAATGATATCTTGAAGCTCAAGCCTAAGACTTGGGAGCATTTATTCTAGTGTGAAATATGACAAATTGTCTTGAGTCTCATGAACGTTGGAAACCAAGCTTTCTTGCCTACGTAAATTAAATAGATCAATGGGTGGGTTCAAAAACTTTGTTTTTTTGAACCCACATTGCTCAATTTGGGCTGTAGAGGTTGGGAATAACCCAAGTTACTCTTGGAGAAGTATTTTAAGTACAAGAAGTTTGGTGGATAAAGATTCAAGATGGAGGATAGGAGATGGGAAAAACATCTCTATTTGGAAGGATGTGTGGCTAGCGGGAAATGGTACCACTATAAAAAAAGCGCGCTTCTACTGACTAACAGAATTTAGTCGGAATTACGTTGGTCGGAATTTCCGACTTACATCTAACAGTCGAAAAGTTAGTTGGAAAATTTCAACTAATTTTCGACTATTTATTAGTCGGTAAGTATTTATCCTGAATTTGATCTCAAAATCCTTAAATTATAAAACGTTTCTAAGCCTTCAACACTGTTCATTTCAATTGAAATGAACAGTCTTCTTGCCACAGAGCTACCTATTTCTCCTACCTTTCCACTCTTCTGCCTTTCTTTTTTCAATTCAATTCATAGCTTTCTGCACCTCACAGGTTTCTAAGTATCCTATTTCAACATACCTTTTCATTCTTCTTCCTATTTCAGCCAACCTTTTTACTCTTCTGCCACAAAACTTCCAATTCAATCTATGGCTTTTCAATTCACTTTCCTTTTGCTTGCTTTCCATAAAACAAAATCTCAAAATTTATCCTCGTTTAATGCTATTGCTCACTAGTGGAAAAAACCTCATTTGCTGCTTCTTATTTGCTGCGATTTTTGTTTATTCGCAGCAATAAATAAAAAAAAGGAATTGAAAAAAAAGAACACTTAATTGCTGCGGTTTTTGATTATGACCGCAGCAAATAACCCTTAAAAACTGCACCCTCTTCACAGCTCGTCTCTCTTCATTACCATGGCAATTGTATATTTATTACAAAACTGCACCCTCCTTCATTGTAAAGCATTCCATCTCACTGGTACATTTGCTGAGTACGTTCGCTGATTAATTTTCATTGTATATCTATAATTGCATGTTTGCTGATTAGCATTTATGGCTTGCATTTTTATGTTGTGTCCAATTTAATTTTATTGGATTTTCTTTTGAAATTATGTTGCTGACAGAAGCTGTTTGAAATTATGCTTTTTTGTTTTAGTGTTGATGACAGGTACTGTTAGAAATTAGCATTTATGGCTTGCATTTTTATGTTGTTTGTAGATTGAATTTGTGAATGTGGCGAGCATTTATGGAAGGCATTGAATGGGATTGTGGGTGTGTCGTTTATTGGGTTTGAGAAATTGAAATGCATACGTTTTATATTGTTCATAGATTGAATTTGTGATTGTCGTGAGCATTTACGGGAAGCATTGAATGGGACTATCGGTGTGTTGTTTATAAATTGAAATGAACAGATTTACATCAGTTGTGTGAAATGCACAACAACTGTGCTATATGCGTTTTCAAGAGCTTTTGCAAAATTGTCCATCATTTGCTAATCT
>NC_080060.1:21344910-21354910 GCF_026212465.1 Amaranthus tricolor | reverse complement strand
ATATATATATATATATATATATGTATATATATATATATATATATATATATATATATATATATATATATATATATATATGTATATATATATATATATATATATATATATATATATATATATATATATATATATATATATATATATATATGTATATATATATATATATATATATTTATGTATATATATATATATATATATATATATATATATATATATATATATTTATGTATATATATATATATATATATATATATATATATGTATGTATATATATATATATATATGTATGTATATATATATATATATATGTATGTATATATATATATATATATGTATGTATATATATATATATATATGTATGTATATATATATATATATATGTATGTATATATATATATATATGTATATATATATATATATATATATATATATATATATATATATATATATATATATATATATATATATATATATATATATATATAAATATATATATATATATATATATATATATATATATAAATATATATATATATATATATATATATATATATATATATATATATATATATATATATATATGTACATATATATATATATATATATATATATATATATATGTATATATATATATATATATATATATATATATATATATATATATATATGTATATATATATATATATGTATATATATATATATATATATATATATGTATATATATATATATATGTATATATATATATATATATATATATATGTATATATATATATATATATATATATATATATATATATATATATATATATATATATATATATATATATACACATATACAAAAGTCCAAAATCTAAACTAATTACACTGCCAAAAACATAAGTTAGAGAGATACATGTCTTTCAATTCGTGCTTTTCCACATTTGTCAAAGTGCGTGTTTCCCTTGGACTGTCGTATAAAACCTAAATATTATATGAAATAATTACAAAAGTTTATATAGTACTTATACATTAGATTTTACCAATATTAAATATATAATATTATGATTTAAGAACGTAACATATACATACCGCATCAATATTTTCGACTCCAACGTTCTTCACGACTTGTAAGAGATCGTCCATATATTTGAGAGTGTAGTAGCCGCAATCAATGCCATTTTCTTGTCGAAAGTACTAAGAGAACATAGATGGTAGTGCCAAAAGCGCTCAAAAAACATCAAAAACGCAGCATAGGACGTAATATCAAGCATATGACTATTGTTTTTGATTCTAACCATTTCAACACAATAATATATACCAAATAGTGTTGTGTGCAAGGTTTCGTGCCGAACAAACCAAGTTTAACCACTTTATGCGAGAAAGTGCCAAAAACGCTTAAAAAACCTCAAAAATGCAACTTAACACGTAATTTAAAGCATATGACTATTATGTTCGATTCTAACCATTTGAACACAATAATATATACCAAATAGTGTTGTGTGACAAGTTTCATGCAAAATAAACCAAGTTTGAACCTCTTTATGCGAGAAAGTGCCAAAAAACGCTTAAAAACCTCAAAAATGCAACTTAGCACGTAATTTCAAGCATATGACTATTTTTTTCGATTCTAACCATTTCAACACAATAATATGTACCAAATAGTGTTGTATGGCAAGTTTCATGCAAAATAAACCAAGTTTGAAAAACCAATCCATTCAACTATCAACCAAACTTCTTCAAACCTGAACTTCTCAACCTTCCAATAATCATCAAAGAATCAAAATAAAAACCTTAAAATCAACATTCATTATCAATCCCCTCTTCTCACATGCTCCTAAGTCATGCCCCTCCCCCACACCTAGAGTTTGACAATATCCTCATTGTTGATCACCACCATCCCTAAGTGGCCTCCTTGTCCGTCTTCTTGCAATTTCTTCATTAATAGTTTGGTTTGGATCTTGGTAGTCCGGGTAATGAGTCATTTAGAAATTGTTCAAGTTTGACATCATAGAGATCACATAGTACATGTTATCAGACAATTCGTACTGGTTATGCTCTATGTTTGTGACTCTATGTTCCAGATCTACATAATAATCAGGTCTAGGTGGTGGTGGTGGTACTTTTGGGAGGTGGGCTTGCTCTTGAGCTTGCACATCTTGAACACCCATTCTATAAATTTCATCTGGTTCTAAGTATAGCTTAGAATTAGGTGTCTTAAGGGTAATCAAAGTTCTTTGTTGGGGAAACATCATGTAAGGGACTCCATTCCATTGCTACACAAAATAATTCGGATTTCTAATTTCAACATTCATGAGCATATCCGTAGCAATCATCCCTTTTTTATCATATAAAAAAATTCCCTTAACTGGTTTCAAAATAGGTTCTCCATGTTCATTGGTTGGCATTTCTATATCTAAGTAAGAAGCTATTATTGAAACCATGCCTTCTATACTAAGTTTTCCCTTGGTCACACATCCCTTCTCAGTACACTTACAAATCCATATATCTAGCCAATCAGAGCATCCCCTCCCTTCAAGTGTAAGATTCCATAATACTTTTTTCAGATCGTTCCCAAGGTTGGTTGCCTCCCCTTGTGCTAGAAATGTACTAGCAAGCAATCTAATTGTGTATCTCAAAGCTGGGTGAGGAATGACACTTAGTTTTAACCTAGCTTCCCGAGTAGAGTTTGAGATAAGTTGCCAAAAGGCGACTTTCTCAAAAGCCCCATAATTTTCATCTTGCAAATCAATTATGCCCAATGCTGCCCTTAGTTGAGTTAGTGTCATGATATGTGTTTGATTGTGGATGTTGAAAAGTATGACCTCTTCTCTTAATCTGTTGTTTGTTCCTTTTCTCAAAGTAGCTAAGAATTATAGAGTCATCTTGGCATAAGTCGGTTTAAACAAATTGCTGTTTGGAGATTGGTATGTGAGGTTATGTGAAGTTATCTTAGAAGCACACAATAGGAGTGCTTTGTAAACAATCTAAGGTATAATTTCTCTTTTTAATTTCTTTAACCTTTTTAATGTATAATTTTGTTTTGTAAGTAATAGGTTGTGAAAAGTTTATGGATTAAATGATTGTTTTTGTTATATGAATATATTTTTGTTTCTGTTATGTGAATTTAAGTTTTTAATTTTAAGTTTGTTTTTGTTATGGATTAAATCATGGGTTGTGCTTTTATGGATTGTTTTTGTTATCTGAATCTAAGTTTGTAATTCTAAATTTTGTAAACAATCTAAGTTTGTTTATTTTATGTGAATCTAAGTTTGTAATTCTAAGTTTGTTTTTGTTATGAATTAAGTCTTGGGTTGTGCTTTTATGGATTCTTTTTGTTATGTGAATCTAAGTTTGTAATTCTAAGTTTTGTAAACAATACCAGTTTGTTTGTGTTATGTGAATCTAAGTTTGTAATTCTATGTTTATTTTATGTAAATCAAAGTTTAAAATTTAGTCTGTTTTTGTTATGGATTAAATCATCTTGTGCTTTTATGAATTATGTTTGTTATCTGGATTAAACCATGGGTTGTACAATGAATTTCTTGTTTTTTGATTCTAGTATGTGAATCTTACTTGGAATGTTGGTAATTTGACTAGTTGATGGATATTGAAATTGTGCTGTATTTGGTTGCAAATTGTAGTAGGTTGTATAAGTATGAATTTTAAAGTCTAAGGCATATTAATTTTGTTGCAATATTAAGCTTGGTATGTACAACGAATTGCTTAGCAATTTGGATGATGTTTGCCCTATGATTGTGGTGTGTAAAGCGGAGATTTTAGAAAGAATTTTAACATATTGTTGAGGGATTTCATGTGTCATTTGTAATTAGTAAGAATAAGTTAATTCGTTATAAGTCCCAATAACAGTTTGAGCTATAATTTTTGTGATTTCCTTATGTGCTGTGTTTTGTTTAACTACATTGTCGGATTTTTGTTCCTTAACATGCATCAAGTCATCGATGAAATAAAAGACAAGTTAAATCGATGCATTTCAATCGGATTTTTGCGTAAGGTAGTAGATTGTGTGTGTGTATATATATATATATATATATATATATATATATATATATATATATATATATATATATATATATATATATATATATATATATATATATATATATATATATATATATATATTAGTCTTTACTAATTTAGTATTCTTTATTTTTATCCCTTAGATCTTAATAAGATCAATGGCTATAAATGTTTCTCAACCTTCTCATTTTGAGTCCCCTTCTCAATTGATCTCTCCCATATATATATATATATATATATATATATATATATATATATATATATATATATATATATATATATATATATATATATATATATATATATATATATGTATATATATATATATGTATATATATATATATATGTATATATATATATATATATATATATATATATATATATATATATATATATATATATATATATGTATATATATATATATATGTATATATATATATATATATATATATATATGTATATATATATATATATATATATATATGTATATATATATATATATATATATGTATATATATATATATATATGTATATATATATATATATATGTATATATATATATATGTATATATATATATATATATGTATATATATATATGTATATATATATACATATGTATATATATATATATATATATATATATATGTATATATATATATATATACATATATATATATATATATATATATATATATATATATATATATATATATATGTATATATATATATATGATCGGGACTTTACTTCCTTCAATAGTAATACCGCAGGTGCACAGCGTAGCGTAATACGTCGACAAGTACAGGTCGATTCCACAAAGAGTGGGGGTTAAGTTAATAGTTTCTCGATCGATTAGTATGTTCGAAAACGTATAATATGATGTTTGGAGATAGAAATAATTAGAACAAACAATTAAAAGTACTTAATGAAAATCTATCATGAAAGTAAATTAGGATACGATGGACCTAAAACAAGGATAAAGTGATCAATAAATTAAGGGGCATAGGCTAGGCTTTCTCACCATAGTAGTGTTTTACTAAACATTAACCTAAGGTCATGAATATTTTTTTATGGGGAAGAACGTATCATAAGTATTAATGTTCTCTTTCGAGCAACAAAAGCTTCCTAAACATACTCAACTACCTATTCTCATGGAGCTTAGCACAATTTAAGACATGAATCACACATTCAACATTTCCAATCAAAGCATCTATTTATTCTCATGGAGATGTCTTGACTTTTAAGCATATATTATCATTAAAAGTCAACTCTCGCCCTCATTTTAACGACACTACAACATGATAGCAAAAACCATCTTAAACCATAAACAACATTACCAAGCCAAAGGTAAAGAAAGCAAATCAAACTACATACGTGGTGATGATGCCTGGCCTATGCCAAAGCAAACTACTCACTCATACTCATATTGAAATTGTAGAATGCAAACAAGCCAAGAATCATAAATGAATATATTAAGCTAGAGTATCTTAAAGAGATGAAAGCAATATAAGTTGAAGAACTATAAGCATGAATATATGAAACTAAAGCAAACAATCAAAGGAACTAAGTGACATGAATTGAAAACAATTTAAGCAATAAGGATAAACGTTACTCTTTTGAGCTTAATCTAGGAATGAACAAGATGAATTGATGATTCAAAGTAATACCTTCCAAAAGCTTCAATAATAGTACATCAATGGTTGAAGAATTCCAAGTTGCAAAAACATTACACTAAAGCATAAAGTAAAGATTGTATTTGGAAATTGAAGATACTAGATTGAATTGAAAGAGAAATTATGCTAACAATTATTCTTAATTGAAATGAAAGTAAAGCTATGAAGAATACTTAAAAATTACTCAAGATGAAAGGTAAAAACTGAGATGAATGCTCCTTCTTCCTCTTTTCTATTTATAGGCTTCAAAAACAAGTCGGGGATGGTGGTTTCATGATTGCTCCACCACCCCTAGGTTGTAGGAGGGGGGTGCCACCCCTAGTGGATAGGATAGGGTGGCTGGCAGTCTTGGCAGCAGCAACTAGAAGCAACATATACAATTGGACCTCGAATGATGTTTTAAAAAAATCGCACATGTTGCTGCCGCCCATTTTGCTCGACCCGAGCGAATCCCGCTCGACCCATCGAGCCACCTTCAGGTCCAACATCAGAGACTTCAAAAATTGGACAGAAAGTAAAATTCAGCTCCGCTCGACCCAAGCTACTCGCTCGGCCGGTCGAGCGAGCATCAGGTGTGAAATTCTCAGCTTCTGACTTGAACAATGCTGCTCGAGCCACCTTGGCTCGAGCCTGTTCCGGTTGAGTGGATCAATTTTGGCTTCTTTTTGGTTTGTTCTTGTGGCTTGGCTCATGATGTTTCACTTCTTTGAGCCCTCGATGTTTAGGTGAGCAATGTATGCAACCAAGCGGCTAGTTTGTGCTCGGTGTAGATAATTAGATCCTGAAATGTAATAAAATACCAAAGCAACCAAACAAGCGTAAAATCCAATAAACCAATGCAATAACATGCAGTTTCTTCACGCTAAACAAGCCACTTATAGGGGTAAAAATGAAGATAAAATGTAGCTAACAAACTCCCCCAAGCCAGACCTTTGCTAGTCCTCAAGCAAGCATTGCATTATCGGATAAGAGAAAAGAAAATCGAGAACCAATCATAGATGCACATGAATGATCTAACAACAGCTATAGTCATGAACGCACAAGCCACAATTTGTCAAAAGATGTATGATAGATTAGCAAGCTATGATCATCAATTCTAAAAGGTTTGAAGTGTGTTCCTATTCTACAAATTATTCTCTAAACAAGTTGTCAAGTAATGACCTTACCATACTAAGTCTAAGACTCTCAAACCAATCACAATGGGTATAAGTGGACCTCACTTTTGGATACATTAGCCAAGATGAACAACCACACTCAAATGTTTAAAGTTACGCTCATTCCCTCATCCTATGGCTCAAAGTGTTGGGAGCCTCTAAATAGAGATGTGTCAAAGTTTCGCACCTCGGTACTGGAGGACTCAAAGGCTAAGACTTCACTAGAAGTAGGTGGATCGACCTAAAAGAGGTGAATTGGAAAAGGTTAGAGTAAGATGAAATGTAGAAAGGGTAAGGTTACAAAAAGAGGTAGCATAACTAGTTACTTAACCCGAACAAACCAAAAGGACCCATGGTTTCACACAACTTGGCATTAACAACTAATATATTTTCCATACAATTTTTGACTTCTTTTTTTTCTTTCTTTTTTTCTTCTTCTCTCTTTTTTTTTGATGTAAAAACAAAGATGATATAAAAAAAACAAGCACTACACTACCAAAAGCGAGTAGTAAAAATAACGGACTCTTAGAGTCGTACAATACCAACTAAATTTATACAACTGTGTCTAAAATCGAAATATCACCATGATATATGCAAGTGGTGACTTCAAGAAAATATAAAAAGACAAATGCAAGCTAAAAACTCAAGCCAAGTGTGATAAACCAACAACCAACATACCATCATCTAAACAAACTAGTATCCTAAAGAGTTAGAAATAAAGGTGAAAGAAGGTGAAAGCGAAGGGGTACGAAAGAAAATGGAATGCTCAAATGAGATATGAAAGAAAGTGGGGTATAATGTAGGTTAACAAGTGGATAAGAAAGAAAAGGAATAAGCTCGATCCAAAATAGCAACTAGATCCATATAAAACCCAAGTCCTTCAAGTCATGCCTAGTGCGCTACAAATCCACAATCTCATTAATTTACGTGAATGCATGGTAGGGGCTCAATAAATACTCACGGGTTCAAAATATGTCCACAAATACCCAAAAGCGGTGCCACAAACCAAATCAATGCTCAACTTTCATTTTGAAAACTCAAGGTTCACAGGATTGCAAATCAAAAAACAAATTTAGGAGAAATAATCTAAACTTGCCAAGGTATCATACATAGATTAAGAATATGGCCCAAAATGAAATCAAGTTAACTACTGAATATCAAAAAATGTGCATGAATATGATTCAAGGCATCGAAAACATAATTAAATAAAGAAAATAGCAATCTAAATTACAAAAGTAATAAAACAGAAAGAAAATCAATGAAAACATGCATATATACACGAGAAGAACCTAAATAGACCATAGACACAACACCTCCCCCAAGCCGAACTGAGCAGTGTCCTCAATGCGACAAAAGTTCTTTAGAGAAGGTGTGAGGACTCTAGTCGTCACTCTCATCTTCCTCTTCATCCTCTTCATCTCCCTCACATCATCTTCCACATCATCATCTCCCTCTTCTTGTGCTCCAGGACCAAAAAATGTACTACCGTCCCCCCTAGAACCGTAAACGTAATCAAATCACCGGGTGGCGGTGTGTACAACGATGAGTGCGCATGATCCGGGGCGATATTCCCCTGCCGGTAATGATGGTCGTATACCGGATATTGGCTTTGCTAGTAATCGACCATGAATTGTTCGATCCGGCTCTGTTGCGCCTCTATCTGGTCAAACCGCTGATCAAAGCCGTCCATACGCAGGTGTAATAGCTGTAAAGAGGCCAGGATGGGATCAGGGTCGGTATGATGGGGTGAAGGTGGGGGTGGAGGTGCTGCATAAGAGGTGCCACCAAACTCATAGGTAGAGGATGGGCCTTCGTTCTCATACGCAGGGGAGGGGCGACGCTCTTCGTTTGCAGAAGAAGAGCCGCCTCACCTCCGACGGGAGTACTGGTTGGGGAAAGCCTGTTGTGGTGGCCTTTCCACTGCTAGAGGGTCAGGTACCCGGCCTTCTGGTTCAAAGAGATAGGTGGGAAGGTTGGGGATTAAGTCGAGAAGAGCTTGGGTGGGGAGAAGGATACCTATTTGTTGGTCATGAAGCTTCCATCATGTTTGACCATTTGAAAGCTCTAGCCACTTAGATTGAGCTAAGTGGGTCATGCTGATGGTGGTGGCTTTTCTAGGTAGTACCCCTTCTTCTCTCCAACCAAAATGCATAGCAATTTGGGTGATGAGCCCGCCAAACTGTACCGGTGTTTGAATAGTGTTAGGTTGATTAATAATATGGCGGAATGTGTGAACTAGGAGTCTAGCTAAGTTATAGGTAAAACCCCATTCAGGGCGATAACCTAAAATAATCAAATCGTTACTATTGGCCTTATTAGACTATGGGTTGGCCATGATGGTGAAAGACATCAACTTGAGCCAAATCCTGATAACAGGGTGATGAACCTTTTTCAGAACTAAATTCTGCAGGTTGGTCAAGTGTTCGCTTGATATTAATGGCCAAATTTGAGAGCGGTGTTGTTCATAGTCTAATCCTTCCCCCATGTCGTTCAGACCAAACAAATCAGCAAGCTCAGTCGTACTGAGCTGCCGCTCAATTCCATCTATCCTAAAAAACAATGAGGTTTCTCCAAAGTCATCTTGTGTTATGGTCAATGAACTTAAGAACTCGAGGACGAACTCAGGGTATGTTTCTCTATGCATATTGAACATAAAACCCATGCCTATCGCTCTAAAAAATTGCATAGCATACTCAAATAATCCTAGATTTCTAAGCACATTTGCACAAACAAACCTAGTAGGAATGATGGGCCTTTCTTTGAGATTTTGAAACTTATCTCTTTGGTCTTCATTCCGAAAATTTATGTTGGGGTAGTGCTCGTCGGGTTCAACTCTTTGTAGTGATGGTGTCCTTGCCCTCCTTCTTTGCCTTCTAGGTGCCATTAGCTTGCTTTGGTTGATGATTTTCCTAAAACAAAGATTAAACAAGCAAAGAACAAAAAATCTCTACTAAAAAGCAAAGATTAATTAGTAGAAAGCAAATAAAAACTCAAATCTTGAAGAAATAAACAACTTTTACCTTAATCCTACAAACCCTAATTTTGATGGATATTGATGAGAATGGAACAATGTGGATGCAATTGATGAATTTGAAGAGTGAATGTTGTTGCTGATGAGTGAATGTAGAAGGATTGAAGGATTTTTGAGCATAGGGT
>NC_080060.1:21309910-21334910 GCF_026212465.1 Amaranthus tricolor | reverse complement strand
CTGTGATACCCCAGATTTAGCTTGAAAATGGATTGTTAGACTACTCATATCTACAAGGTGCATCTTCTTTTCATAGGAACTCATTTGCTAAGAACTCCACAGATAAGCGCGCTTGGTGGGGAGAAATTTTAGGATGGGTGACCTCCTGGGAAGCTGTCTCAGGCGCGCACGAGTGAGACTAAAGTGCGCTGAAAAGACTTGTGTTGATCTCTAGGGCCAGTCTCCAATTTTCATGAGTAGTTACCGGTGGTCTGTTGGGCTGGGGTGTTACAGCCACGTTTATAGGTGTTGAAAACTTTTCTCACTTGATAAGCGTGGTTGCATGATTTCAAAGTCCATTGTTTCTCTTCTTTTTTTCGCACACAAATAAGCGTGACTAATGAACATAACTCGCATTTTAACTAATTTTAGCGGTAAATTATTTTTAATTATTATTATTGTTGTTGTTATTATTTTTGCCAAACAATTTTTCTGATAAACACAAACATAATAAATGTACAAAATTAATTTTTCTAATAAACACAAACATAAACAATTTTTCTAATAAACACAAACATAATCAATAAATAGAGCCACCTATACACCAAGAATCTACCTGATTCTAGAGGTCTCAAACAAGCGAGGCTTAGCAAAATAGAGCAGCTGTTGAGCTAGTACAATCCAAAACAACACAGCTAGAAAGACAAAGACGCAGGATTCAACACTCTGCTTCTAAACATGACAGTAGCTGGCGGCAGCATACCAAGTGCACCATCCTGATGACGTGCATAACCTGAGCGTCCAGCACTTTAGACTAGTAGCTTTTGAGCGTCCAGCAAAGGTGCGATCACCCACAGCATACAGCAGCACGACATAAACCAGACTGCAACACGTAACTGGCTGCCTAACAGTGTTAGCATGAAGGGCCAATACAGCAGCAACCACCTATAAAAACTGATAGCATACAAGCCAAGGGGCCTAAGGGAACAAACAGTAGAAATCAATCTGACAGTAGGCAATGGACCAAGCAACTTCTGAAGGAAAAGACAACAAAAACAGCAAGTAACCATACTTTATTCGTTAAATGTGGTTAAGATATGATCATGATCTTTGAATGTGGTTAAGATATGATCATGATCTTTGATCTAATACATCACAAAACATCCATCCATACTTTGTATGTAGTATACACACTATTAACGCATACAATAAGTAATGCAGTATACATAATTTATTCATTCAAAATACAAAAATATTATGGGAAATTATCAATGGTACCCCTAAGTTTTTGCACTTTATCAATGGCATCCCTAAATTTTTTCGATTATCAATGGTACCCTCGTGTTATTGAGTGTCTTACAATTTTAACCTTTTCTAATTTTTCCGTCCAAAACCGTTAACTTTTTGCTTTTTCCTTTATTTTTATTTTGTTTTGAAAAATAAAAGAAAAAGAAAAAAAAGTTAACGGTTTTGAACAATTTTGGACGGAAAAAACTAGAAAAGGTTACGGTTGTAAAACTCTCAATAACACAAGGATACCTTTGTTAATCGAAAAAACTTAGGGGTACCATTGATAAAGTGCGAAAATTTAGGGGTACGATTGATAATTTCTCAAATATTATTAATATTATGCAGTACATATACTTTTAACGCATGTAATAAGTAATGTAATAGATCATGATCTTTGATCTAATACATCACAAAACATCCCTCCATACTTTTAATCCATGTAATAAATATTGATTCTAAATCTGCCTTTCATTTGTTTTTCAATATTTGTGAATGAATTGGCATTTCTACATTTCTGGACATACACAAAGGACATGTTCTCTTCGTCTGATCTTATTGGATCTGATCTGAATTTACTAAGGTCTGATCTGATCTGATCTGATCTCGTCTGATCTGGTCTGATTTAGTCTGATCTGATCTGAATCTTTCTGATCTGGTCTGGTCTAATCTGATCTGGTCTGATCTGATCTGGTCTGGTTTGATCTGATCTGGTCTGGTCTGATCTGGTCTGATCTGATTTGATTTGGTTTCATTGAGTTTGTTATTAATAATAGTAGTTAAGGTATTATTATTATTATTATTATTATTATTATTATTATTATTATTATTATTATTATTATTATTATTATTATTTGTTTTTTTAATTTTTTTTAAATTTTTTCTTATTATTATTATTATTTATTATTATTATTATTATTATTATTATTATTATTATTATTATTATTATTATTATTATTATTATTATTATTATTATTATTATTATTATTATTACTATTGTTATTGTTATTATTATTATTATTATTATTATTATTATTATTATTATTATTATTGTTATTGTTATTATTATTATTATTATTATTATTATTATTATTATTATTATTATTATTATTAGGAAAAATTACCCTGAATAATACGAACTTTTACTGATTTTCCTACAATAATACGAACTTTCAATTAACCATGAATAATACGAACTTTGATACTTGTTTCCCGCTGGCATAACTTACCTGTTGTTAACCTAGAGAAACGGTAAAATGTGATTTTCTTCTTCATTTGCTGCATCAGTAGGCTGGTTATTTCGACAGCCATAATCTAAACTTGCTCATCTTCCTCAATTGCTCTCTCTCCTCTTCCAATTTAATTACTTCTTCCAACATCTAATTTTTTTTTTCCCTTTTCATTATAATCTCTAAATTAATTTGTTATTTAACATGTATTTTCGAGTAAATGGACAGAATTCCATTCGTTTTCGCCTAACTGGGTACAAGCCCTAATTTTGGGTAATAAAACAGAATTTAGGGATTTAAAATGAAATTGAGAAGAATTAACTTACCATGAATGAGAAGAATATGATTGAAGAACAATGCCTAATTTTCGCAGCGTGAGGAAGATGATCAATGGAATTCTAAGCGTGAGGAAGAAGAGCTCTGTTTCGATAGGAAGAAGATGATCACTGGAATGAGAAAAGCTTTTGTTTTTCGTAATAAATTTAATCAGCAAAAAAAAGGATTTTAAAGGAAAGATGCATCTTTACCGGTAACAGGTAAACTGTTATGCCAGCGGGAAAAAAGTATCAAAGTTCGTATTATTCATGGTTAATTGAAAGTTCGTATTATTGTAGGAAAATCAGTGAAAGTTCGTATTATTCAGGGTAATTTTTCCTTATTATTATTATCATTTATCATTATCATTATCATTATCATTATCATCATTATTATTATTATTATTATTATTATTATTATTATTATTATTATTATTATTATTATTATTATTATTATTATTATTATTATTACATACTACATAGTTTCTCCATCTAATAATAATATACATTACATTATAAAAATTAAACATCAAAAACTACGATGTTTCTGCTTCTCTTTGAATTGATGCCCAAATATCGTTGACTATATTTAGTTGAATTCTATAATAATAATAATAATAATAATAATAATAATAATAATAATAATAATAATGGTATGGTTTGATCTGATCTGATCTGGTCTGGTCTGGTCTGATCTGGTCTGGTCTGGTCTGTTCTGATCTGGTCTGGTCTGGTCTGATCTGAAACTTTCTGATCTGATCTGAATAGTTCTGATCTGATCTGATCTGGTCTGATCTGATCTGATTCCAATAAGAATAAGTAATAAGTCAAAAAAATAAGTTGAAGAGAACATCTTCTAACTCTATCAACATGAAATCGAAAAACAAGTAAACAAAAGCCAGAGTTTACCCTATTGTAGTGTTCAAAACTTTGCAGATAATTTTGTTGTGGAATTTCGAAGGCAGAGGCAACAGCTCCTTGCAACAACTGAACATCAAAAACCCGTATAAGCTACTTGCAACAACTCCTCCCAACAACTAAACAGCGACAAGGGGCAATTTGCAGTTGTTGAACATGATACCATATATGAGCAATCTTAATAATCTCTTTATCATCTATAGTAATTACACATGAAACCACTTAGAATAAATTAACAATAAGGTCAATCCAATATTCTGATCTTTGGTCAACAATAAGGTTAAACCAATTAGAAGATATTCATCAAAGCTTAAGTGCATTAAATTGTCCAGATTTAATAGTAGAATATCAGAAATAAGCTCAGATTGTCCGACATTTGCTGTTATATGAAGAACAAAATTTCTTTCATCTTGAGACTTAAACTCCTCTAAATTTTCATGTAAACCCAAAATTTCATCTTTGATTCCATTCAACAAAACTTGTACAAATAATAGCTCGAATTCAATTTAATTTTTTAAATTTAAAAAGCAACAACTCATGGCTCAAATATAACATTACAATAGATAATATCCTACATTCACAATTTGTTATTCCTCCAGCTTTCACCTTTTAACGAAAAATTAGGAAGAAAGAGTAGCATAATACCAGATTGCTTTTGCTTCACTGACCCAATGTCGAGCAAATTTACTTCTAATTCAAAAAATTTCACTAACAAGCCATCCGAAATTGGTGTTTAGAAGAACCCTAACAAAACCCTAATTTTCGAAAAAAAAGAAGAGAGCACCTGATTTTATTGAGAATGAAAAATCAATCTGAAACCCTAATTTCTCAAATTCAGTATGTCACAACAAGAATTATGATCAAAATCGTCAAAAAACATTTGCAAAAGACAATCACGTCGCAAACATTGCAAAAACAGGACATTGAATGATCGAACTTACCAGAAAATGGGATGAAAAAGAAATGGAACTGGAACAAAGTTGGAATTTTAATTGGACCAAGCAAAAAACGGGTGCAATAATTACAAAATACGAGGTTGGAAATGGACTATTTAGGAAGTAAGACTTAACCAGAGGAAAGAATGAAGAAATGAAATTAAAGGGAAAAGGAAAATAGGGAAAGGAAAGTAAAGATCAAGAAATAGGGAAGGTAGCATTCGATTTTTCAATTGTTTTTAGCCAAGCTGAATTGATTTTTACATATTTTTATTAGTTAATCTTTAGCGATGCATTATTTGTGTGGCTGAATTTATCATTTTTAAATGTTCTAAATTCACCTTTACTCATGCTTATTAGAGTGGCTAAATTCATTTTTTGTATTTTTTTTATTGAATACTAGTCATGCTTATGAGTGTGGCTAAATTGATCACTTTTATTTTTTTTTAATTGAGCTTTAGCCACACTTATTAGTGTGGCTGATTTTATCACTACTTTATATATTTTTAATTGAGTTTTAGTCACGCTTATAAGTGAGACTATTATTCTCACACTTGATAAGCGTGCCTAAATGCAATAAGTGTGCCAACTTGCAAAATAATCGGTCACACTTAATTAAGCGTGGCTAAATAAGTGTAGGTATATACCATATTTTTTGTAGTGATACTCTACGATTAACTCTTATCAAGAACTAACTAACTTTTGTTCCCTATTTATTCTAACATTTCCAATTAAAACCTAAACTAAAGTAAGGTTAACTAAAATCCCAACTTTCAATTACAAGCATCCATTTCATAATTTAATACCAACAATATTAAACCTCTAACAACTACTCATTTCACAAATTCAATAGTTATATAACAAATCCTATGTTCACATAATTTAAATTAAGCTTATTAAAATTGATATAGTGGGGGTGTACCTTGAAATGACCATAACTTCCCCTACAAAGATCTGAATCATGCGTTTCTTGAGCCTATCTTGGGTAAAATTTTGATTCGAAAAACTTTTGAGAAATAACAGTTTTGCTAAAAATGGCCAGAAACTGGTGAACATTGCAATTTTCAAAACTGTCAGAATTTTATACGAAAATCTTCTACATCACAATTCAAGGTAAAACATAAAAAATTAATAATCTACATTACTAATAAACACATAACTAATTCTTCATTACAAATAACTCATTCACAAAACCTTAAAAACAAAAAGCCCCAAATTGATTTCATAACATAAACCCTAATTTTCTAAACTTGATAAAACTAAAATTAAAGAAATAATTGAGCTTACCCACCACCGAAGGAGATTAGAACTCAACAAAGCTTTGAAAATCACCACTTGAATAAGCCCTAATAGCCAAAAAACGCACCTAAGATTGAAAATTTCTAGTTTCTTCTTTTTTTTTTTGCCAAATTCTAGTTTCTTCTTTATGTTGCCTTGTTGAATAAATAAAGGTAGGAGAGTAATATACAAAGAAGATTTGTAAGTTAATGATGAAAAAGAAGGAAAAACAGAGGATATGTGAAGAGATGGAGATGAAGCTTTAGATAGGAGCAGATAAATGAGAGAAAAGAAAAAAGCGATGAAAGGAGATAATAATGTATTTCATCTTTTTTTTATCCTCCCTTTCAACATAAAAGTACTACTTTCTTCTTTACTTTTAATTACACAGATATATCTTTCTCTTTCTTTGTTGTTATTAATATTACTTAAATTGTTATTATTATTATTAATATTATATTTATAATATTATATATGAATTTAGATTCAATAAAATAAACATTAGCTATATTCCCAAATTTGGGGTGTTACAATCTACCCTCTTTAAAATAAGTTTCATCCTCGAAACTTAAAAGAAAAGATCTTATGTAAAAAAATAAGTACCTTTACATAAAACAATAAGGAAATGTCATTCAAAATCAAAAATCAGAAACAAAAAGGTAAATCATTGCTTATTCGAAATATTGATTATGCCCCATAATCGCCACTATCTTGAAAATTTTACAATTGCTTGACATTATTATTTATTGGTTAATTGTATATTGGAAAAATATGAAATAAATACTCAAAGACATTATTTTTTTTGTACATTTATGAGACACTTACATGGACAGTAGGTATATATTAGAACTAGGGATGGCAATGGGTACTGGACCCGACCCGGATCAGTGGATCCGTATCCGTTTTCACGGATCTGGGTCCTAAAAATATAGACCCGTCGGATCCGGATCCTGTTAAATTTCACGAGTCCGGATCCGGATCTGGGAAAATACCCAGACCCGGACCCGCGGATCTAAAGGACCCGTTTTTTTTTTTTTTTTTTTTTAATTTTTTTTTTTATATCAGTTCAGATGCCAAACTTTAATTTTTTTTTTATATCAATCCATCTCTTGTATTTGTTATTTTCAAGTTGTTCTGCGCTCAAAGCATTCTTAACTTCCCAACCCAAATAAGTATATATCTTATTGCATGGTGTCATTGCTGCAAATGTATAGACTGTCATTTTTGTTCTTGCTGCTTTTAGCAAGAAATCAATATACTTTATTGTTGCTTCATTCTTGGGAACACTACCTGGCTGATACTTTAAGCCCAATTCCTGCAATATTCACGTAAGAAATCATAATTCATAATTTAGTCAAATTGTTCTTAGAAGTAATATGTGAAGGAGTTGTTCAATGTAAGTTAGAATATGTTATAATTAGATAATAGTAATATTATAGTATCTAAAATTATTTTTTAGAAATTAAATAATAAAATTGGACAATAACTAAAATTTCCTATTTCAAAAGAACACTCTATACAGCACACTTCACATTGTCCTTCATTCGCCAATCGTCATTTAAAAGTGCTATCTATGGAAAAAAAAAATTTATTGCAATCTAAACACATTTAAAAAAAAATTTAAATTAAAACAGGACCCGTTTTGGACCGGGATCCGGTACTGGATCCGCAGTATCCGCGGATCCGGATCTGGGTCTTGCAAAACTGGACCCGCGGATCCGGGTCCGGATCTGGATCCTGCTCTTAAAAACGGATATGGACCCGGGTCCACCTGGACCCGATCCAGATCCGACCCGTTGCCATCCCTAATTAGAACCCTTAGATTAATTTTTTTTGTACATTTTTAGAATTTAATGAATTTTATTGCTTTATTGGTCAAATTAGCTATATTGATTATTTAAAATATTATATATTAAAATCACTTGAAATGACTTAAATATAATATTATATGACTTTTGGAACATGTGGAAAATGTTACATAGTTATTCATAGTTAATTATTAATTTATTAAGTTATTTGGAAATTGTTAATTATAAAAAAGGAATAATTTGGTGAATAAAGTTTAGGAGCTTTTAAATTAGATCACTAAATTAAATAATTATCATTAACCTAGTGCCACCTAGTTTAAAAATAAATTAACTTAAATAATTTATAATTTTCATAGATTAATTACTATTAAAATATTATTATCTTATTCTAGTAATTAGAAATCGTAAATTTATTATTAATTAAATAAATAACAGAAATTAATAAAATAACCATATAATCACTAAATATAATAACTAAGAAATATTGTCCTTATTGGAAAATTATTTTATATTATTTTTTAAAAATTATTGTTTTAATTACCGATAAATTACAAATTATTGAGAAAACGTTATTTCTAGGAAATCTCTTTTTATAACATTTAATAAAATATATAAAATATATTCTGGTTGTTCCACATATATTTTATAACTATTTAAATTTATATTATATTTATTTTACTTAAATAAATTGAAAATTTTATTTTCATGCCTTGTAGTGATGCCCCAATATAGCAGTATTTTATACACTGTATATGTATGAGTTTGCAAGTAAGTATGTTTACCCCATGTGGGAAAAGTTAAAATTGTGATTTATGTTGCAAATGTAAACATATTTACCCCCTAAAAGTGAAAATTATTATGATCATAAATTACGCAAGTATGTATGTATGTCCCATGTAGGAAAAGTTATAATTATATTTTTCAAATGATTTATGAAATTCTGAAGTGGTTTTGTGTATTTAAATCAACACATATGTTGAAAATTAAAATGCTTTGGGGACTAGTATGCCACGACAAAAGTTGTGTGCACATTTACGGTACAACAAAAGTTGTGTGTGTATTACGACGTAACAAGTGTTATGCGCGTACAGAGGGCACCGTTTAGTGTACCTAATTATATATTTTTGGATATATCGTGAACTTTAGATCGCTATCACTAGTCACAAGATGACTACACCATGAAAATATTATTAGCTCATAAGTTTGAGCCATTGTTTGCATCAAGTATGATTTCATGAATTATGTTTGGAAGGTTTTTGAAAGGATTTAAAACCACTGTTTTGAGTTAAGTATGACTTTTGAGATATAAGTTTAATCTTGAAAAAATGAGTTTAGGCAAATCAAAGTTTTATTAACTTGTTTAACGGACACTAATGTGCTTATATACTCAGTCTTTTGCTTTGGTTTGGTTTTGGTTCAAGTATTTTACTTGGGCTGTGGTTTAATCTTTAAGTAACCCCTTAGTGGGGCTAACAAAAGTGAGCTCCACTTGATTAATACTAAATTCTAGTTAGTCTTTGCCTTCATAGTTTCGAGGATGTAGCAAGTTTTTGGGAAAACAAAATGTAATCAATGTTTAGTAATTCTCCATTGAGGGCGTCTCACCGTGCGTCGATTTAAAATGGGCCAACTCAAACTATTTAAAAGACAGCCCCTCTCCTGAGAGACCGTCTCTTCTAGAGACGACTCTTTGGAGCCCAGCCCAACTACCTTCAAATAATAAATTAAAAAAATAACTGTATTTTGGAAGGAAGAGAGATGTGCGTTTTTTGTAAGAAAAAACTGATTTTTTTTACTCAGAAATTTTCTGAGTAACTGCTTGAATGAGTTTCTTCATCTCTCTCACCTAACAATAGATTATACACACCTTCTACAACCTTAATTATTGTCTAACAATGAAAGTAGTGATGGCCACAGAGCGGGTTACCCGGAACCGAACCGGTGTCGAACTGCTTGTAACCGGTCCCGAAACCGGAACCGTTCGCGGCAGGTTCTGAACCGGCTCGAACCGCGAAACTGTTAAAACGCCGGAAAAAATTGTCAGAACCGTAAAACCGCCAGAACCGGACCAAAGAATCGCGGGCCGGTTCGAACCGGTTCACCCGGACCACCGGTTCCAAGGAACCGCTCCGGAACCGGGAACCAGACCGGAACGATTCACCCGCCCCAACGGTTCCTTGGAACTGGAACCGGAACCGTGCGGTTTACCCGGCCTAGCGGTTCTTTGGAACCGGCCAAAAAAAAGAGTCGTTTCTAGCCGTTGGGTTTTTCCTATATATACTCCACACTTTCAATGTTTCCATGCACGATTCATCTCTTCTCCTACTCTCTCTACTTATTCTCTCTATTTAATTACTTAATTACGCAATTATTCTCTTAATTACATACCTAGTCTTTTAATTATTTCTTAATTACATAATTAGTCTTTTAATTATTTCTTAATCTTTCCTATATTTATTTCTTAATTACATTATTATTTCAATATTATCATGTCTTCTTTTAATGGTAGGGTTAGCATAACAACCGATATTTGGTCTGCTCCCCTACATTTAGAACCTTATATGTGTGTAACAACCCATTGGATAGATCATAATTAGTTTATTCAAAAAAGAATAATTGGTTCTCTTAATTACATACCTAGTCTTTTAATTATTTCTTAATTACATAATAGTCTTTTAATTATTTCTTAATCTTTCCTATATTTATTTCTTAATTACATTATCATTTCAATATTATCATGTCTTCTTTTAATGGTAGCGTTATTATAACAACCGATATTTGGTTTGCTCCCTCACATTTAGAACCTTATATGTGTGTAACAGGCAGCCCAATTGATAGATCATAATTGGTTTATTCAAAAAAGAATAATTGCTTTTGAGTTAATGCCCGAAAGACATACGGGTGAAAATATAAAATATAGATCAATGGAGATATGTGAAGAATGGAACTTGGTAGATAAATTATTTTGTTGTTCTACCGATAATGCAACCGCCAATATCAAATGCATCGAACTTTTGTATAACGAACCTGCTTTTAGTTGTATCCTTGATGGTAGATTATTACACGTACGTTGTTGTGCTCATATTATTAACTTATCTTGCCAAGCAGGTATTAGAAAACTAAGTGATTTATTAGATCCCATTAGAGACATAGTGAAGTGGCTTAGATTAGGACAGGTAAAGAGAAGATATAAGCAATTATGTGACCAATATTAACTAAAAAAAGTATATTGGTCTTTAGATACTGCTACACGTTGGGGCTCAACCCATGATTTATTAAAAAAGGCTATTGGTTATCGTCCGGTTATAACACAACTTTACATTGAGTGTACGGATAACCGTATAAGTGATGAAATATGGGAACTAGCAATAGGCGTACAAAAAATATTAGAAACGTATGTCCACGCAACTAAGATTTTTTCATATATGTTTACGAACCAAGCATCCACTTAGTAATAAGTGAATATATTACTATTTTTGGAAAAATCTAACCTTTAAGTAAACCTTTAAGAAGATGAGATACCAAAGAAGCAATTGAATGAGATACCAAAGAAGAAGCAAGATAATGGAGTTTTGAGTTCTGCGGAAGAGATGAGTTCAAATATTTCAAATGATGATTATGGAAACTGAAGCAAGGAAGTTGAAATGATTCAGAGATTGATTTTGGAAACTGACGAAGAGATATTCTAACGCGCTCAGTTAATTTTTAATTCAATTTTTTTTAATGTAAAAATAACAATGGACCGGCCCATTAGTTGGACGTCTCTTTTAGAGCCTATCTTAACTAAGAAATGATGTTTAAAATACTATGCATTACATCATTTGTTTTTTTTTAAAAAACCACTTTGTGTACATGGAGTTCAGTTTCCATTTTTTTAATGGTTTTTTTATTAATAGACCGTTTATATAGACCGGTCTCACCGTTACCGGCTGATTAATGTTTTCGTCTTCATAAACCGAAAGCTGATCTTACTTTTTGTTTCTCCAAAATAAAAACCTAAGCCTCAAAACGAAAACCCTCGAAATTCTCTGGAGATCAATGGCGGAAGCATTGTCTAGGCTAAAGAAATGTTTGAGAAGCGGGACAGAGGAGGTGAAGGGTAAAATGCTGTTACGGTTGGTGCACAGACAGCAAAATGGTCAAATATGTAGTGAATTCGAGATTTTGGATCTGGATAGTGGTGATTTGTGTAAAACCCCTTTTACACTTTTTGGGATTGGTGGAATTTGTTTAATATTGGCTGTGGAATCAATCATCTACCTTATTGTCGTGCCTTTATACGACAGTGAGGATACCAGTGGCGTTGACATTAACGACGCGCTTTATGTTCACGAGGGCATGTTCTCTTTAGATTTGAGCAAACCTGAGATTGGTTGGAAGACAACCCCATTTATCATTGAGAATGCCGAGTATCTGCCCAAGTGCGTTTCGTGTTGTGGCAAGATATACGTCTTTAGAAGTTCTCTTTGGTCTTGTTTCGGTGAGGTTTTCGATCCCCAAGTTAACCGCTGGAACTCGTTGATGGATCCACCTCCTGTTCATGGCAACTTCGAGGTAGCTTATCCCGTAATTTCTGATCCTTTGCGTGGTCGTGTCCTTCTTCATCTCTTCACAAGGAGATGCAAATATGACCGCCCTTCCGCCTCCCACTCCCCTCCTCTGTCCTGTATCTATGCTTATTATCCTAACAGCAGTAGCCGTGGCAATGATGGTGGCGGTGGCAATGAAGGTGGCCGTTGGGAGTGCCTTGATGACAATTTCAATGGAAAATGGCAAGCCCCTATGGTTTTTGTGGATGGGATAATTTATTTTTACTTCGAAGACTTTAAAAAAATGTTTAAAGCCTATGATCTAAGTAGCAAACAATGGTTGAAGGTTGTCTTGCCATCTGACTCAGACTTTGCATATGCTTCCAAGCCTGAATTCGATGATTTACATGATTTGGGAGATGGGGTGTTGTGTTTGACTACTTCCTGGTATAAATCTCAGAAATTTGATCCTTGTACAACTAAGGATCACACCTTGGTTTATGCTTTCAAATTCAAAGTGGAGCCCAGAAGAAGCCACCATCAGGTGCTACTTACTTCGCTTTCTTCCATATTCTCTCCGCTTCAAACCGTCAGCAGTATCCGTAATTACCTCGCTATCTAGGTAACAAACCTCACTCCTACAAATATTCCTTTCTTGTTTTTTTTATTGTTACTCTATTCTACTTTGCTTTGGTTCATCATTCATCATTCATGAGTTTTGGGGTCAATGAGCGTATTGCGGAAGCCTAGGTAAGTGAGAAATTTGAGAATGTGGAATAAAAGCAAGATAAGGGTTAGAAGGAAACGCAAAATGTAAATTATAATCCACTATATGAAGTGTGAGAGAAATACAAACACAAATACTAAAGATATAAAGATAGTGGATAAAATAAATTATTAGAGAAATGTGTGTATTGTACAAATTTTGTTGGATGCTCGTAAATTCAACACTAGCCTCTTGTTTATAGGAACATCAAGTTGGCAAGATACAACTTGGGAATGTCAGTTATAAGTGCTCTCAAGAGCGCCGACATTGTGAATATGAAAGAAGCTTCAAGCTTCCTCTTGTTAATGCTCATCACTTATGATCATGGGTATTCTAGAATAAATAAGCGAGTTTCATTACTTTGGTATGAGCTATTAATTTTGGGCCACACCTAACAATGGGAATTTACTCCAAATTAACACAAGATTTTGTAATCAGTGAGAGAGACATGGTTATTAAGTACCTACATTCTTAGTCTGGGCTCAACAATATGCATAAGGCACGCGCGTTTGCGCTTCTTTGTGCCTTGCGCTATTTGCGCTTTATGTTTTTAACGAGAGATAATGTTTTTTAGTAATTTGTCATATAACACTTAGACAAAAAGTACTCTTCTCTAAAGAGAAGGAAAATAAAGAAGGATTTTATCTTGTTTACAATGAGAGAAAAAGAAAAAGGAGAAAAATAAAGATATGCTTACAATTTTATAACTTTGTGGAGTTTACTTCTTTGGCTTTCACACGACTTGATACAATCTGTTATTTTTATTTCGTTTTCTATCCTTTTTGTTGTAGATTCTCCATTTTTTTATTCTTCTTCTAGATATTTCATCGTTTTTCTTCTTTTCTTATGGCTTCTTTGGTTTTATTCTTCAAGTTTTTCTTTTTTAAATTTTCCCTTTCTTTGATAATCTATCTAATGTTTTTATTAGTTTTTTCCTTATAATTTTCTTCTTTTAGTTTCGTCTTCTATTTATGTATCTTCAGTCATCTAGATTTTTCATTTTTATTTTTTTTTCTTATAGGTTCATTGTTTCTTTCTCTTCTATTTGTAGCGGCTACTTAGAAAACAATTAGACAAATTGCTATAGATTTAGGTACCCTCTTGTGCTATTTTTCTGTATATTAGTAGATTAGCACAATGATAATGAATCCATTTAGATTTTTGATGCAATTATAATATGAATATCATTATTTCTAGTATCAAATATGTTATAGAATTATTTTATAAGCTTTTTAGTCAAAAGATGTGCCTCGCCTATGAAAAGCTCGCGTTTTCGCCTTGCACTTTTTAAAACTAAGCTTATATTTCATAGGAATTTGCACTTCTTAAGAAATTCTACTTCCATGTTTTTTATAATATTTGTCAACCAAAGGCAAGCCTATTTAGCTACTTCCTAGGAAGTCTAAATTCCAAGAGATTTTAGGTGTAGCCAAATGAGTTTGAAGTTGAAATGTTGAGTTACCACCTTTTTTTAATTTGTTGTTTTATTGGCACAAGTACATGAAATTGATTTTTTCTATACGAGAGCACAAGGATTTAAAAGCTTAACTTGTAAACAAGTTTTTTTCAAGTTCAAAATTGACGTGTTTTTATTTGAGTTAATTTATACAATATGTGTGTAATCAATCAACTTATATAATAGAAGAAGCAAACTTTGAAGTTATAGGATTGTTTAGATAATTTATTAATAAGTGCTATTATTAAAATAAATACTTCAATACTACAAATCATAATAGGGTTGGATTTGTAAGAACTTCTGATTTACATCATTATCATGAAACAAAACCAAATATTGTGATCATTAAAAGGAAGTATATATAAAATATTGATAAGGAGGCATTTTAAATTTTGTTAGACTAGAAGATATCAAGGAAACCAAATAATCTTAGAAAATATATGACGCTATTAGTGGTCAAACTTGATGAGCTAAGAAGACCTTGATAGTAATGTGACGTGAAACCTCATTATAGTTATGGTTTTCTGCAACATCTTTGTACATTATCATTATTCTTGTACTTCAATGCCAATGAGTCTGGCATAGACGTGATTTGGGGGTAGACGTACGCAACCATACCCTTGTAACAAATATGTTGTGTTCAGTTTACGCTTGATTGCAAACGTCTTTTGCAACTTCACATGAATAAGAATTGAAAATGATTGAATGAGTCATTTTAATTTTAATATAGTTCATTACAATCTAAAACACATTTGTGTCAACCAAATGAAGTCATTTTCTTACTTTAAGTTCACAACAAAATGTAGTGTTTGGATCATGGGGTGGGGATGTGTTTCATACTCACCTCTAACTCAGCCTGTAAGAATGATTATGCGGTATTTATATTTTCTATTTGAGGGATGAAAATTTGCAAGCATCAATCCTTTTGGGGGCACCTGCACCTTCCCCTCATGTTATCATTTTTAGTCAATTATTTCTTCTTCTGTTGAACTTAGCTTTTATATACTCCTAAGTTTTCTTAACTATCGAAGTAGATATAAAGCTGTGCTGAAATTTCTCAAAGTTGCAAAAGGCATTGGGCTTAAATTGGTATGGGCTACTCTAATATAAATTTAAGAAGTGGATCATGTCCCCACAAACTCGTATCACGTCTGCTCATGTCATTAATGACATCATCATCAGGTAAAAAATAAACCCTAAAATCTCCTCTCCCTTCTTATTTTCCCACTCTTTCATTCTCAACCCAAAGACCGTTAACAATGTTAGTTCCAACTCAGATAGCCTTCTCATGCCGCCGCCGGTAGCCCTCTCTCCTCTCTCAGCCTTGCTTCTTTCGCCGCCTGAATTTTCCGGCGACAAAGTCCACCGGCAAGGCGTCTTTGATATTATGCTTAAGCCGCCGGCAGCCCCCTCTCCCAATTCTGACTCGTCGCATTCCCGGAGATAACTTCCACTACTACAGCGCCGCCGCCGCCGTCTTTGTTCTCCTTTCTCCTCATTTCTTCTTTTCTCACAAGCCCTAGTTCTTCCTTACCCTTGTATTTTTCGCTCCTCTCACTGGAAAAATCGCATCCTTTTTCAGCCTTAGCCGATGTCCCGTCGCGCCCCCCGTTACCACCATCCTCTCCGGCAACAACCTCGGTTTTCTCCTCCGATTTTTCTTTTTTTCCTCTTTTTTTTTCTTGAAAATACAGGCCACGCCCCCTTCCATCGCTGACAGCCTAGACCTCCTCCACTGCCGTCTCCACAACTTCCGCCACCAACCACTTCCCTTGGCTCAACGGAATCCGACCAGCCCTCACAACCACATGCTTCCCTTCTTTTCTTTTTCTTTCTTCTTTTCTTTTTGATATTTTTTTCTAATGTTACCCTGTTTTTCTTTATTTTCCTTTCCCAATTCTCTCTGTTCATTCCTTTGTTTTGCGGTAACAGTCTCTTACCCCTTTTGCTCACATTTTTCTTTTCCTTATCCATTCCATTTGGATACTCTTCTTTGCATTTTGAATCTACTAATCCTTCTTATTCTTTGAGATGTGTGTTCTTCTTGAATTCAAAATTCTGCACATCATCTTTTTCATTTCCTTCCTCGGTTGGTTTCATGGTATATAATTGCCATGAGTTCATCCTTCCTTCCTTCATAGAAGTAGAGCATTGAATATGCCTTGTGGCTACAATCGTGTCCCGAAAGTTCTGTTTCCTCTAATCGTTCATAAAAAAAACTCACAAATTCCTTTTTCCCATTTTTCATAAATCTCATTCATAGAGGTTGATTTGAATGAGTGAATGATTTTGCTGCTAACAGCCTTATTAGCATATCTAAGGGTGGAATTTCAGTCCCAAAACCCCCAAAAAATGCATCAAGATCTGGCACTTTGGTATTTTCTGGACTTACGCCATCTTCGGCGGTTTTCCGGTCACCGAAATCGTAGCTTGAAATATATGATAAATTGAATGAACAAAGAAAGATTACAGCCCTAGAAATGGTAAAAGAAAGATAAATCAAGCACTTCGAGAAGCTTGAGGTCTCCTAAAATGAGTATAAACTCACCCACCAAATACTTAATAGTTTTCTTCATGATTATGACTCCCTAATCTCCTCTATTTATAATAAACTACTAACTTATCCCTCAAGTTACCACTAACATACTAATTACCTACATTACCCCTTCGTAAACCCATTATTCCTATTCTCCTCTATATATGATAAATCTTTGAGTTGTCTATGCTGTAATAATTAATGTACCTCCATCACTTTATTGACAATGCACTACATCAATACCTATCTAGTGGTGAACTTATTGTTTGCCAGAGGAGGAGTAGAATTCAAATTAGCTTCTATTTTATATGAGAACCTAGCTTTTTTTCCCCAGAAGAGTGAGTTAGTTCGATTAAAAGCTTGCTTCATCATAAGTGGGTCAACATGTCATAAATGGGAATCCATATCAAATGCAAATGCTTTGTGGCTTGAAAGACCATTTGAAACAGATGAAATTAAAAAGACAATTTTTGAATCGAAAAAGGGTTCAGAAGGTAACAAATTCTCATGCACAAACTTGTTTCCTTTAAAATTCTTTAAGAGTGCGTGGGAGTGGCCACAAAAAGACATTCTCTCGGTATTTGTAACTGATCGACCAAGACCCGTAACCACAACTAGATAGTAAACACACTAATGGACAATAGTCTGCCCCATAACTACAAATGATTATTCCTTATTATTCAATATTCAATAGTTATCTCATTATTACAAGGCTGTCTCTTTATATAGCCTAAGCTTAACAAACACTAAAAAATAACAGATATCCTTACTAATAAAATAGAAAGACTAACTAATAGTAAAATGTCGATAATGCCCTTGGACCCTTTGACCCAATTCATCACATTACCGACTGTCTGAAGTTCCACCTTGCCGTCAAGGTAGATAAAAATAAGCTTGTCCTTTCAGAAATTAGTTAACTTGGGTAGGTTATAGAAAAATTCAGTCGGAATATAATTCATAAAAATTAGTGTGTGAACTTGAGAAATAAAGGGGTCCAGGCTATAAAAAATGAACATATTTAGAAATGGGCTGAAATTTTCAAAAATAAATTGGCACAAACTGTTTCCCCTTTCATCTTTAATTTCTTCTTTTCCAAACACCTTCTATCTTTCTTTCTTTATTTTGCCATAAGGTAGTCTTACCAATGCTGTTCAACCTTCCCTTTGTCTTCTCCACTAATCTGGGTCCTCTTCTTGGTTTTACAAATTCTCTTCCTCATCTGTTATTTGATCTTCACATTTATCCAACTCTCTTACCTTCTTTCCCATATCATCAACCTTTACACTTTTTTCTTGGTCATCTTCTTTTTTTACTTCTTGGTATACAATTACCGTCAATTCATCCTTCATTTCTTGATGGAGGATGAGGTGTGAAAATCCTTTGTGACTACATTCATGTTCCGATAATTCTACATCAAAATGTTCATCACAAATTTCACAAATGTCGTTTCCCCAATTTTCATAAATCTCATTCGTCGATGTTGGTTTGAATGCGTGGATGATACCGTATTGGATAACCCACCTTTAACATCTCTACGGGTGAAATTTCAGTCCCTAAACTCTCAAAAAAGGCCTCATTTCCAGTCATCGAATCGTACCACTTTGATACCATTGTAACACATTGGCTAAGAATTGTAACCAAAACTAGATAGTAAACACACATTAATGGGCAATTCGAGTTTGCCCCATAACTCCAAAGGATTATTCCTTATTATTCAATATTTAATAGCTATCTTATTATTACAAGGCTGGCTCTTTATATAGCCTAAGCCCAACAAACACAACAACTATCCTAACTAACAAAATAGAAAGACCAACTAATAGTAAAATGTCGATAATGCCCTTGGACCCTTTGACCCATTCATAACAGTATTCAATGAATTGTAAACCCTGTCACTGTATCAGTTCCTTTTGCAATTCAGACTTAAGGCGAGCCAATGTCGTATCCCTATCGACCTCGCGTCCCAGCTGCCCCCAATAAATGAAAACTGAGCTGATTGCAGTACTTAATTCAAGGTAAGCAGCTTGTTAGTGCATCAACCACTTTGTTTTTGGGTCCAAGGTTGTAAACAATGGTTTCAGCTTCATAGCCCACTTCTGATACTCAACCCTCAATTTCCCTTTGCTCAAGTATGAATTTCAGACTTCTTTGATTGGTTTTGACCACAAATCGACGCCATTTTAAGTAATGTTTCCACCGTAGAACAACAAATACGATAGCCATTAACTCCTTTTCATATATGGCTTTTTGTTGAGCTCTAGGCCCTAACAGTTGACTGAAAATCTTAACTACTTTTCATATATGAAATTTTGGAGTAAATACCCCCTACCCCTTGACCTGAAGCATCGGTCGTCCTAAAACACGCACCTGAGTTATGGCCACCTTGAGTGCCTCAAATGCGGCTATAGCAGTTGTAATCCATGCATAGTATACACATCTTTCTTTAGTTGGGCAGTCAAGTGTTGTGCCTTTTGAACATACCCAACGTCAAACCTAAAAAATGCACGGATCTCTTTAATGTTTTTGGGAACTGGCCTGTTTATAATGGCTAAAATTTTCTCAGGATCTACTTCCATGCTTGAGCTGAAATAATATGACCAAGATAAGCCACCCTTGTTACCCCAAGACTGCTTTTGCTGCCATTAAAAAACAAGGAGTGCTCTGGCAAGGTTTTAAGAACTAGACCTGTAACACCCCTAAATGTCCGACCCTCTAAATAAAGCCAAAACCGCAAGGGAATGGAGGAAATTCGAGTGTTACATAAAAAAAATAAAACATAGAAAATAGAACAAAGAAAAGGAAAAGAAAGGGTAAAGTTTGATTGATTTAATTAAAGGGATTATATAAAAACTTCCAAACAAAATCGTGCGAAAATTCTGGTAGCATCTGCGTTGAAATTGGACGCACCAAAAGAAAATAAACGCGCACTAAAACATAATCAAGAAGAGGCATCAACAGCCTTGTAACAAAAAATCACGGCGGAAAGATCATCGCCAAATCCTCTGTCGACATGCTAAGCATGGATCGTGATTCCCATGTAAACACTTGGATTTTCAAAAACATAACTAAACTTTACAAGTCATTCAAGCTAAAGTAACAAAATATGAAAAGTCACACGAACTAAAGCTTTGCAGCACAACGAATTACATCAGAAAGAGGGCATGTGCCTCAAGCCAAAAACATAAACAATTTAAATGCAAAGAAACTACATGTACCGTCAAAAACAAATATAACATTGCACGCTTCAAGGTTCTCACTCATCCCCCCGTATGTAATGCAAAGAATCTCCAAAACCTGCAAGATCTATCTATGATATCCCTGCTGCTCAACGTAAGGTCATAGACCAACGTGTCATAGCAGGGCCATCAAAGACGAGCCATCAACAAAGAAATAAACAGTACACGTCAGTAACTAACATGTTAAATATATAACCAACAATCAATTTCAACAAAACAAGGTGAGGGAGGTATTCCAATGTGTAAGTACCAACTCTAACTACTTCTCATTTCTATGTACTTCTCAATGCCTTCACCATTTTCTATCTTTGGTTTCATATATTCTCTTATGTGACAAGAGGCCACCATACTGGGGTTTGCAAGACCCACATGGTAACACCTCAGCCAAGGACAGTGACGGCCATGCCGGCGCCCAATGGCAAAGTATGACCATACCCCCGTACAACAACCATATATAGATGATTCATGCCTCCGGGAACTAAACCAACTGGGGTACCAATCCAGTGGGAGTCACAATAACAACCAACTTAATATATCATCCATAAGGAACTCATTCCCACTCATAAAACATAATTCACAACTTATAAATAA
Organism: Amaranthus tricolor; assembly: GCF_026212465.1. Classification (NCBI taxonomy): domain Eukaryota; kingdom Viridiplantae; phylum Streptophyta; class Magnoliopsida; order Caryophyllales; family Amaranthaceae; genus Amaranthus; species Amaranthus tricolor. The sequence continues at coordinate 21,314,048 of NC_080060.1, read as the reverse complement.
GGGAATCATTCCCATTCCATCTCATATAGTCCAACATTCCACTCTTGCGACATCAAAACCCATTCTCTACATCTCTACATACGAATCCACACTTGAACAACTTAATAATGTTTAACAACAATTCATAGTAGACATAATTTATATAATATTGTTACGCAAAGAAAACATATTCAAGATGCATGCGAGAGTTAGCTACTACTGTACTTACCTGCAACTATAAGATAACAAGTCGCAACAATCACTTCGAAGGAGGTTCTTATGCCCCTCTTATGAACCGGGCATTTTTACACGTTTAAAGTAAGACTAGTAAGTCTACTTGACTTCCTTTAGGTTCTACTTGCTCTACTTAATACCCTACTTTGTTCCTTACAAGCCATAACTCATATGAATATACAATGTAATCATACACACAACATGTTTACTCACAAACAATGCCATAGATCAATCTAACTATAACAATAGTTTCCATTAAATTATAAAACAAGGCATGTTCAAGAGGAAAAGATTCAATTTATACACGTTTGCAATAAAATAAGACTATTTGGCCTTAAATAGTATAATGTAGTGTATTACACTCGATTTCAATGCATAATGATAATGATTTTCAATCAAATTTGTTCTATTCCTCAAGGTTTGAGGTGACAACGCATAAGAACAAAGCAGTTAGTAGGCTAGACATCTCATAACCGTAATAAGAAATTAGTTTGGCAACAATTTAATACGAACCACAACAATTAAACATCAACCATGTATGCATGATTGACAATGACAACACTTAATCATCGCTAGCGACACATGATTCAATAATTCTTTATTAGTAATTTTATACAATAATTCTTTATTAGTACTTTTTATCACCACAAAACCAACAACAATACTCACATTCACCACCATTATTAATCAAAAAATAACACTTATCAAAAGCTTCTATAAATTTGTCCCAATATCACAAAATAACCAAAATACATAAAAGTAGTACATACTACCTTCAAATAAACAATGCATATTTATCTTAGCAAGAAAATAATGCTTGGATGCACTCGTCTTCATACAATGGCCATACACTCTTCCTCATACAGGAACAACTCCTCTTATCGAGGAGCAAACTTCATAAGGGACGATTTTACCAAAGATCAATCAACAAGTAACCTTAGAAAAAGAAGAATAGATAATTTCATCAAAGATCAATCAACAAGCTTAGAAAAACAAGAATATACGAGAAAAGGGGATAATCGACAGATTTAAGTTAATTCCTTGGAAGAAAATGCTAATCACATTGATTAATCGAAAGGCATATCATAATTGACATTCTCACAAGATTTAAAGAAAGGACTCTCAATAAGAAAGTAGAATGTGCAACACAGAGGCACAAAAAACTCAAATTGGATTAATTTGTTATAGATGTCTAGGATGAAATCTTCACAATCAGCCTGTTCTAGCCATAAATTTTAGAACAAAAAATCTCCTCCTTGGATTACTTAATGAGGCTGGTGTCAGTCAATATAGCAGTCAAGTAACTGTTAAAAAATGAAAGAAGGCCAAGCAGAAATGGTGGAAAGAATGAGAGGAAAATCAGATGTGTTTGGAGACTAAAACACAAATTGATTACCACCACGTCAACAACGGTACACTTGGCAGATGGTATTGAGATCAAATAATAATTTTGTTTACTTTCATGTCTCAATTCAATCATTCAAAATTTCTTACGATTTTCAATCCAATCCTTTTGCAAAGAAGATGATAAAGCTCTTCAAAAAATAAAGACTAAATGGATTCCATGGAGAGCAAGGAGCGAATTTAGGAGGGAGGATGTCTATTAGATAGACAAATTTTATCCTATATGGACAACACCCAAGGGATGCAATATAAGTAATTGGGTAAACAAAACGAAATACAGAGGAAGATTTCTATAATGAAGAGCAAGATTTGATGGAATATTTTTTGGAACAATTAGGAGAGTAAGCGATGGTGTTAGACAGAAAAATAGCATTCAAAGGCATTAAGGACGTTGTTTGAAGGGCCATTGGATACGTCAATCGAGGCTGGAGCAAAGCTAACTCTAGTTTAAAGGGTATTTATCCCCATTCTTACTCAAATCGCATCTCATCACTTCATTCGTTTTTCATTTTCATATCACAATAACCCCCTATTTTCTCTTCTTCATTGCCTAACTCTGACTCAGGTTCAAACATTAATGAAGAGGTTGTTCCTTAGTGTGATGTTAGTACAAGGACTCAAGGAAATTTTGGACCTTAAGCATTGATGATTTTTTGTCATAAAAGAATACAAGTTCAAGGGCATCTCCTAACCACCCATACTCCAAGTCTAGGATAGACGGGCACGCCATCTGACCTGCGTGTCGCGTGTCGGACACGTGTCGGACACGGACACGCGAAAATCCGTGTCCGACACGCCAAATGAAGTGTCCAATATTTTAATATTTTTCCGGACACGTGGACACGGCAAGGACACGCGACGGACACGGCAAGGATACGGAAGGGACACACGACTTATTTTTTTTGAAAAAAAAAATAAATAAAAAAATTTGAAAACAGGATCAGTTAAAACCTGAAGTACAGAACTACAGATCAGTTATAAAAAAATAAGATCTGAAAAACATACCATCAGGAATAGTGATAAGAGGCGAAGAATTGCAATTACAAGAGCAAGGTGGACAATTAATGGAAGTTGATGATGATTGATCAGAAAGAGAATCTGATCCCTCCAAGAATTGCAATTACAAAATCTCTGCTGGTGCTGGCTTACCGCCATTGATGTAGAGCTTGTTTTTTGCTTAAGTTTGTCGGTAGCCGCTGCCCACTCAGAAACCTATTTAATTTACAATCTGATAATAATTATAAAATCCCCTATTCGTCGATCTAATTTTTAAACTTTTAATTTCTATTAAGTCCTTTAATATAATTTTTTTTTAAAATAAGCTTCGTTTGAAATTTATTTTAAAAATCAACATGATGAAAATTCAATATAATCGTGCTAAAGGCAATGTTCTGCTTAATAACGAATTATTTTAAATAGTTATATAAAGTTAAATAAAGTCAGACTATTAAAATATAAAGGATGATGAGCCCGAGTTGGAAATTACTTTTGTAGTGGAGGATGATGATGGATGTGATACGGATGATGTGTGATGATCAAACTTGAATTTACCTATTTATTTGGTTTGTATGACTATTTTTAAATACTTATGTTGTGTATTTGTTTTGTTTGGTTTGATTGGTTTGTAAAAACATGTTTATCTTTGACTTGGTACTTATTTGCATTTTATGTGAGTTTTATGTTTTTAAAGTGTTTATCTACATATATCAAATGAAAGATTGTAAAATTATCTTTAATTTGATATATTTATTATATTACCATTTTCGTGTCCCCGTGTCCGCCATTTTTAAGTTGGCGCCGTACCCGTGTCGTGTCCGTGTCCGTGTCCGTTTTAGTGCAACTTAGCTCCAAATATATTCAATTGCTTTTTTAATGTTTGTAGCAAGTTAGGAGTTGTTATCAAAATAGAAAATACTTATGAACACAATAAGAGGCAAAGGGGAGAACTAAAAAACTAGCATCTTTAATTAATTATGGGGATGTCACGAGCAGAAAAAGAGGGAGGTACTAATCATGCTAAATGAAGATCATAGCTTGAGAAGCTTGGGTGGGTACAAGAAAATGAAGAAATAAAAATCTTCACTGGAAAACATGTTGTGCAAGTCAATTGGGAAGAAAGACAAAAAGATTAGGTTTGTTTTCTATGTCAAATTATGGGACACTAGAGTAGCACAGATGGATATAGAGACCAAAAAATATAATACTTGTTTCCATGTTTATGTTCAATCACTCGAAAAGTTACAATTTTCAATCCAATTCGTGCAACTTTTAAGTTGATAAAGCTTAATCTGGAACGGAATGGATTCAGAGGAAAAGGATTAAACAAAATAAGCATATTCAAGGGGTACAAAATGTCTCGCTAGAATGAGGATTTAACAAATTTTCACCAAAATGTGAAAAGGACATGGAGCTTCACTCAATTGTGGAAAGAAATGAAAATACAACAAGAGATTATATAGCTACAATGAAAAGGAAGATTTTATGGAAGACCTTTTTTGGAACAATTACGGGAGGAAGCAAA
>NC_080060.1:21299910-21302410 GCF_026212465.1 Amaranthus tricolor | reverse complement strand
TTTAATATCTGCTTTTGAACAGTGTAGGCATGATTTTGGCTCTTTGGTTGGTTTCATACATTGCTATGCAGCATGCAGGATGAAGTTTTTTCTCTTTACTCTTAAAATTTATTTATTTATTTATTTTTGTAATAATCTGTATTCTTTAAGTTTTCTATACAAACTTATAAATAATTGTCATGGCTAACCCATTTAGTATGTTAGTCTTTGGTGATTGTAGATTTTCTTTATGACAGGGAAATAGATACTAGATATTTATCTTGTGTTGTTGCTTGAAGTATCCTCGGCATAATGTTGTGTGCATGCTTGGTTGTTGTAACTTTTTTTAGCAAACAATTTAGTAGACCGGCTCAGTTTCTCTGGTGTACTTCCTACAAACTTGACCTAGTCTGTGTTTGGTTAGTAAGAATTTATTTTTCGTGGGTTATATTACAAATACAACATATTACTTACTGAGATTGACTTGTATTTCGTAACAGTTCCTTTTAGGGATGGAGAGCGCATAGGTTTCAGTTATCTTTATATCTCAGAAGTATACTGGAGATAAGGCTGAAATGAAGGTGCTACGTGATTCAGCTACACACACTTTCAACATCAAACTTGGTACTCATAGGAGACTCATTCCAGCTCATAGCAAGGGTAGACCTCCATCGTATTATATAGTTGCGGGATTTGTATTCACAACTGTCTCAGTTCCATATCTTCGTTCTGAGGTTTGGCATTGATCTCTTTTACCTCTATTGCAAGTTGCAACCCAACATTATATGCATGTATACCTATATTGGTTGGTACAGTGACTTTTGTTTGCATGGTATGTGTAAGGTGACTTGGGCATCTATTAAAACTTAAAAGTATAAGCTTTCACCACCCTAGAGTTTTTAGGATTTCACCACAAACTGGTTTTTTAATTTGATTGATTCTCATGGGATCCCTGGGTTGTCCCTTTTTAATTTGATATGCGATTGGAGTCATTATATTCTAATTTGCTTGATATTTCTGGTCTTCTCTTCATATGTTGTTTCTTACTTCACTGACCTTGTCCAAAGAAATTGCTGGTGATGTTTTTGAGTTGATCTTTAAAGTTTTAATGGTGATGGATATTGGTTTTAAGCGATAGCTAAAGTGATGGATATTAACCTAAAGCTAATTTCTTTATTTTTTACGTTGTAGGCCTCGATTGGTAAATATGTGCAAGTATATGGGTATCATGCCATTTGGAACAGATGCATATTTACTTTTATGCTTCGAGACAAGCTTCGAAAGTAAGTTGTGTTGGTCAAGGTGAAAAATGCGGTAGCTGGTCAAGCTTCGAAAGTATATGGGTAGTATGTACTTCAGATTTCCAGATTTTCGAGCACAAAAATGCGGTGGGACGTATGGCTACCCGTCATTGTAATTAATTTTAAGCGATAGATATATAGTCTCCTTTTGCTGGGCGAAAGAGAATGATTAGCATGAACTATATTTACTGTCACAGTTCGATCACACTTCTCGATTCTGTACTTCCCTGAATTTTTTTGATTCTGTGTACTACTAATTTATTTGTCAATTTCTGTATGTTAACAGTGTCCAATCTCCATGAGCATACAAATTTGTAGTAGTAGTATTTCTAGTAGTAGTATAGTAGTCTAGTAGATGTATCTGTATGTAGTAGTATTATGAGTATAAAACAAAAAAAGGAAAAAAAAATAGTTATTTGATGCGGTCAGGGGCAAAACCGCAGCAAATAATGCACACTTATTTGCTGCGGTTTTCCCCCTGACCGCAGCAAATAACCCTCCTTATTTGCTGCGGTTTTACCCAAGACCGCAGCAAATAATGCCCTTATTTGCTGCGGTTATGAACCGCAGCATTTAAAAAAGGACATTTGCTGCTATCACTATTGCTGGGGGCCAAAACCGCAGCAAATAATAGCAAAATAACCGCAGCAAAAAACGTTTTTTCCACTAGTGATATATATATATATATATATATATATATATATATATATATATATATATATATATATATATATATATATATATATATATATATATATATATATATATATATATACATATACATATATATATATACATATATATATATATACATATATATATATATATACATATATATATATATATATATACATATATATATATATATATACATATATATATATATATATATATATATATATATATAATATATATATATATATATACATATATATATATATATATATATATATATATATATATATATATATATATACATATATATATATATACATATATATATATATATATATATATATATATATATATATATATATATATATGCAGATATATATAATATATACATATATATATATATATATATATATATATATATATATATATATACACACACACACACAAATATTTATTTATTTATATTTATATATATATATATATATATATATAAATATATATATATATATATATATATATATATATATATATATATATATATATAT
>NC_080060.1:21282411-21297411 GCF_026212465.1 Amaranthus tricolor | reverse complement strand
AAGACCTATCTACGACGTCCCTGCTGCTCAACGTAAAGTCGTGGACCAAACGTGTCATAGCAGGGCCATCAGAGACAAGCCGTCAACAAGGAAACAAGCAGTACACGTCAGTATCTAGCAACAAGTTATATGTGCAACCAACAATCAATTCAACGAGATGAGAGAAGATAGACACTCCAATGTATAAAAATCTACTCCAACCATTCCTCATTTCTGTGCACTTCCCAATGCCTTCACCATTTTCTATTCCTTCTTTAATTCCACGTATTATCTTTTGTGACTAGAGGCCACCATATTGGGGTTTGCAAGACCCACATGGCAACACCTCAGCCAAGGGCGGTGACGGCCATGCCGGCGCCCAATGGCAAGTATGATCATACCCCCGTACAGCGACCATATATAGATGATCCATGCCTCCGGGAACTAAACCAACTGGGGTACCAATCCAGTGGAGTCACAGTAACATCCAACTTAATATCTCATCAATAAGGGACTCATTCCCATTCCATCTCATATAATCCAACATTCTACTCTCGCGATATCAGAACTCAATCTCTACTATCTTTACAACTGATTTTCACTTGTAACACAAACTTAACCGTATTTAAATAGCAAATCATATTCAACCTAGTTCGTATAATATTATCACGCAAGGAAAATAGATTGAAGATGCATGCAAGAATCAGTTACTGCGTGTACTTACCTGCACTGCAAGACGACAGCCACAAAAATCGCTTCGAAGGGGTTCTTACGCCCCTCTTATGAACCGGGCACCTATACACGTTTAAAGTAAGACTAATAAGCCTACTTCACATCATTTACGAAGCACCGACTCCATACAAGCTACGCTATTAGCCAATTAAGTTTCGATTCAAGCTAATACGCATTCTACGCATACTCATGTAATAAATTCAACCCATGTTCATACATGAACTACGCCATCAATTCCAATCAAACCATAACATTAGATTCTAGTCAGGTTTATATCAAGATATGTTCAAGAACACGTAATACATGACGTTACACTTAATAACAATCATATCACCTATGATAGTAGTGGTTTATTATTTTTCCAAGGTTTTTAGAGTGAAACGATTAAGAATGAATTAGATTTGTAGCTTGGCGAATCAATAACGATTCGTATAATTTGGGTCAAAGTCACCCAACTTAGCAACCGAGCTCAAAACTAACCACCTCATCAACGACTATAACCACGATAATACTTTCATTAATGACAATCGCTACCTTAATCCGTCTCAGTAATTATTATTATCGTTTACTCTACAACAATGGATATTAACAATACTAGTCACCATTCATCCAAACCACAAAAATAGTATATACTACTTTTAATTCATCCACCCCTAACTTATTCAAGTTCAATTCACACTTTCAAATGCTTACCCACTTTAAATCCTATTAAGATATAACTTAATCCAAGCTAAGATTCATGAATTTACCCAAATTACTACCTTTAAATTCATCATAATATAAACCCTAATCATTTTATTTCAATGATAATTCTTTTAACTACTACCCACACTATAATTCAATGAGACTAATACAATATACAATCAACACACAACTCATGAACATGGTAGATTCTAATTAAAATTAGCAAATCAATCAATTGAAAAGTGAGATGCTTACAAAGATCAAAACTAGCAAGAATGGTAAAGAGGAGGATGAAGGTCGTGGTGGTGGTGCACGAAAGCCAAGATGGCTGGAGAAGACCTTAAATCGATAGCAGCTGGCGGCTGCTGCTGGTTTGGCTGCCGGCTAGACACAGCGAGAGAAGAGGGGTGTGCTGCGGTGGCTGTTGCTTGCGTGGGGAAGGAGAAGCCGGCTGCTACTGCTGGTTTGGAGGAAGAAGAGCGCAGCCCTTGCTGCTGCTTGCGAGTGGAGCTGTCGGTTGAGGGAAATGGGAAAGAGGCGCACGGGAAGAGAGAGGAAGAAGGAGAGGGAGGAGAAGGAGAAGACGGCTTGTCTTCAATGTTTAGGGTTTCGTGGGTCTTTAACCGTTTTTTTTTTTTTTTTTTTTTTTTTTTTTTTTTTTTTTTTATCTCGGTTCATTTTGTTGCAAGATCCAACTAAGAGACTCACCTTCGCGGCCTCATACATTTTAATAAAATAATCATTTTGATTCGAACCTCTTTATTTGAGAAGTCGTAACTATATTTTTAGTATATATATAAGTCGACATTTAAATCCATATGTGAAAGAAATTTATTAAAACTAATTCGGAAATAATTAAATAATAATTGTAAAATCTTTAAAAACTATTAAAATATTAAGTGATTACGTCATTAAAATGTCGGGGTGTTACAGGCTACCCCCCTTAAAATGAGTTTCGTCCCCGAAACTAGCGCAACCAAGGTACTAATTGAGAAAATTTATATTTCTAATAACTCCAGAAGGTGTCTTAACGATTTTAAGCCTAAGGAATTATCTCAAGGATCGTGACCTTATTGACACTATTATACTCACTCTTATCCAAATATTCATGCATATTTTGTTCCGAGCATTCATAGTCCTCTAAATTAACTCGACACCCAAACAAAGCATGTAAATGTCACACAATTAACTTAACATAATCAATCAAAAGCATGTAAAAATCGTACAATTGACTCGACACGATCAAACAAAAGCATGCAATTTTCTAATAGGTCGGTATCATAGAGGAGGAAATGCATGCAAACGCGCGAAGTTCTATCACATTCTACCCCCCTTAAAGACTTAGTTACGACCCCGTAACTTACTAACCTCAAGAAAAAGGTGCGGGTATTTCTCACGCATGGAATCCTCAGTTTCCCACGTTGCCTCCTGCGTGCGCTGGTTAGCCCATAGAACTTTCACCATTTTTATATCTTTTCTCCTCGTACTACGCACCTTAGAATCTAAGATCTTGATAGGCTTCTCTTCATAAGATAGATTCTCATCCAGATCTAAGGGTTCGGGATCTAGCACATGAGATTTATCGGGAACATATCTCTTCAACTGCGAAATGTGAAACACATCATGGACCTTACCCAACTCATTGGGTAATGCTAGTTTGTAAGCGACCTTTCCTACCTTCTCTGTGATCTCATAAGGTCCTATAAACTTTGGGCTCAACTTCCCCCTCTTGCCAAACCTCATGACTCCCTTCATGGGTGAAACTCTCAATAGCACATAATCCCCTACGGCGAACTCATCAGGTCTCCTCTTAAGATCTGCGTAGGACTTTTGTCGATCCTGTGCCGCCTTAAGTCTTTCTCGAATCATTTTTACCTGATCAGTCATCTCCTCTAACATAGCCGGTCCTAGAGTAACAGATTCACTGAAATCGTCCCAACATACAGGATTACGACAACGACGACCATACAGAGCCTCAAAAGGTGCCATCTGGATGCTTGCCTGGTAACTATTATTGTATGAAAACTCCACCATATCTAGGCACTCATCCCAAGATCCTTGCCTATCCAAGGCTACGGCTCTCAACATATCTTCAAGAGTCCGATTAGTGCGCTCGGTCTGTCCATCAGTGGCAGGGTGAAAAGATGTGCTTCTTAGAAGTTCTGTTCCCAGAGCTGCTTGAAAAGCCTCCCAAAATTTTGACACATACCTAGTATCACGGTCAGAAACTATAGATCTAGGGACACCATGGTATCGCACAACATTTTTAAGGTAAGCTCGAGCCAACTGATCCATACTCCATTGATTATTCATCGGAATGAATCTTGCACTCTTGGTGAGTCTATCAACGATCACCCATAACGTGTCATTTCCTGACCTAGTTCTCGGTAAACCCAAAACAAAGTCCATTGATATGTCATCCCATTTCCATACAGGAATATCCAAGGGTTGAAGTAAACCTGCAGGTCTCTTATGTTCACTTTTGACCTTTTGACATGTCAGACACCTGGAAACAAACTCAGCAATATCTCTTTTCATCCCAGACCACCAGAATGTTTGCTTCAGATCTCGATACATTTTATCTCCCCCCGGGTGGACGGAATACATCGAACTATGAGCCTCTGATAAGATTTTATCCTTGAGCTCTGCACAAGAAGAGGGTACACACCATCTACCCTTGTATCGAATGCTACCATCCTCGAATATTGTGAATCCTTCAGCTTTTCCTTCTCTAACCTGCTCCCTCGTTTTTTCCAATAAGGAGTCACTCACTTGATGTGTTAAAATTTCTTCAAAAATTGAGGGTCGAATTGATAAGGCTGTTAATCTGGACCTCAGCTCCCCGTGCTGCACAATCTCGAGGTTCAACTTTTCCATGTCTCTTTGCAACTCTCTAGGAATAGTCAAGGTAGCTACGGAATGATTGGTCTTTCTACTTAGAGCATCGGCTACCATGTTCGCCCTACCCTCATGGTAATTAAACTCTACGTCATAGTCGTTAATCAACTCTAGCCATCTTCGCTGCCTCATGTTCAAATTTTGTTGCGTATACAAGTATCGCAAACTCTGATGATCAGTGTAGATCTTGCACTTCACTCCATACAAGTAATGTCTCCAAATTTTCAAAGCAAAGACAATGGCTGCTAGCTCCAGGTCGTGAGTTGGGTAATTGACTTCATGTGGTTTTAGTTGTCTGGATGCATACGCGACCACTTTCCGATTTTGCATCAATACACATCCCAACCCATACTTCGATGCATCACTATACACAAGGTACTCAAGGGTGCTATCTGGAAGAGTAAGCACGGGTGCGGTAGTCAACCTCTCCTTTAAGGTTTGGAAGGCCAACTCGCACTCTTTAGACCATTCGAATTTCTTGTCTTTCTTCATCAAGTTGGTCATAGGGCGGGCGATCTTTGAGAAATCCTTCACAAATCTCCTATAGTAACCAGCTAAACCCAAAAAGCTCCTTACTTCAGTCACATTCTTCGGTGCAGGCCAATCTCTCACCGCCTCAATTTTTGCAGGATCAACGGCAACTCCTTCTTTGGACACAAAATGCCCAAGGAACGAAACCTTCTCGAGCCAAAATTCACACTTTGAAAACTTCGCGTACAGCTTATTGTCCCGGAGTAATTGCAACACCTTCCTCAAGTGTTGTTCGTGTTCCACTCTATCTCTCGAATACACCAAGATGTCATCAATAAAGACCAGCACGAAATTGTCGAGGCACGAACTAAACACCTGGTTCATCATGCACATAAAAGCTGCAGGTGCATTAGTCAACCCAAAAGGCATCACTGTGAACTCGAAGTGCCCATATCGAGTCCTAAAGGCTGTTTTCGGAATATCGCGCTCCGCAATCCTCAGCTGATGATAGCCAGACCTCAAGTCAATTTTGGAAAATAACCCTGCTCCCTTAAGTTGGTCAAACAAATCATCGATTCTCGGAAGAGGGTATTTGTTCTTCACAGTTATCTTGTTCAGTTCTCGATAATCAATACATAACCTCATAGTCCCATCCTTCTTACGAACAAACAAGACAGGTGCTCCCCAAGGCGAAACACTCGGTCGAATGTATCCCTTCTCTAATAACTCCTCGACTTGCTTTTTAAGTTCCTCCATTTCAGCTGGTGCCAACCTATATGGTGCTTTTGATATAGGTCCCACCCTTGGTACCAGGTCTATGGTGAACTCAACAGCCCTAACAGGTGGCATCCCCGGTATCTCCTCTGGGAAGACGTCTAGGAACTCATTTACGATTGGCACTGATTCAGGAGTCAACTCCTCGTCTTCTATCTTACGTACATGACATAGGTAGCTTGGCAGTCCCTTCCTCAATAATGTTTTCATCTTCAGGGACGATACTATCTTCGTTTGCATACCTGAAGTAGCTTTGCAATACTTAACTTTCTTTCCCTTGGGCCCCACAAGCCTGACTTCTTGCCTCTCACATTCAACAATAGCTTTAAACCGACCCAACCAGTCCATCCCAAGAATAATGTCTAAGTCGCACATCTTTAACTCATATAGGTCACTAGGAAAAATGGTTCCCCCAATGGTCAAAGGAACACTCTTATAAACTCTAGTGCATTTATACAACTCTCCTGAAGGAACTGCTACGGCGTACGAAGAAGGTTCGGGATCCTTTAATCCTAACCTTTCAATTATTGATGCAGATACAAAAGAATTTGATGCTCCAGTATCAAATAACGCATTGACAGGCACGGAGTTCACAAGAAACGTACCTGTCACCACATCCTTTGAGGCTCTGTATATGGTGAATCTCACCATATACAAGTATCGCAAATTTTCATAGTCGTAATCCTGTATGTTGGGACGATTTCAGTGAATCTGTTACTCTAGGACCGGCTATGTTAGAGGAGATGACTGATCAGGTAAAAATGATTCGAGAAAGACTTAAGGCGGCACAGGATCGACAAAAGTCCTACGCAGATCTTAAGAGGAGACCTGATGAGTTCGCCGTAGGGGATTATGTGCTATTGAGAGTTTCACCCATGAAGGGAGTCATGAGGTTTGGCAAGAGGGGGAAGTTGAGCCCAAAGTTTATAGGACCTTATGAGATCACAGAGAAGGTAGGAAAGGTCGCTTACAAACTAGCATTACCCAATGAGTTGGGTAAGGTCCATGATGTGTTTCACATTTCGCAGTTGAAGAGATATGTTCCCGATAAATCTCATGTGCTAGATCCCGAACCCTTAGATCTGGATGAGAATCTATCTTATGAAGAGAAGCCTATCAAGATCTTAGATTCTAAGGTGCGTAGTACGAGGAGAAAAGATATAAAAATGGTGAAAGTTCTATGGGCTAACCAGCGCACGCAGGAGGCAACGTGGGAAACTGAGGATTCCATGCGTGAGAAATACCCGCACCTTTTTCTTGAGGTTAGTAAGTTACGGGGTCGTAACTAAGTCTTTAAGGGGGGTAGAATGTGATAGAACTTCGCGCGTTTGCATGCATTTCCTCCTCTATGATACCGACCTATTAGAAAATTGCATGCTTTTGTTTGATCGTGTCGAGTCAATTGTACGATTTTTACATGCTTTTGATTGATTATGTTAAGTTAATTGTGTGACATTTACATGCTTTGTTTGGGTGTCGAGTTAATTTAGAGGACTATGAATGCTCGGAACAAAATATGCATGAATATTTGGATAAGAGTGAGTATAATAGTGTCAATAAGGTCACGATCCTTGAGATAATTCCTTAGGCTTAAAATCGTTAAGACACCTTCTGGAGTTATTAGAAATATAAATTTTCTCAATTAGTACCTTGGTTGCGCTAGTTTCGGGGACGAAACTCATTTTAAGGGGGGTAGCCTGTAACACCCCGACATTTTAATGACGTAATCACTTAATATTTTAATAGTTTTTAAAGATTTTACAATTATTATTTAATTATTTCCGAATTAGTTTTAATAAATTTCTTTCACATATGGATTTAAATGTCGACTTATATATATACTAAAAATATAGTTACGACTTCTCAAATAAAGAGGTTCGAATCAAAATGATTATTTTATTAAAATGTATGAGGCCGCGAAGGTGAGTCTCTTAGTTGGATCTTGCAACAAAATGAACCGAGATAAAAAAAAAAAAAAAAAAAAAAAAAAAAAAAAAAAAAAAAAAACGGTTAAAGACCCACGAAACCCTAAACATTGAAGACAAGCCGTCTTCTCCTTCTCCTCCCTCTCCTTCTTCCTCTCTCTTCCCGTGCGCCTCTTTCCCATTTCCCTCAACCGACAGCTCCACTCGCAAGCAGCAGCAAGGGCTGCGCTCTTCTTCCTCCAAACCAGCAGTAGCAGCCGGCTTCTCCTTCCCCACGCAAGCAGCAGCCACCGCAGCACACCCCTCTTCTCTCGCTGTGTCTAGCCGGCAGCCAAACCAGCAGCAGCCGCCAGCTGCTATCGATTTAAGGTCTTCTCCAGCCATCTTGGCTTTCGTGCACCACCACCACGACCTTCATCCTCCTCTTTACCATTCTTGCTAGTTTTGATCTTTGTAAGCATCTCACTTTTCAATTGATTGATTTGCTAATTTTAATTAGAATCTACCATGTTCATGAGTTGTGTGTTGATTGTATATTGTATTAGTCTCATTGAATTATAGTGTGGGTAGTAGTTAAAAGAATTATCATTGAAATAAAATGATTAGGGTTTATATTATGATGAATTTAAAGGTAGTAATTTGGGTAAATTCATGAATCTTAGCTTGGATTAAGTTATATCTTAATAGGATTTAAAGTGGGTAAGCATTTGAAAGTGTGAATTGAACTTGAATAAGTTAGGGGTGGATGAATTAAAAGTAGTATATACTATTTTTGTGGTTTGGATGAATGGTGACTAGTATTGTTAATATCCATTGTTGTAGAGTAAACGATAATAATAATTACTGAGACGGATTAAGGTAGCGATTGTCATTAATGAAAGTATTATCGTGGTTATAGTCGTTGATGAGGTGGTTAGTTTTGAGCTCGGTTGCTAAGTTGGGTGACTTTGACCCAAATTATACGAATCGTTATTGATTCGCCAAGCTACAAATCTAATTCATTCTTAATCGTTTCACTCTAAAAACCTTGGAAAAATAATAAACCACTACTATCATAGGTGATATGATTGTTATTAAGTGTAACGTCATGTATTACGTGTTCTTGAACATATCTTGATATAAACCTGACTAGAATCTAATGTTATGGTTTGATTGGAATTGATGGCGTAGTTCATGTATGAACATGGGTTGAATTTATTACATGAGTATGCGTAGAATGCGTATTAGCTTGAATCGAAACTTAATTGGCTAATAGCGTAGCTTGTATGGAGTCGGTGCTTCGTAAATGATGTGAAGTAGGCTTATTAGTCTTACTTTAAACGTGTATAGGTGCCCGGTTCATAAGAGGGGCGTAAGAACCCCTTCGAAGCGATTTTTGTGGCTGTCGTCTTGCAGTGCAGGTAAGTACACGCAGTAACTGATTCTTGCATGCATCTTCAATCTATTTTCCTTGCGTGATAATATTATACGAACTAGGTTGAATATGATTTGCTATTTAAATACGGTTAAGTTTGTGTTACAAGTGAAAATCAGTTGTAAAGATAGTAGAGATTGAGTTCTGATATCGCGAGAGTAGAATGTTGGATTATATGAGATGGAATGGGAATGAGTCCCTTATTGATGAGATATTAAGTTGGATGTTACTGTGACTCCACTGGATTGGTACCCCCAGTTGGTTTAGTTCCCGGAGGCATGGATCATCTATATATGGTCGCTGTACGGGGGTATGATCATACTTGCCATTGGGCGCCGGCATGGCCGTCACCGCCCTTGGCTGAGGTGTTGCCATGTGGGTCTTGCAAACCCCAATATGGTGGCCTCTAGTCACAAAAGATAATACGTGGAATTAAAGAAGGAATAGAAAATGGTGAAGGCATTGGGAAGTGCACAGAAATGAGGAATGGTTGGAGTAGATTTTTATACATTGGAGTGTCTATCTTCTCTCATCTCGTTGAATTGATTGTTGGTTGCACATATAACTTGTTGCTAGATACTGACGTGTACTGCTTGTTTCCTTGTTGACGGCTTGTCTCTGATGGCCCTGCTATGACACGTTTGGTCCACGACTTTACGTTGAGCAGCAGGGACGTCGTAGATAGGTCTTGCAGGTTTTGGAGTTTCCTTGCATTGCATATGGGGGGGGGGGGAATCGAGTGAGAACCTTGACGCGTGCCCTGTTCGAACCATTTTTGACGCTGCATGTGATTTCGAATTGAAAGTGTATATGTTTTGGTTGAGGCATGAGTCCTCCTTTTGATGTAATTCGTTCCGCTGCAAAGATTTATATCGTTTTATATTTTGTTATAGTATCTTGAATGACTTGTACAGTGGATTACCTTTTTGCTTGGAAAACCCAAGCGTTTACATGGGAACCACGATCCATGCTTAGCATGTCGACAGAGGTTTTGGCGATGACCTTTCCGCCGTGATTCTGTTACGAGGCCATTGATGCCTCTTCATTATGATGATTTATCGTTTGTCTAAATCTTCGGCGCGTCAAATTTCAAGGCAGTTGCTGCCGAAATTTCCGTAGGACTTTGTTTGGAAGTTTTCAAACGTCATCTTTCTTTTTTCCTATCTAAATAATTATTTATTTCCACAAGTGACACCCCTGAAGGGTCTGAAATTCAACGAGATGAGAGAAGATAGACACTCCAATGTATAAAAATCTACTCCAACCATTCCTCATTTCTGTGCACTTCCCAATGCCTTCACCATTTTCTATTCCTTCTTTAATTCCACGTATTATCTTTTGTGACTAGAGGCCACCATATTGGGGTTTGCAAGACCCACATGGCAACACCTCAGCCAAGGGCGGTGACGGCCATGCCGGCGCCCAATGGCAAGTATGATCATACCCCCGTACAGCGACCATATATAGATGATCCATGCCTCCGGGAACTAAACCAACTGGGGTACCAATCCAGTGGAGTCACAGTAACATCCAACTTAATATCTCATCAATAAGGGACTCATTCCCATTCCATCTCATATAATCCAACATTCTACTCTCGCGATATCAGAACTCAATCTCTACTATCTTTACAACTGATTTTCACTTGTAACACAAACTTAACCGTATTTAAATAGCAAATCATATTCAACCTAGTTCGTATAATATTATCACGCAAGGAAAATAGATTGAAGATGCATGCAAGAATCAGTTACTGCGTGTACTTACCTGCACTGCAAGACGACAGCCACAAAAATCGCTTCGAAGGGGTTCTTACGCCCCTCTTATGAACCGGGCACCTATACACGTTTAAAGTAAGACTAATAAGCCTACTTCACATCATTTACGAAGCACCGACTCCATACAAGCTACGCTATTAGCCAATTAAGTTTCGATTCAAGCTAATACGCATTCTACGCATACTCATGTAATAAATTCAACCCATGTTCATACATGAACTACGCCATCAATTCCAATCAAACCATAACATTAGATTCTAGTCAGGTTTATATCAAGATATGTTCAAGAACACGTAATACATGACGTTACACTTAATAACAATCATATCACCTATGATAGTAGTGGTTTATTATTTTTCCAAGGTTTTTAGAGTGAAACGATTAAGAATGAATTAGATTTGTAGCTTGGCGAATCAATAACGATTCGTATAATTTGGGTCAAAGTCACCCAACTTAGCAACCGAGCTCAAAACTAACCACCTCATCAACGACTATAACCACGATAATACTTTCATTAATGACAATCGCTACCTTAATCCGTCTCAGTAATTATTATTATCGTTTACTCTACAACAATGGATATTAACAATACTAGTCACCATTCATCCAAACCACAAAAATAGTATATACTACTTTTAATTCATCCACCCCTAACTTATTCAAGTTCAATTCACACTTTCAAATGCTTACCCACTTTAAATCCTATTAAGATATAACTTAATCCAAGCTAAGATTCATGAATTTACCCAAATTACTACCTTTAAATTCATCATAATATAAACCCTAATCATTTTATTTCAATGATAATTCTTTTAACTACTACCCACACTATAATTCAATGAGACTAATACAATATACAATCAACACACAACTCATGAACATGGTAGATTCTAATTAAAATTAGCAAATCAATCAATTGAAAAGTGAGATGCTTACAAAGATCAAAACTAGCAAGAATGGTAAAGAGGAGGATGAAGGTCGTGGTTGTGGTGCACGAAAGCCAAGATGGCTGGAGAAGACCTTAAATCGATAGCAGCTGGCGGCTGCTGCTGGTTTGGCTGCCGGCTAGACACAGCGAGAGAAGAGGGGTGTGCTGCGGTGGCTGCTGCTTGCGTGGGGAAGGAGAAGCCGGCTGCTACTGCTGGTTTGGAGGAAGAAGAGCGCAGCCCTTGCTGCTGCTTGCGAGTGGAGCTGTCGGTTGAGGGAAATGGGAAAGAGGCGCACGGGAAGAGAGAGGAAGAAGGAGAGGGAGGAGAAGGAGAAGACGGCTTGTCTTCAATGTTTAGGGTTTCGTGGGTCTTTAACCGTTTTTTTTTTTTTTTTTTTTTTTTTTTTTTTTTTTTTTTTTTTTATCTCGGTTAATTTTGTTGCAAGATCCAACTAAGAGACTCACCTTCGCGGCCTCATACATTTTAATAAAATAATCATTTTGATTCGAACCTCTTTATTTGAGAAGTCGTAACTATATTTTTAGTATATATATAAGTCGACATTTAAATCCATATGTGAAAGAAATTTATTAAAACTAATTCGGAAATAATTAAATAATAATTGTAAAATCTTTAAAAACTATTAAAATATTAAGTGATTACGTCATTAAAATGTCGGGGTGTTACAGGCTACCCCCCTTAAAATGAGTTTCGTCCCCGAAACTAGCGCAACCAAGGTACTAATTGAGAAAATTTATATTTCTAATAACTCCAGAAGGTGTCTTAACGATTTTAAGCCTAAGGAATTATCTCAAGGATCGTGACCTTATTGACACTATTATACTCACTCTTATCCAAATATTCATGCATATTTTGTTCCGAGCATTCATAGTCCTCTAAATTAACTCGACACCCAAACAAAGCATGTAAATGTCACACAATTAACTTAACATAATCAATCAAAAGCATGTAAAAATCGTACAATTGACTCGACACGATCAAACAAAAGCATGCAATTTTCTAATAGGTCGGTATCATAGAGGAGGAAATGCATGCAAACGCGCGAAGTTCTATCACATTCTACCCCCCTTAAAGACTTAGTTACGACCCCGTAACTTACTAACCTCAAGAAAAAGGTGCGGGTATTTCTCACGCATGGAATCCTCAGTTTCCCACGTTGCCTCCTGCGTGCGCTGGTTAGCCCATAGAACTTTCACCATTTTTATATCTTTTCTCCTCGTACTACGCACCTTAGAATCTAAGATCTTGATAGGCTTCTCTTCATAAGATAGATTCTCATCCAGATCTAAGGGTTCGGGATCTAGCACATGAGATTTATCGGGAACATATCTCTTCAACTGCGAAATGTGAAACACATCATGGACCTTACCCAACTCATTGGGTAATGCTAGTTTGTAAGCGACCTTTCCTACCTTCTCTGTGATCTCATAAGGTCCTATAAACTTTGGGCTCAACTTCCCCCTCTTGCCAAACCTCATGACTCCCTTCATGGGTGAAACTCTCAATAGCACATAATCCCCTACGGCGAACTCATCAGGTCTCCTCTTAAGATCTGCGTAGGACTTTTGTCGATCCTGTGCCGCCTTAAGTCTTTCTCGAATCATTTTTACCTGATCAGTCATCTCCTCTAACATAGCCGGTCCTAGAGTAACAGATTCACTGAAATCGTCCCAACATACAGGATTACGACAACGACGACCATACAGAGCCTCAAAAGGTGCCATCTGGATGCTTGCCTGGTAACTATTATTGTATGAAAACTCCACCATATCTAGGCACTCATCCCAAGATCCTTGCCTATCCAAGGCTACGGCTCTCAACATATCTTCAAGAGTCCGATTAGTGCGCTCGGTCTGTCCATCAGTGGCAGGGTGAAAAGATGTGCTTCTTAGAAGTTCTGTTCCCAGAGCTGCTTGAAAAGCCTCCCAAAATTTTGACACATACCTAGTATCACGGTCAGAAACTATAGATCTAGGGACACCATGGTATCGCACAACATTTTTAAGGTAAGCTCGAGCCAACTGATCCATACTCCATTGATTATTCATCGGAATGAATCTTGCACTCTTGGTGAGTCTATCAACGATCACCCATAACGTGTCATTTCCTGACCTAGTTCTCGGTAAACCCAAAACAAAGTCCATTGATATGTCATCCCATTTCCATACAGGAATATCCAAGGGTTGAAGTAAACCTGCAGGTCTCTTATGTTCACTTTTGACCTTTTGACATGTCAGACACCTGGAAACAAACTCAGCAATATCTCTTTTCATCCCAGACCACCAGAATGTTTGCTTCAGATCTCGATACATTTTATCTCCCCCCGGGTGGACGGAATACATCGAACTATGAGCCTCTGATAAGATTTTATCCTTGAGCTCTGCACAAGAAGAGGGTACACACCATCTACCCTTGTATCGAATGCTACCATCCTCGAATATTGTGAATCCTTCAGCTTTTCCTTCTCTAACCTGCTCCCTCGTTTTTTCCAATAAGGAGTCACTCACTTGATGTGTTAAAATTTCTTCAAAAATTGAGGGTCGAATTGATAAGGCTGTTAATCTGGACCTCAGCTCCCCGTGCTGCACAATCTCGAGGTTCAACTTTTCCATGTCTCTTTGCAACTCTCTAGGAATAGTCAAGGTAGCTACGGAATGATTGGTCTTTCTACTTAGAGCATCGGCTACCATGTTCGCCCTACCCTCATGGTAATTAAACTCTACGTCATAGTCGTTAATCAACTCTAGCCATCTTCGCTGCCTCATGTTCAAATTTTGTTGCGTATACAAGTATCTAGATCGTGTTCAAATTTTGTTGCGTATACAAGTATCGCTGCCTCATGTTCAAATTTTGTTGCGTATACAAGTATATGGTGAATTTCGAAGAAACTCAGTGGTATATCATTAAATATCCGATTTATATATATATATATATATATATATATATATATATATATATATATATATATATATATATATATATATATATATATATATATATATATATATATATATATATATATATATATATATATATATATATATATATATATATATATATATATATATATATATATATATATATATATATATATATATATATATATATATATATATATATATGTATATTTATAAATATACATATATATATGTAAATATATTTATATATTTATATATATACACACACACACACATATATATATATAAACTCAGACTCATGTTTCAAGGTTTTGAGCCTGGCTTCAAGGTCATTATTCTCATTCTTAAGGTCAATAAGCTGTTTAGTCTGGCTAAGATTCTATTCTTTCAAGACCTTGACAGTCTTTTCAAGTTTAATTGTTTCAGCCTTTAGCGATTCATTTTTATTTATGATTTCTTCACAACCTTCAGCATAAT
>NC_080060.1:21214694-21274694 GCF_026212465.1 Amaranthus tricolor | reverse complement strand
ATTAATCATCAAAGAAGATGTAGGCACACTCCACAGCAGAATGGACTTATGGAAAGGAAGCACAAACACCTACTTGAGACAGCAAGGGCCTTGTATTTCTAAGCTAATCTTCCTTATTCTTTCTGGGGAGAATACATTTAGTGTGTCAATTACATCATAAACATGTTACCTCTCTAGTATTGATAATGTATCCCCCTATGAAAAACTCTTTAATAAAAAACCTAATAATACACACTTGAAGGCATTTGGATGCCTATGCTATGTCGACACTATTAAACAAGGAAGAGGAAAATTCGACCATAGGGCTGATGCATGCACATTCTTAGGATATCCACATGGCCAAAAGTCATACAAGGTCTATAATATGAGAACTAAAAGGATTATCATATCCAGGGATGTGATATTTCATGAAAAACACTTTCCCTGTCATCACAAAAACCAAGTGGATTCCACTTATGCAACATTTTTTTTACCTGTCACAACCTTGTTTCCCAAACCAGACATTTCCCCTCAGCAAAGCAGCTACATTGACCCAGTGCACTCATATCAAAACACAACAAATGACATTGTATCTAATGAAAATGACACCACTAATGAAAATGTCAGAAGGAACACCAAGGTCCACAAACCTCCTCAATACCTCTCTGATTATATTTGCAATAATATTAAATGGTGTAATATTGTTTCTTTTCATAATTTACTTAATCCTTCTAAAGCGTTTTTGATTAGTCAATCACAATGGCATGAACCCACAACTTACAAAGAGGCTATCAAGACACTAAATGGCAGGAAGCTATGCAAGTAGAACTTAGTGCCTTGGATCAAAACAATACTTGGGATTTGGTGGAATTACCCCCTGGAAAGAAAACCATTGGCTCCAAATGGGTTTACAAAATTAAGCTAAGATCAAATGGGTCTCTTGAGAGATATAAAGCAAGGCTGGTGGCCAAAGATTACAACCAACAGTATGGCATAGACTACCAAGAGACTTTCTCTCCAATCATCAAAATGACCACTGTTAGGTGCTTGATTGCCCTTGCTGCCAGTAGACATTGGCCTTTGTTTCAATTGGACGTCAACAACGTGTTCTGGCATAGAGATCTTCAAGAAGAGGTTTACATGAAGGCTCCAAAAGTTCTTGGCACTTCTCCACATCTTTTTTGCAAACTTAAGAAGTCCCTCTACGGCCTCAAACAGGCTTCCAAACAATGGTTCGCTAAACTCACCATGGAGTTTTTTTTACCAATGGTTTACTCACTCCAAGAATGATTATTCTCTGTTTATAAAGAGAACTCCTACTTCCATCACCATAGCAGCTGTGTATGTAGATGATATTATCATCACTGGTAACAATCCATCCATTATTCAATCCATCCATTATTCAGTCCTTTAAAGCTCATCTACACAACACTTTCAGTATGAAGGATCTAGGCAAACTTAATTATTTCTTAGGTCTTGAGGTCACCTACCTAAATCATGGCATTGTTCTGAGTCAGCAAAAATTCACTACTGATCTTCTCTATAGCTCAGGCATCACACATTTTAAACATGTTGCTACACCTCTACCCCTCAATCCTCAAGCTCCAAACCAATAACTCACCTCTCTACCATGACCCTACACAATACAGGAGTTTAGTTGGCAAACTAAACTTCCTTACCCATACTAGACCTAATTTATCTTACACAGTCCAAGACCTGAGCTAGCATATGCAAAATCTTACTGACCTTCATTTTCAAGTTCTCACTCATACCCTCAACTATGTAGCCTACACAATAGGACAAGGCATTCTTCTCCAATTTTTTGATGATCTTAAACTTCATGCATACACTGATAGTGATTGGGGAGCCTGTTTGGACACAAGAAAGTCTATAACTGGGTATGTTATCCTGTTTGGGGACTCTCTAGTGAGCTGCAAGTCAAAAAAGCAACACACAGTATCAAGATCTTCTTCTAAAGCTGAATATAGGGTCATGGCTGCCGTGGCTTCAGAGATTGTATTAATAGTTCGTTTACTTGAAGAACTTGGGGTTAAGAACATTAAGCATATATCTTTAGAATGTGACAATATCTCTGCTCTTTGGACAGCATAAAATCCAATGCTCCACCAATGAAAAAAGCACATAGAGATAAACTGTCACTTCACACATGAAAAGGTGATGGAAGGCCTCATTACCCTCCAGTAATTCCTACCTCTCAGTAGATTGCAGATGTTTTAACTAAGGTTATACCAGCTGTGCATCTAAAGCCTCTTCTAACCAAGCTTGGCATGTATTATCCCACCCCAAGCTTAAGGGGGATGATGACAATATTAGATTAAATGTTCCTACTTAGTTCTTTAATTTTTATTCTTTATTTTGCCACCTCATCAGTTAGTTATAACTAACTAACTAATTGTCTATATATATTGTAGCTTTTCCATGTACTGGTTGTTGAATTTCAATTCTTCATTAATAATACTTCTATTCTTCTAAACTTGTGTTCTTTAAACACCTGAAATTGACAATTTTCGTTTTGCTTCTTTACAAATTAGGTTTGATTTTTGTTTTCATTTCAGGATTCATCGTCATTTACATTTCAGATTTGATCTTCCTTTTCATCTGATTTTTGGAATGAATTTTTGTTTTTCATTTTTCATTTTGGTTGTTTTCTACAAAATTACTTCTAAACTTGATAAATTAGGGTTTAGTCCATTTTTATTTTTTGGTTTTGCTTTTTATTTTTATTTTTAGTGATAAGAAGCATTGTTCAAACCCATACACTATTTTACACTATTTAGGGGAATTCTTAATGATTTATTTTTGATTGATGTGCTTCTTCTCCACGTGTGTTATGAAAAAAGGGGTATTTTGGTGCTAAAATATTTTAAAATTTTGATATTACCCAATGTTTTTGTCTTTTAGATTTGAAGAATTAAATAGTTTGAGAGATACAAAATTTGAGAAAAGGGGATTATTAAGATTGAAAATGAAGGCTTTTGGGAAAGGTGAATGATATAGATAGATGAAGGTGTGTTTTAAGGAGTACTCCTGGTAGGAATCTATATCATATTGTTGTACTATGGGGTGAGTGGTAGAATTTTAGGGGGTGTTTGGTACGACAAGTCAAAATGTAATAGAAAGAGAATGTATAAATAGATCGATAAAAGTAATGGTAAGTGTTATTATTATTATTTGTTTGTTATGAAGTGAACAAAGCGAATGAGGTAAGGGAATTTGTAACATCACTATTACGAGCGGTAACAAATTAGAGGATTCCATTTTCTGAAAGTAACGTAAACGATTACTTTAGAGTCAAAACAAATAATATGTAATGGATTGAATTAATCGTTTCCATCAGTGACCTCAAAAAATTGGATACCAAATACGCCCTTAGAGTTGTTTAAATTAAATATTGATATATCTAAATATGAAAATGACTAGAAAATAAGATTTATTTTATTTATTTTAAAGTACATTGTATTAATCTATTAATTATATGATTTTAATAGTATATGGATATATCGTATGTGATGTTTAAATTTAAGTGAATATTAAAAGTGCCTTTTTTGTTTCTTTGAATAGTTATACATATATATATATATATATATATATATATATATATATATTCCATTACCATTCTTTAGTCATGCACACCAAACAAAAGAATCTTCATTACCAATTCTCATATCCATTCCTTTATTACTATTGCCATTACAACATTTTATTCCTATTACTTCATTACCATCAACCAAACGGACCGTTATAACTTTTTCTATGCAAGCTTGCATCTTTGAGTTTATATTAATCTGTCAGACCATTTCATTTCTCTCTTATTATTTTTTTTTTTTGAACCTTAAGACTGGACTATACTTTTTTTAACAATGTCCGCGTTTGAATTTCATTTGTGTTGCTGTTAAACTTGAAAATGGCTCTACCATTGAAGCAAAATGCTGTGAGTTCATAGTGATTATACTTTTTTCCCATGGATTTTACTCCCTTTACATTCATACCCATTAGACATGATTAAGCAAGGTGGATGCTGAAATTGGTTGAACTTTTTTACTCCTTATTCAAAAGTTATTGGTATCGGAGCTAAACCTGCTATTGGTCCTTTTGAATAAGTTGGCTTAGATACGTTTGTTTGGGGAATTTATGTAAGTGTGCCAATTCATGTACGTAATTCTGTCCCAGTCATATAACTAGATAGTGTCCGTGTCTAGTGCGATGCGCAATTTTATTACGACATAAATTACATATATTTATATAAAGCATTTTAACTATTAATAATACATTTTAAAATTAAATTTAACACAAAAATATGTAAAATTATTTTATAAAAGTTTTTTAAAAAAATAGTTTTTGTCATGAAAAATATAATTGACTTATATAAAAATAGTCACAACCTGAATCATATTAGAATTAAGCATTGCATTTACGTAACCAATTGTATAAATAACAAAAAAATCCTAATAAAAGTATATTATGTTTTAACCATATCAAAATATCCAACAAACTAAATAATACTCATTTAATAAATAAAATAAAATAAATTTATAAATAATTTTAAAAAAAGAAATAATATATATGGATTTCTAATATATTAAATGTTGTGAGTAATAAAGTCAAAGATAAAAAATAGTCATAAAAACAATGACATCATTATTGAGTGTTGCAGGAGAAATTTTTGTTAAAATTGTAACACCTTAGCAATTTTAAGTAAGAATAATGTTAACATGATAGTTATAGATAGATTCCTAGGCTCAATTCACTAAGAGTAGCATATTATAATTGAAATAGAAGTATTTTGGGGAGCGAAAGTTTGCGTTTAGTATCTTTAAAGATCATTTGGATTGATACATTTGTTATAATAATTGTATTTGTTTTATAAAATTCTCTTGTGGAATATTAGATGCCTATATCTTTAGAACTGAGCTTCTGACACAATGCAGATGAACTCCTCAAGTAGCCTATTTCTTTTTTTTTTTTAAAAAAAAAAAAAACAGTTGAATCTTGAGTGATGTGTAACACTCATGTAATAGGTTTGTCAAACCCTTTCTATTTAAATCGTGCATATTATTCTGATAACTTGTGAATTTTGTGTTAGGGTGATTGTCGATTTTGCACAAAAGGGCCCATGATTTTTGCTGTTGGAGATGTTGCAGCATTTCTGTTGAAGGTATGCTTAGCATTTTCATTAATTAGTATGCTCCCCCAGTGTACTCCATTACCTTACAGCTTACGTTACATTAAGTGACGGGGAAATGTTAGAATATATGAAAATATATTGAGTAATAATTTAGTAATCTCCTAATTATAGTGAATATATGTAAGTTAGGTAAATACCTTATATGTCATCCAATTAGCATAATCTTAGGAATATATTGATCTTGATAGATTAGCTTGATTGTAGGCATAATTGGTGGTTTGACCATCTTGTAATAGCCACATATAAGGCTCACAATTCTATGGTTGAACGGCACTGAACATACTTCCTTCATGGTATCGAGCTTGTTTCGTTCCTAATATCTATCTTTTCTTTATCTTTTCTTTGCTCTCTTATCTTTATCTCCAATTCCATGGCTGAATCACCAAAATTTCATCCCGCTCTTACCATTACCAATGTGAAATCTCTCATACCTATCACACTAGACAATGAACAATCTCTATATCACTCTTGGGCTACACTATTTACAAATCTTGTTAGGGTCCATGACTTGTATGAACATTTGGTTCCTCCTACGGAAGAAATAGCAAAAGCCGCATTTCAAGCTAATAAATCGGCCGACCTTGCTTTTTGGAATCGTCTCGATGCAGTGGTGTTGCAATGGATATATGGTACGGTATCCAAAGACCTCCTTAATGCTATTCTTCGTCGTAATGACACGGCCGAAGGAGCATGGAAACGGATTGAAGCTTTATTTCAAGATAACAAAGCTTCCCGTGCAACTCATCTTGAAGAAGATTTTGCTAATGCTGATTTTGAGTCATTCGACTCCATTGATAATTTTTGTAACCATCTCCAATCCCTCGCGGATCGGCTTGCCGATGTTGATGCTCCCGTTACAAATGGTCGACTTGTACTTCGACTCACTGGGTCTTTACCGGAAGCTTATAGTGGCACGGTGGACTATATTCAAAATCAAGACCCCTTACCATCGTTCGAGAATTGTCGATCTCGATTAAAAATGGCCGAACGTACCATTAAAGCACGACTTGCTCGTGAAGTCGGCGATGATTGCGACTTCTCAATCCGACCACAATCTCTCTAAACGAGGCTCCTCTAAAATCCGTCACTCCAGGTTCAAAGCAAAGGGGAAGGATCATGGTGATACTTCCGGAATGGGCGTATATGCCACATCACAGCCACGTAAGCAGGTACACTATCCACCTAGGCAACCACGTGCACAGCTCTATCCTAAAAGGCAAACATCTTGGCAGAATAATCCTTGGGGAGGCTGGGCCGTACCACCATGCCCATATCCCAACTATCCATGGCAGCCCAGACACTCTTACCAGGCCCAGCAACAAAAACCCAATAATGGACCTACAGGTATTCTCGGCCCACATCCGGTCCAGCAGCAATCTTACAATACTATGGTCCAGCAGCAGCAGCCAATATACACTCCAACCGATATTGAAGCCGCTATGCATGCAATGTCTATTTCTCAACCGGACGGAAATTACTATATGGATACCGGTGCTACATCTCACATGACCTCGGAATCAGGTATACTCTCTCCTTATTTCAATTCTAGCAATAAACATCATAACATTGTTGTTGGAAGTGGAGATTTAATTCCTATAATTGGTCACGGTAGCACTATTGTACCTTCACCTCACCCACCTTTTCGCCTCAATAATGTATTACATGCTCCTAAAATCATCAAAAACCTAATTTCCGTTAGAAAATTTACAACTGATAATATGGTCTCTGTTGAATTTGACCCATTTGGTTTTTCTATTAATGACTTACAGACGGGGGTCAAAATAATGAGATGTGACAGCACCGGGGATCTTTATCCACTCTTCTCCCACAAACAAGCCATGTCATCCATCAATCATTCTGCTTTTTCCGCTGTTTCTCCTGATATTTGGCATCATCGTCTTGGCCACCCCGGCGATGTAGTGCTTCATAATCTTCGTAGTAAAAATTTTATTAATTGTAATAAATCTTGTATTAGCTTTTGTTCATCTTGTTCTATTGGGAAACATTCTAAATTGCCTTTTTATGAATCTTTATCTTATACTCATCTTCCTTTCGATATTATACATAGTGATGTATGGACTTCTCCAATCGTTAGTTCAATAGGACATCGTTATTATGTTCTTTTTTTGGATGATTATAGTAAATTTTTATGGGCTTTTCCTATTGCAAAGAAATCACAAGTAAAAAAATCTCTTTCTCTCTTTTCATGCTTTTGTTAAAACCCAATTTGAAAGGAATATTAAAACTTTCCAATGTGACAACGGTACCGAATATATCAATGGTACCTTTGATCAATTTTTTAATCAACATGGCATGGTTTTCCGTCTATCTTGTCCTCATACATCTCCCCAAAATGGTAAGGCCGAAAGACATATCAAATCCATCAACAATATCATAAGAACTCTACTCCTTCATGCCTCCATGCCACCCACATTTTGGCATCATGCGCTTTCTATGGCAATCTACCTTCTAAATATTCTACCGTCCAAAGTATTAGATAATTTGTCTCCCACTCAAATTCTATACCGTTGCAATCCAAATTACTCCAACTTGCGTGTTTTTGGATGCTTATGTTTTCCTCTTTTTCCATCCACTAGCATTCACAAACTTCAAGAGCGTTCCACACCATGTGTATATCTTGGTCCCGCTCCAAATCATCGTGGCTCTAAATGTTATAATATGTCAAGTGGAAAAATTATTATATGTCGTCATGTTCGCTTCATTGAAAATAATTTTCCCTTTTCAAAAATTACAAATGTCGATAAAACCACTTATGATTTTTTAGATGACAATTGCTCCTTAAATCAATTTCTGTCACAAAATCAACACATTCTGAAATCCAATAATGCACGACCCAGTACAGCGTCTGGGCCCAGTGCATCTGCGGGCCCAACTCCCCTCCGTTCTACAACTCATGAAGTGGGCTCCTCATCTCAGCCCAATTCCCACGCTGCCTCACCTCCCAGCCCAATTCCCTATGCTGTCACAACTCCAAACCCAGAACACCCTCTGGAATCTGGACTACCACCGCCTACGAGCCCAACACCACCAATACACTCACCCTCAATGCAACCAAACATACCACCCATCATGCAAAGAACCCATCACATGACAACTAGATCAATAAATGGGATCTTCAAACCTAACCCAACCTTTCACACCAATTTATTAGTTGAAACCACTGCCGAAATTTCCCCCATCCCAAAAAATCCAGTTAGTGCTCTTCGTGATAAAAATTGGAAAACAGCAATGTGGGATGAGTTTATTGCTTTAATTGATAATAACACTTGGGAGTTAGTACCTAAACCACCTAATGTGAATGTTATTCGGTCTATGTGGATTTTCCGTCATAAATATAAATCTGATGGTTCTTTTGAGCGTTACAAAGCGCGTCTTGTAGGTAATGGCAACACACAACAGCAGGGTGTGGATTGTGATGAAACCTTTAGCCCCGTAGTCAAACCTGCAACCATTCGAGCTGTTCTCAGTATTGCTCTATCTAAATCATGGTCCATTCATCAAATGGATGTCAAGAATGCCTTTTTGCACGGTCAATTGCAGGAAACAGTATATATGCATCAACCTCTTGGTTTTCGTGACAAAAATTATCCGGATCATGTTTGCTTGCTCAAAAAGTCTTTGTACGGTCTCAAACAGGCTCCACGAGCTTGGTATCAGCGATTTTCTGATTTTGTAGGTACCATTGGTTTTTACCACAGTAAGTCAGATCATTCCTTATTCATCTATAGAAATGGCTCCGACATTGCTTATATTTTGTTATATGTTGATGATATTATACTCACGGCGTCGTCTGATTGTCTCCGACAAAATATTATGACTCTTTTGAGTTCTGAATTTGCTATGAAAGATCTTGGTCGTCTCAGTTATTTTTTAGGAATTGCTGTTACACATATTTCCAATGGCCTGTTCTTGTCACAAAAACAATATGCGGCCAATATCATTGCACGTGCCGGCATGTCAAACTGTAGCTCTTGTCCAACACCAGTTGATACGAAGCCTAAACTCAGTAGGTCTGCAGCTGCTCCTTATGATAATCCAACTAAGTTTCGTAGCCTTGCAGGAGCACTCCAATATCTAACTTTTACCAGACCAGATATCTCTTATGCAGTTCAGCAGATATGTCTCCACATGCATGCTCCAACAACTGAACACATGGGTGCCCTCAAGCGTATCATCCGCTATCTACAGGGTACCTTATCCTATGGTTTGCACTTGTACAAGTCTAAAGTTGATCGTATTTTTTCTTATACGGATGCAGATTGGGGTGGATGTCCTGACACCCGTCGTTCTACCTCTGGATACTGTGTATTTCTTGGTGACAATTTGATTTCTTGGTCATCTAAAAGACAACCTACTCTTTCTCGCAGCAGTGCCGAGGCAGAATACAGGGGTGTTGCCAATGTCGTTTCCGAATCCTGTTGGATCCGAAATCTGTTACTTGAATTACAATGTCCGGTTCACAAGGCTACTTTAATTTATTGTGACAATGTAAGTGCAATCTACTTATCCGGCAATCCTGTTCAACATCAACGAACTAAACACATCGAAATGGATATTCATTTTGTTCGTGAAAAGGTTGCTCGTGGTGAAGTGCGCGTACTTCATGTACCGTCGCGTTATCAGATTGCAGATATATTTACTAAAGGGCTTCCGCGCATATTATTTAATGATTTCAGAGACAGTCTCAGCGTCCGAAAGCCTCCCGCTTCAACTGTGGGGGAGTGTTAGAATATATGAAAATATATTGAGTAATAATTTAGTAATCTCCTAATTATAGTGAATATATGTAAGTTAGGTAAATACCTTATATGTCATCCAATTAGCATAATCTTAGGAATATACTGATCTTGATAGATTAGCTTGATTGTAGGCATAATTGGTGGTTTGACCATCTTGTAATAGCCACATATAAGGCTCACAATTCTATGGTTGAACGGCACGGAACATACTTCCTTCAGGAAATCTTTAACAGATATTTGACCATTTGCTCATGTTGAACATGTGGATCATGCCCGTAAATCTGTTCAACAGACAACATTGTGTTAG
Organism: Amaranthus tricolor; assembly: GCF_026212465.1. Lineage (NCBI taxonomy): Eukaryota > Viridiplantae > Streptophyta > Magnoliopsida > Caryophyllales > Amaranthaceae > Amaranthus > Amaranthus tricolor. The sequence goes on along the minus strand of NC_080060.1, from coordinate 21,264,442 downwards.
TGTGCTTTTGACTGCTCGAACTTCCCCAACGTAAGCACTTCTTTGGGATCCTTTATTTTAATTTTGTGTTCTTCAAATCAGTTCTTGTGATGCTTCATGGCAAGCTACATAACTTTCATCATGATAATTTGGTTTTTATTGCTGTTTGAATATATATATATATATATGATTATCTCCCATATTTTTACTCAAAGAGTACTTGAGTATGAAGGAAGTCCAATAAAAGTATGGTGATAATTTTTCGGGGTGAATTAGTTGGCAATTTGTTTCATTTAGAGCGTATAATGATCATCGGAAATTATAATTAATTAAATTAAATAATTAATTTAAATAAATTAATTTGAAAATATCTCAAGGTTGCAAAGTTTCTGTTTTGAGCAAAAATCAGTATTCACAGATCGTAAAACAACTCGCTGATCGCGAGAAAGGAAGGAAAAGCTACTGTTTTGTAGGAGCAACAGGTAGCGGCTCGCGACATAACTCGCAGCCCGCGAGTTTCGGGGATTTTTGTGGGTTTTTCTTTGCAAAGTTAGTTTATCCGTTTTGTTATTTTTAATGTAACTACCAACTGTTAAATATGGTTATTTTAACCAAATATATTAGGATGGATTGATTGAAAGACGACATTAGTTCGTGAATCGATCACGTGTTTCATGGAGAAACATGTTCTTTCGTGAAATGATGTAAGCTATTCTATAAATATAGAAGGCTTGTATGGTTATTTTCTACATACTATTTCTAATTTCTTTTCTTCTCTAGCACTTTACATAGAGAACTTGCAATCCTCAATTGGAATTTTCTGTATCTTCTTCCATTTAAGTTTCTCTTACATCATTCTAGATTCCGTGTGCTAGGAATTTAGCGTAATTCTTTGTATCTCTGAACATATTTTCGGTTTATTCGCAAGCACCGTAGTAGGAAGGAAATGATGTTTTAGAAAAGAGCATCTCTCCTTGAATTAATATCAAATTCAAACAAAATCTTCTTGTTACTTTGTTAGGGATTGAAGATCGGTTTCTCGGAGTTCTCGGTGGTGTATTTAAGCATAGTTTTTGATTGTCAAATGTAATCTGTTTTGTACTACAAACGTGTAACTTTATTTTATTATTTATTTAATAAATTAAGTAACATTTTACAACAATCTAAAACATCAGTTTTTCTTTGAATTACGAAATGGCAAGTCTCAAGGATTTGACTACCAACTTTGTCAAACTTGACAAGTTTGTAGGTAATGAGTTTAGAAGATGGCAAAAGAAAATGTTGTTCTCTTAACTACTTTAAAAGTTGCTTATGTGATAAGTACACCAAGGCCTAGTGAAAAGGAAGATGAGACTCCGGAGGATATCCGTGCTAAAAAGTAAATGGGACAATGACGACTCCATCTATAGGGGGCACATCCTTAATGGTATGAGTGATACTCTCTTCGATGTTTACCAAAATGCTGAATCCACTCAAGAAATGTGGTCCTCACTTGAAACTAAATTTACGGCCGAAGATGCATCAAGCAAAAAGTTTTTTATAAGTAATTTCAATAATTAAAGTTTGATGATAATCGCCCTATTATGGAACAATTTCATGAGATACAAAGAATGTATGATAATCTTAAAAGGCATGACATAAATATGGATGAACTCTTTGATGTCTCTAGTATTATTGATAAATTACCACCATCATGGAAAGATGTAAGGAGTACCCTCAAGCAGAAAAAGAAGGAAATCGATCTTACCTAACTTGCCCCCCATCTTCTCATAGCAGATGGGATCTAGGAGCAAGAGAAAGGGAAGAAACCTCCTCGGTTTTTACTATTAACATGGTAGGAGAAAATTGAAACAAGTCTAAACTTGTGAAAAATAAGAAAAGGGGCTCGAGTTCTTTCAAGGAGAAATCTACTAATTCTTCCAAGAAACCTGCACTTGGTGGGTGTTGGTTTTGCGAAAAACCGGGACATCGCAAGAAAGATTGTTTTGTTTTCAAGAAAAAGAATGGTAACAAGGGTGAGGCTTCTAATAGCCAAGATCCCGTGAATGAAGGTATTTCCTCACAATTAATTAAATTTAATTCCAATTTGGATTTAAATGGTACAAATTATAATATTTGTTGTGTGTAGGATGATTCATGGTACATCGATTCGAGTGCCTCTAAGCACGTTTGCATGGATAGAAGGTGGTTCAAGACCTGTCACAAGTATAATGGTGATGAGTTTCTCTATATGGGAAATAATTCTACTATTCAAGTTCTTGGGAAAGGTTTGGTTGAATTGCATTTCACTTCGGGGAATCTTATTACTTGAACTAAGTGATGTTTGCTCCTAAGATTGCAAAGAATTTAGTGTCGAGGCCGACCTTGAATCGCATGGGATATAAATTAGAATTTGAATATGATCAATGTGTAATTAGTAGGGATGGTGTATTTATTAGAAGATGTTATTTGAATTGTAATTTATTTAAGCTTTCTATCAAGACATATTTAGATAATATATTTATTTCACATTTATGATAATAATGTAAATATGTATGAATTATGGCACAATAGACTATGTCATGTAAATTATAAAAGTATGAAATATATAGGTAAATTAGATATTTCCTATGTGTGGCTTTGATAATAAAAAATATAGTATTGCATGTTAAATAAGATCACTAGAAATCCTTGTAGGAAAGTAAAAAGATCTTCAAACATTCTTGATTTAATTCATAGTGACTTGTGTGATTTCCATAGCACTCCATCTTTAGGTAACAAAAAGTACATGATCACTTTTATTTGTGATTATTCTAGATTTTGTGATATGTATTTATTATATTCTAAAGATGAGGCATTAAGCATGTTTAAAATCTTTAAGAATGAAGTTGAAGTACAATTGGATTCTAAGATCAAATGACTTAGAACGGATAAAGGAGGGGAATATTATAACCCTTGTTATTTCCAAGAAATGGGAATTGTCCATGAAACTACTGCGGGTTATTCACCACAATCAAATGGTGTTGCCAAAAGGAAAAATCGAACATTAAACGAAATGGTTAACTCCATATTATCCTACTCGGGATTGAGTGATGGATTTTGGGGTGAAGCGATGTTGACCGCGTATCAAATCCTTAATTGGGTTCCCACTAGTGGGAAGAAGGCTATTCCTTATGAACTTTGGTACAAGAGGAAACCAAACTTGACTTATCTTTAAGTTTGTGGATGTAGGGAAATTGTAAGAGTACCTGGAAATAAAACGAAGAAACTTGGTGAAAGAGGTTTCGATTGGATCTTTGTTGGCTATGCACATCATAGTCATGGCTATAGGTTTTATGTAATAGAACCTAATGACTACATATTGGTTAATTCGATAATTGAGTCTAGAGATGCTATTTTTGATGAAACTCAATTTTCATCAATTGGTAGGCCTAAAGACCTACATGTTAGTAACAATATTCAAGAAATTGATGAAGGTCAAATTGAATCTCAAAATGTTTCATCAAATGATGAACATTTAGAGATTTCTCTCAGGAGAAGTAAGCGAGGAAGGATTTTCAAATCTTTTGTCTAGATTTTGAAGTCTACTTAGTAGAAGGTGCAATAGATTCTCTTTGTACATCCATACGTTATTTCTTAAATGTGGAGGACAATCCATCAACTTACAAAGAAGCAATGTCTTCTCGTGATAAGGATTTTTGGGAAGAAGCCAGTAATGATGAAATGGATTCCATCATGTGGAATAACACTTGGGTCTTAACCGACCTACCTCCAAGTTCTACTCCAGTTGGATGTAAATGGATATTTACAGTTAAACGTAGACTTGATGGGTCCGTGGTTCTGTTTAAAGCAAGATTAGTGGTGTAAGGCTTCAGACAAAAGAAGGGTATTGATTATTTCGATACTTATGCACCGGTTGCTAGAACTACTACTATTCAGCTCTGGATTGCCTTAGCTTCTATCCACAATTTGTTGATTAATCAAATGGAGGTCAAAACGACATTCCTTTATGGTGATTTGGAGGAGGAAGTGTATATCAAACAACCTGAAGGGTTTGTTGTTAAAGGACAAGAAAAGAAGGTGCGTAAATTGATTAAGTCCCTCTATGGACTTAAACAAGCACCAAAGCAGTGGCATCAAAAGCTTGATGACACCATGATGTCTTTTGGTTTTATTGTCAATGAGGCTGATAAATGTGTTTATAGCAAGTTTGATAATAAAGGAAATTGGGTTATCATTTGTCTTTATGTCGATGACATGCTCGTATTTGGTACAAGTATAGAGCAAGTGGAAATGATAAAGGAATTTTTGTTATCATCCTTTTCTGTGAAGGATTTGGGGGAGGCTGACGTTATCTTAGGCATTAAGATAATAAGACATAATGGAGGTCTTATGTTGAACAAATCTCATTATATTGAGAAGATGCTCAAATGGTTTAATATGTTTGATAAATCTCTAGTTTCCACTCCTATGGATCCATGCGAGAAACTAGTACCTTATAAAGGAAAAGCTATTTCTTAATTGGAATACTTAAATATCATTGGATCTTTGATGTATGCAATGACCTGTACAAGGCTAGATATAGCTTTTGTAGTGGGTCAGTTAAGTAGGTTTACTCAAAAACCTGGTCCTACCCATTAGAGAGTTGTGAGAACAGTACTTAGATACTTGATTAGAACCAAGGATTATGGTTTGTATTATCGTGGAGACCCTCTTGTTTTGGAAGGATATTCTAAAGCAACTTGGGAATCCAATAAAGAGGATAATTCTTCTACAAGTCGATGGGTGTTTATGTTTGGGAGAGGTGCCATCTCATGGGCTTCTAAGAAACAAACATGTGTTGCAGACTCTACGATGTGTTCTGAGTTTATTGCTTTAGCATCTGCTAGCAAGGAAGCAGATAGGTTAAGAAATCTCATGTATGAGATCCCTCTGTTGGTTAAGCCAATTTCACCGGTGGCTATCCATAGTGATACTGATTCGGCTTTGAACAAAGCATATAGTCAAACATACAATGGTAAGTCAAGGCATATTGCACTAAGACATAGTCTTGTGCATGATTTTATCAAGGGAAGGGTGATTTCTGTTGACTATGCTAATACTAAACTCAATATGGCGGATCAATTTACTAAGCCATTGAGTAGGAATTTTTTTGAGTTTGCGACTCAAGGAATTGGTTTATTATGCCCATCTTCAACACCATGAGCGAAACCCAATTCAACGCTAGAAGAAACAGCTAGTCTTGAATTCAATGTAGGTTAATCGCTCATTAGATGTTGGGAAGCAATTTTGAGACCCTGTAGTTGCTTTGTTCGTGATGTTGAATAACGAGGTAGTAGAGTAGTCCCTCGAGGTCTCCAATTTCTAGAGTTGTAAAGATCTCTAGATTGAGTGCTTTGTTCACGGAAGCATGATAACAAGGAGAAGCTACCTATATAAGTTCGGAGTTTGGCCGCCTCAACCAAATCAAGGGGCATACTTATGATTTCATTGAACTTCTGAATAGATATGGACACATAGCCTTTAACATGTCACAAATGTGAGTTTAATGAATTATTTCATGTGTACTACTCCTTCAATTGGTTGGATATATCTGCTTAATTCAATTTGAAAGGACATTAGGGGATATGATCAATTGTAAAGATGCATGGTACTAGGTGTCAATTTAATCTGGAAGGTCATTGGCATTGATACATGAAATGAGTTGGAGTTTATGGATCGCGAAAGAAGAAAAGGATTATACACTCTAAATGGGGGAAGATTGTTATCATTTAGAGCGTATAATGGTCATCGGAAAATTATAATTAATTAAATTAAATAATTAATTTAAATAAATTAATTTGAGAATGTCCCAATGTTGCAAAGTTTCTGTTTTGAGTAAAAAGTAGTATTCACGGATTGTGAAACAACTCGCAGATCACGAGAAAGGAAGGAAAAGCTACTGTTTTGTGGGAACAGCAAGTCGCGGCTCGCGACATAACATGCGGCCCGCGAGTTTTGCGGATTTTTGCGGGTTTTTCTTTGTAAAGTTAGTTTATTCGTTTTGTTAGTTTTAATGTGACTACCAACAATTAAATATGGTTATTTTAACCAGATACGTTAGGATGGAATGATTGAAAGACGACATTAGTTCGTGAATCGATCTTGTATTTCATGGAATAATATGTTGCTTCGTGAAATGATGTAAGTTGTTCTATAAATATAGAAGGCTTGTGTGGTTATTTTCTGCATGCAATTTCAGATTTCTATTCTTCTCTAGCACGTTTACATAGAGAACTTGCAATCTTTGATTATAATTTTCCGTATCTTCTTCCATTTAAGTTTCTCTTACATCATTCTAGATTCCGTGTGCTAGGAATTTAGTGTAATTCTTTGTATCTCAGAACATATTTCCGGTTTGTTCCCAAGCACCGTAGTTGGGAGGAAATGATGTTTTAGGAAAGAGCATCTCACCTAGAATTAATATCAAGTTCAAACAAAATCTTCTTATTACTTTGTTCGGGATTGAAGATCCGTTTCTCGGAGTTCTCGGTGGTGTACATAAGCATAGTTCATGATTGTCATATGTAACTTGTTTTCTACTACAAACTTGTAACTTTATTTTATTGTTTATTTAATAAATTAAGTAACATTTTACAACACAATTAAGAATGTTTGTTAAAGGATATTGTCTAAATTTAACTACATCATTGTGCCTTATTTATCTAACTTATCTTAATAAACTTATCAAACAGTTGGAGAGAATCTTTGTGCTGTGCCTAATTTATCTAGCTGGTCTAATTAAAATCACATATCAAACCGTTGGAGAGATAGTTGAGACTGAGAACTTAGACCCCAAAATTACTACATTCTAGATAATCTATATATTTTGTTTTTGGATTTATAATCTTGATTTTTGCTCGGCTTAGTAGTTGATTACTTCTAATAATCGTGTCTACATGATAGGGAGACTAAAAGGTGTTCGTGTGAAAGTGGTAACCCTGAGGTACTTCTTACTCTTTGTTATCATTTTTAGAGTGATTTTTGTGTGTGTGAATTGTGATCTATGATAATTAATAGTCTGACTGAAACTTAATAGTGGGAAATTGGTATTTTACGGAGGGAAAATTTTCTCATAGAAGTCAGTTAGCTAGTCTTATTTTGGTTTCAATCAAATGATATTTAGGTTGTTTTCTTGATATTTGCAAGAAAATCTTAAATCTAATTGATTTGGTTGTTGTTTTGCTTATGGATCCTATATTAGGTATGGAAAAATGACATCATTTAATGCATTTAATTGATGGCATTAGATGTAATATCAGCATTTAATTTATTCTTCCTTCCCATAGAATTGCTATTTGTGAACTAAAAAGCTCTCAACATGTCAAATGTACCCAATATGATGCTCTTTCATATGGGCAACTAACAAGGAAGTTCTCATTGCAATTTTTGATCTTGGTGGTTGAACTTTAGGTGTCTATTCTTGAAATCTCCAATGGTGTTTTTGAGGTAATAATCTTCTTTGGTTTGAGCTTTTGTTAATGTTTCTTTCATCGTATATGAATAATTGTGCTCATTCAGCTAAAAGCACAAATGGTGACATATTTTAAAGAGTGGAAAGTTTTAGACAAGATTTCATATGTTATGAATGCAAGTATAAGACTAGATTTTGTGAGGCGAAATAAACTACAAACATATATCTTGTGTTCGGGGTGAAGCAAGTGATAATAATATGGTTTTATTTAATGGCTTATAGCTAGGAAAATGATGGGTTTTCCAATTCTTTTGTCTAGGATGTTTGTACTACGGTTATTGCTGAAGATATGAGTGTTACTATTAATAAGAGTAAAAAATTTCAAGCCACAATGGTGCCTTTGCCTAAGGTTTGTAATTAGTACTCCTCATTTGTTTCAATGAGTTCATCAATTAGGTTTGAGAATCAAGCATTGTTTTGAGATAGGATTTTTCTTTCTATTGAATTATTCGCTTTTAGTTGCTTTTTGTAGCTTAATTTGATGGGGATTCTTTTTTGACAGTAGTAGTACTTCTAGAATTTGCTTGATATGTACATGCGAAGAAGAGATATCAAACTAGAGATGGTCATGGGTCTAGAACCCTGTTGGACCCGCCCTAAATTCGCCCCTTTTTAAGGGTCTGGGTCTTATTTTTTGAGACCCACCGGATCCGGATCGGATCTGGATCTAAAATATAATTGGGGGGTCCGGATCCGGGTCTGATGATTAGGACCCGGACCCGGACCCGGACCCAGACCCTGCTTCTAAACTCGAACTCTGGACCAGCCCCCAGACCCGGACCCAGACCCTTGTAATTAATTACTAAATTGTCTTACACTATTTTGTGACTTTTGTCTATTGATCTGATTTCTACCCTACCCTAATATCCCATTTATTTTCCATTTATATCTATGATATATAAATATATGCTAATTAGTACAAAATTAGTATTATATTGTCTTACATTCTTACTATTTTGTGACTTTTCTATTTATATATTTATATAATTAGTATTTAATATTTGTAAAACACGCTAATGACTTACAAAAAGTTCAAATGTGACAAATCAAATAGATTTTTTTAGACCCATTAAGGACTCTAGACCCATTAGATTCGAAGGGTTTGGGTCTGGGTCTGAAAATTTTGGACCCTTAGGGTCTGGATCCGGGTCTGGATCTATAAAAACTAAAAAGGGTTCGGGTCAGGGTCTGACCAGACATGCTCTAGACCCGCCCCATGACCATCCCTACATCAAAACACTGAAGATGAACACAAGAATGACATTGGAAAATATACAATTGGAATTGTTGATGGATGTGGCTAGCAAGTACAATTAGAATGGTTTAGGCTTGAGTAAGTGTAAATTGTTTCCATAGGTATTCTCTTGTAATTTTTTAAAACATCTTTTGTTGGGAGTGTCGATGTCAAGTAATTTTTTTCAAACATTTTTTGTTGGAATTGCATTCTCTTGTAAGATTTTGATTTACAATCATCATTAAAATATCAATTTGACATAAGAAATGTTGAGGAATCCAAGTGCTTTTATTGAGATCTTTTAAAACAATAAATCGCAAAAACAAGTACTTCTTTGATGTTCATGAGATGACCTTTTGTGGCTCCATTTTGAAAGGAAGGGGCAATCTTTTGCCAAATAAATTTGGGATATACAGTAGCATATGATAGTAGATAGGATGTAATGGAAGAAGAGGAGAACATATGAAATGATCATTGAAATTGAGGTTTTTAGTTATTGATTGATTAAGATGTATAAAGTATAATCATCGTTATCGACAAGCTCTCAAGTTATTTTTTTAATTCATATAACAGACCCTATTTGTTGAGATTAAGGCTTTGGCATTTTTATTATTGTCGTTTTACAATTTACATCATTGAATAAGCATCAGATTTACGTTAGTATTATAACATTTACATTTGAATTGGTTAGTTTCTTGAACAACCTAGCTACGCTCTATGGCTAAACCTATAAAGCCTTCCATATATATTTCATGCTTCACTTTGATGTTGTTGCATACTCCAATCTTGCATGTTGTTTTCATTAACTCCTAAAATAATTAGGATAGTCATTCCATCTCTTATTAAGCATTGATATGCCCCTGACATCAAGCCTCGATATAACATCACAACAAGAGTATACACAATATAGACTGCTTAACCACTACCCTTTCAAACAGCAAAACAACATATCAAAAATGATTGTCCACATACTCAAGTTAAAGAACACACCAGCTATCATCAACTAATTGTAATCATTCCAATCCATCGCAAAAGCTTCATGCACCAACAACACATCAACTGCACATCGACACCCCAATATACACTTGCAGCGCTTGCATCCTTCGTACATTTGTGACACATTGACATATCAATATCTCTATATGCAGGACCAAAAAGTCAAGTCGGCGTTTTGTGCTGACAATTTCAGCAAATTTCAAACAGTTGTCATTTCCTGCTCGGTTATCGGAATTGGGCATATAAAATACTGTTGGAAAGCTCTTGAAGTCTAGTTTCTAATGCCTTGCATCAATGCGATCTTCCAATCAAAAGTTATGACTAAAAGAGTAGACATGTATCAAATTTCACCTCAAAACTTTTGCATTATAAACACTCTTTCTGTCTTTCTCTCTTTTGCTCATTTTCTTTGTAGAACATCTTCACCTGAGCTAAAATCTTCTTAGTGATGTAGCATAAATCTTCAAAATAAGAACGAAATTACTAACAATGACGATCATTAAAGAGTATAAATGATATAATTAAGTGCAAATAATTGCACTTATCAATTACCTGATTGAAGAACTAGAGGGATGGCGACGGCTAAGGGAACATATCCTATTTGAGTCATTCGTATAACTTAATTGTAATTACAGGGTTTTTGATTGAGAAATTGATGGCATCAATTTGTTATATTGAAGAGTGTTGGTGGAAAGCGAATATGTTGAAGAAAATTGATGGAAGCGGCTGAAGATGAGAGGAAGGTGAATTATTTCTTTCAAAATTTTAATACAATGAGGTTTTTGTGTGAATAGTACGTTAGTTATCCTGCTTTTTGTTTGATAAACTTTTTATCTCATTGTTTGATAAATTTGTTTGACGCTTAGCATGCACATTTTATCCATGTTAACTTGCGTTGCAAAATAACCTTCTAAAAGCACCATGTTTATTTTCAACGCTTGTGTTGCGTATTAAAATAAGTTTTGAAAAACTACATAGTTTGTTGTAATGTTACCAACCAAGTCCATTCAACCCATATTGGTGGAAATTGACATTAAACTAAATTGCTCTATTCAACATTGCGTAACAAGGTATTTTCATTTATAAAAAATTTGATTGAAATAATGGATGAACAAACCGAGCTTAATAGGATTGGACCAACGAGTTTGTACAAGCCATATTAGTGGACCTTCTCACAAACAACTTAGGACCTTTCAAAACTCTACCTTCACCAATACACATAAAACCTTCTTTAACCAACGCACCATGGGAAATAATGTATTTCATTAGCTTGAGAACATGAAGGTACCTAGGAAATGTTCAAACAGACCATCTAACATAATGAACTAACATCACCAATACCAATTATTGAACAAAAGGCCTTAATAGCGCTAGTGACATTGCTTCCTTTAACTTTTTCATTGGCTGATAACAATCTTCAGTTTAGAGTCATATAGTATGAACATCCCAAATTCATAATCCAACACTCACTGCCCCTTAGCACCAATTTCTTCTTGCTCAACAAATCTAGTGTTAGTGAAACTAATTCCGTTGGACTTGTAATCTTCAATTGCTTGTTTTATTTAAACTTTCAAACAATCGAAGGAATTCCTTCTTACAATAGTTTGAATTCATATCTCTCTTACCTTTATGTTACTTCTTAACAAACAAAATATCATTTAATTAGTTGGATATTTGTGCAAATTGAGAATCAACAAGGTCCTTTTAAGTTAAAGACTTAATGAAAATTAAGAATCAACTAGCTAGAGAGCAAGGAAAATATAAAAACTTAAGCGAGTAGGAAAACTAAGTTAAGACTTGTTATTAATAAACTCAGGCATGAGGGACAATATTTATAGGATTTTTAAGTGAGTAGACTTGCTTATACCAATTAAACTTGATTTGTTTGATGTAAAACTTGGTATAAAATATTTAGTGTCTTAACAAGGATTGTTGCACTAGAATAACTAGGCGGTGACTATTAATGGGAATTTATACTCCTATAACGAGAGTAAAGTACATGTGTTCAACAAACAATAGTCATGCGAATATTAAAATGTGGTTTATAATACGCAAATTTGCAATTCAAAAACATGATCATTCCCATTAAAAAATAAGATACAAACGCAAAAGATCAACTACCGAAAAACAAAGAGCTACTCTTGTGAGATACCATCTCTGGATAAGACGACCTTAAACAAGAAATCTATATTTACATAATATGTATGAGATGAGCTATTTAGTCTTATAAATAAAATGCATTTTTCGATGAATCATCTCATAATAACTTATAAGCTACAAATTCTCCCCTATGAAAACACTACAAACGTTTTCTATCCATATTCTTAACAAGCTGACCCATTTGAAACTTCCAAAAAAAGAAATAACCCAAGCCCAACCCAACCAACAAAACAACCCACAACAAACTTCCTTCTTCTGTTTCTTTTTTCATCCTAATCTCTTCAATCCTAAACCATTCTCTCTCTTGTGAATTTCCAGTTATAGCTTCTTGAACATACCCATATACCACATATACCCTTCGTCCATCTCTAACAACAACAGAAGTAGGATAACCATTTTCATCAAGGGCAATTTCGTCAACTACAACACCGTTGTTCCAATCATCAACACTTCTTAAAAACCATGCTTTATTCATGGAAACTACCACTACAATTCCGTCATCTTTGACGGCGATTCCGTCAGCTAACTTCAAATCTAATGGTAGATTAACGGTTGTTGCTGTTCCGTCAATGGTGTTAACTTTGAACATTTTTCCTGTATTTGATTGAACAACGAGAAGGAAACCGTTTACGTAAACGACGCCGTTAAGTCCACAGTAAGAGTATGGAGATTCATGTACTGGATTATGTGTAAAACGAGATGAATTTGAGAGAACTGCAACGGTACCGTTTTCGGTTACTTTGGAAATGAAGTTTTTATCGGAGTTTGTTACATAAGCGTTTCCTGAATCATCGAAAGCGACGTCGTTTGCGATCCCAATGGAAGGAGAAAGAAGAGCGAGAAAATGGAGATCGAGAGAGGATTGATTAAGATTAAAGGAGGCGATAAAGGGGGAAGAGAAAGAATTAATGGCGGCGAGAAGACGGTGATTGCGATGGTCAACGGCAAGGCCGAGAATGGTAGAATTTGGAGAAATTTCGGGGGAGTTTAGGGTTAGAGTAAGGGTGTCGCCGGAACCGGAGACTGAGATGAATTTGTTCCCTTGAAGAGATGCGACGATGAAGCGTTGAGATGTAGGTTCGTATGTTAGACCTTCTGGGTAAAGACCAGGTGATTTAAATCGAATTTTGTGGAGATCTTGAGCTTTGATTGGGAGAAATGGGGAGAAGAGAGATACGAAGAGAAAGAGGAGAGCCAATGAAAAATTTGCCATTGTTGACTTTAGGTTTTAATTATGTAGCATGTTTATATTAGGAATGAGTTTATGGAAAATGAAATTGATAATAAATTAATAACAAACTCATAAATTAACAAATTAACAATTAATAAGGAGATTAAAATTCAGAACTGGGTTTAGAAACATCAATACATTGAATGTTGCCTTCTTGAAAAACAAGTGTGGCGCATTCATAGTGGGCAATGCCCTCCCTTAGCAGTATGCTCAAAGCCAAATATTTCAAGAATTCGAATGTCTTAAATGCGTATGGAGGTTATAACCCAAGGTATACATGGTGTCATGATAATATTTATTTATTTATTTAAATTATTAATGTCATAACACTTTAATACCCTTTGACCTCTCGGATTGACCTTGACTTTTGGTCAAGGGGCTTTTTTAAAATTCCCCAACCTCCTTGATTGGTTCATGAGTTAACAACCTCCAAATACCCTAACTTTCCTCTGGTAAGTAACTTCCAATTGATCTAATTTCCCTTTTATAACTGACCCTTGCTCTTCACCATTAGGACTCTCCTTCTTTAGTGTTGATAACCACCCACCATTATCAATGACAACCAACCTTCTCCCAAAAGTAACTCCCTCTCGACCATTATAAATAGAGGCAACCAACATTAAGGGAAGGGCCATCTGATAATAGCCCTTCTGAAATCCTTGTTCACAATCTTCTTCGTTGACCTCTCAGAAATACGAGCAATTTTCATCCCTACACCCAAATTCTTGCATTTCCCATCTCATCATTTGTCCATTGATTTCTGATTACCGTTCTAACTTGAGCATCGGAGGGGCTTTTCGGGAGATCACCCCCCGGACAAGGCTAACGTGTTGTGTTGCAGAAATTCAAGTCACTTCCTTCCCCGAATCGCCGTTCTTGACAACGCTTCCACTTCCAGTATTTCAAGTGTCTTGCACTTCCTCGTTTCATCACCGAAACAGTTTGGCGCCGTCTGTGGGGATTTGAATAAAAAGTCATGGCTCCCAAGTAGAATCCAACTCAAACCGCTACCGTGCACAACACAGATACAGACACTTCAGCGGGCCACGCTAACAATCAAGCCGTGACTCGCCGTGATCTGGACATGCTAGCACGAAACCTCACTGCCGCCTTCTCCGAACAACTCTGCGCCGTCATAAATAATAACCCTGCTCAACAACGGGTGTTGGAAGATATGGCGGACCAGATAAAGAATCTGCAAGAGCAAATCGAACCCCATGATGAAATGTCGAAATCCCATGAATCTAAGGATGGGAACTCGGGGATGTCACATTCCAGTAGACGAAATGAGAAGAGACGGGAGAGATCAAGGACCCACGCAAGCCTCAACAGAAATGACTCCCGAGATGGAGAATCCAATACCGCCTCTCGAGACGCCCGTACCTATCTAGAAAGCAAGAAGCAGAGGGTGTCCGAAAGCGTTCAATCGCTGGTGGACAGAAGAAGGGAAGAAAGGAAGAAAGCGCAGCTCACGGGATCTAGCCATCCCACCAGCCCCATCACTATGCCGCGGAATGAGGTCGGCAAAGATAATATCCCTGAAGACTCCATGCCTATAAACTCTGCACTGGCTCCGGGAATACTGAATACTCCCAACCCGGCGAAGATAAAGATCCCGAATATGACGGCCTTCGATGGAACGTCCTGCCCAGAGGAACACTTGATGGGTTACAAGAACTTGATGTTGCTGTACACCACTAACCCATCATTGTGGTGCAAATTCTTCTCAACTACTCTCACAGGAGTAGCTTTGACGTGGTATACCTCCTTTCCAGGGGGAAGTATCCACAACTTTGCCCAATTAGAAGGCAAATTCCTGGGTCACTTTGTAGCATCCAGAAGACGGAGAAATCGAACTTCCACTTGCTCAGCATAACGCAATTGGAAGGGGAATCCATATCATCATATTTGAAGAAGTTCCATGAGGTGGTGCCGGAAGTAACTGATTTGGAAGAATCGGTCGCCTTAAACGCCCTGATCAACGGAATGAAGGCTCAAACGCTCAAGTTCCAGTTGGTCGAGAGTCAAGTGAAGACATACGCGGAGGCCATGAAGCAGTGTCAAAGCTACGTCACGGCTTCCGAGATATGTCAGGCACATGACCCCAAAAAACGAAAATCAAAGAAGAAGGATCCAATATCCTCCTATCAATCCTCAAGGAACAGAGAGGAACATACATCGAGATGAGATAAAAACTACATGCCGCGTCGTCCAGAACCTCCCTAACACATGGGACCTTCACGATCCAGACATGTATATGTCGCTGAAGGGCAATCCAAGACGCAGAATTTGCTAGATGGAGGTAACGATCCGATGTTCAATCGCAACATAAAAGACATATTCTTCGCCGTTCGGGACGAGTTGCCAACTCCGCCTCCTACTACCACCCCCTCTGATCGTCGCAACTACAATTTGTGGTGCGACTACCACAAAGAACATGGCCACACCTTGGCCCAATGTCGCGAACTCAAACGTATCCTGCATCAGTTGGCCGACGAGGGGAAGCTATCGAGCTTCATCAACCGGAAGGACTATGACACAAGAGGCGAAGCGGAAAGAAGACCTTGGAACCAAAAACGCAGATCCCCTAGAAGAGACGAGGCTAGGTGCGAAAGTTCCAACACGCAGGGAACCATCAACATGATTTTCGGCGGTTACACCGAGGAATACCCTACCATCCGCGCCGTGAGAGATAGCGTCCATACTCTGCTAAAAGGACCTCCAAAAACAACATCAAGCGGACCGACCATGAGGTTCGATGCCACTACCTCTCAACCACTACAGCAACCACACACAGACCTACTAGTAGTCACCCTCAAAATTGGGCAAATAAAGGTCAAGAGAGTGTTGGTAGATACCGGAAGCACGACTGATCTTATAACTTTGGAATGCCTAAGAAAGATGAAGTTCGAATAAAAACACTTGCAAACCCTCGATAAACCTCTGATCGGGTTTGGAGGAAATCAAGTTATTCCACTGGGAATGATCATACTCCCCATGCGGATAGGGGAAAGAAGTGGAAGCAGAACAATGCTCATACGATTCACGTTAGTGGATCTAACGTTCCCCTACAACGCCATCATGGGACTCCCATTCATCAACAAGATCAAAGCCGCAATTTTTCCTCATCAACTCTTACTACAATTCGAGCAGGACGACGGAAAATTTGGCATCCTCAAGGGAGATCAAGTGACCGCACAACAATGCCTCGTCAACACCCTGAAGCGAGGAACTTCCGCCATCCCCTCTAAAAGAAAAAGGGAAGAAAACTCTCCAACTGTCATGAGCGTGTATTTGGAGAACCCTAACACGCACGAAAGGCCTCACCCAGTAGAACGATATGAGGAGTTAGAAATGTTCGAAGGAAAACACATCAAAATAAGGAAAGGTCTTCCTGATGCGATCAAGCAGGATATCATGGCTACCATCGCTGAGTCCGCGACGTCTTCGCTTTTTCCATGGAAGAAATGCCTGGCATATCTACAAGTGTCATGTGCCACAACCTTGACATAAAACCAGGCTACAAACCCGTGAAGCAAAAGCTAAGACATCAGGGGAAAGAAAGAATAGAGCCTGCCAAAACAGAATTAGAAAAGTTGCTGAAAGCAGGATTCATCCGGGAGTGCAAATACTCTGATTGGCTCTCCAACGTCGTTCTCGTGAAAAAATCAAACGGAAAGTGGAAGATGTGCGTTGATTTTACAGATCTAAACAAGGCATGCTCGAAAGATGATTATCCTCTGCCCAAGATAGATCGTTTGGTGGATTCCACGGCCGGCCACGCCCTATTAAGCTTCATGGATGCTAACACGGGTTACCATCAAATCCAATTAGCCACAGAAGACCAGCCACACACGAAATTCATCACAAATACCGGAGTATACTGCTACAAAGTCATGCCCTTCAGGCTAAAAAATGCCGGAGCCACTTATCAGAGAATGGTCAACAAGGTCTTCCAATCTCAAATAGGCCGAAACTTAGAGGTATACGTGGATGACATGATCATAAAAAGCAAGCAGGCATCCGAACATGCTGCGGACCTTCGCGAAACATTTGCAACCCTCCGAAGACACCAAATGCGACTTAATCCTGACAAGTGCGTATTCGGGGTCACGGGAGGGAAATGTCTTGGCTTTCTTGTGGACGAGAGAGGAATTGAAGCAAACCCAGACAAGATCTGGGCTATTCAGGATATGAAGTCCCCCACATCCGTGAAAGAAGTCCAAAAGCTAACAGGATGTGTGGCCGCCTTAGGGAGATTTCTATCCAAGTGCACGAACAAATGTGCGCCTTTCTTCAAAACCCTCAAACAAAGCAAGTTCGAATGGACGAGAGAATCTAAAGAATCCTTCCGCCAGTTAAAAGAGCACCTGTCCTCTTTGCCAAAACTAGTTTCACCCATCAACAGGGAAAAGCTAGTCCTATACATCTCTATCTCCGAATACTCGTTGTCAGGAGTATTAGACGCAGAAAGAGAAAAGAAGCAACTCCCAATATACTACGTGAGCCATGCCTTCCAAGGCTCAGAGGGAAACTATAGCGAAGTGGAGAAGGTCTTATTCGCAGTCGTAATGGCAAGCAGGAAATTGAAACCGTACTTCCAATCCCACCAGATCACCGTCTGAACCAGCCAACCCTTGAAAAAGATTCTGGAAGTGAAAAACAAATCAAGCCGCGTCACTGATTGGGCTAATCAACTAGCAGATTTCAGCATTGAATACGAGCCATGAACAGCAATCAAAGCCCAAGCCCTGGCTGACTTCATTGCCGAAAGCACTATCCCTCATCATCCCGAACCCAATCAAGAATGGAGGCTGTATGTAGATGGGTCATCCACGCAGTCAGCAAGCGGAGAAGGACTTTTAATTCTATCTTCCGCCGGAGTGCGAATGGAAAGGGCGGTCAGATTCGAATTCGCGGCATCCTAAATGAAGCAAAATATGAAGCACTTTTCTTGGGGCTCAAAATCTGCTGGGAAGTAGGGGCTAATACATTATCCACTTTCTCTGACTCCCAATTAATAGTCGGAAGAGTGAATGCGGAATTTGAAGCCAAAGATGATAGCATGAAGATGTATTTGCAGCAAGTAAAAGAATTTGTTAAGAAATTCGACAAATTCACATTGCTCCACATCCTAAGATCTCAAAACGCACAAGCCGACTCTCTGGCAAAACTCGCCAGCTCAGCTGAAACATCCGCGGCTCGTGATATTATCTGGGAAGTACTTCCAAACCCCAGCATCAACTTCATGGTCAAAACCATTGATAGATCAGAAACATGGATGGAACCATACATGAAATATTTGTAAAATCAGACGCTCCCCCAAGACGAGAATTGGCAAAAATGCTCCAAAAGAAAGCTGGGTGGTTCGAACTCCACGAAGGCACGCTTTATAAAAAATCATATACCCATCCCCTTCTAAAGTGTGTCTCTCCTGAAGAAGGAAACTACATCCTTCGCGAAATACACGAAGGCAGATGCGGAATAAATCAAGGAGTACAAACTGTTATCGGCAAAGTCCTTAGAAGCGGATATTATTGGCCCTCTCTCAGGGGTGACGCGGAAGCACTGATTAAACGATGTCCGAAATGCTAGTACCATTCAAAGATAGGAAGGAAGCCATCTAACTATTTGTCCACTATTCAAGCTATCCTACCCTTCGACAAATGGGGTATAGATCTCCTTGGCCCCTTCCCACCTGCCAAGGGACAACGAAAGTTCATCATCGTGGCCATTGATTACTTTACCAAGTATGTGGAAGCCGAGGCCCTTAGCTCGATCACAGATAAGCAAGTCTGTCAGTTCATATGGCGAAATATCATCACGAGATACGACATTCCACGCGTGATCATTACAGACAATGGAAGGCAGTTTGTTAGTAAGAACACAATAGAATACAGCGAAAGGTTTAACATTAAAATACGATTCATTTTAGTATCCCGACCTCAAACCAATGGCCAAGTCGAATCAGCAAACAAAGAAATTCTTAACGGCATCAAAAAGAAAATAGAAGGGGCAAAAGGCACTTGGGATGAAGAACTACCCGACATTCTATGGGCCAGCAGAAAAACAATCAAACAAGCAACGGGACATACCCCATTCTCCCTGGTATACGGGTCTGAAGTCGTGCTTCCCATAGAAATCGGTATACCCTCCACAAGAGTCGCCTACTACTCGCTCAGCGAGAACGAACAAGAAAAAAGAACAAACCTGGATCTGCTACCAGAGACAAGGGGAAACGCACTGTTAATATCGATAGCCCAAAAACAGAAGATGATTCGCAGCTTCAACCGCCATGTCAAAACAAGACGTATTCAAGACGGTGACCTCGTCCTCCGAAAAATCGAAGCTAGCAGAAAGATAGTAGAAAAAGGAAAGCTAGGAGCCAACTGCGATGGCCCATTCAAAGTTATCCGCGTCATCAAACCAGGAACGTTTGAATCGGAAGACATGAAAGGAAAGAAATTAACCCGCCCGTGGAATGGAGATCACTTGAAGAAATACTTCATTTAATAAGATTCGTAAGAGGCCACAATCGATCATTAGTTTCACTCAACAGTCAAGTCGCGTTATCATTTACATTTTCTCAGTGTCATCACTTTCTTTTTCAAATATCAATATAGCAGAAGTTTCATTTTCAGACTATCCAGCTTCCACACTTACAAGTATTCAGTTATGTTCTATTTTCTCACTTATCTAATTTTCAAACGTGTCGGACATACTCGACGTCGACCGAACTTATTGCAAATCTCATTAAAATCAGTAATATCTACAAGTCGGACCCCTTGAAAGGGGTCCCACGCTCAGATCCATTCTAAGTAACCTTAAATCCGTAAGGTCTAAAAGTCGGACCCCGTAAAAGGGGTTCCACAATCAAATTTATTCTAAGGCATCCTTAATCAGTGACCTCGACAAGTCGGACCCCTAGACAGGGGTCCCAAGTTCAAAATTAATCCAAGTTAAAATCAATGCTTTCTATTAATCCGGCAGAAATTAGTGACATCCATAAGTCGGACCCCTTGCGAAGGATCCAAGAGATCAAATTCATTCAAAGTAAATTTTCACTATTATCATTTTCAATTTTTTAAACGAATGAAGCTGCGGCCTATATCAAAACATCAAAAATACTTAAGGCGAAGTATCACAAGATAATCCGGCACAAAGTATATAAAAATACTAAAATGACAGAGTTTGATAATGTCACGAGCTTAAATTACAACTTTGAAATAAATTAAACATCGTTTAAAAAGGCGTCAACATCTTCTTCTAGCTCAGGACACAGCGGCTGTGGAGACCCGGCCATTCCCTCGTCTAGACTTGGAGTAAAGCTTACAAAATCTTCAACGTTGAACGGCTTCACTTCAATCTTCGACAGATCCTTAGACAAGCCTTGGAGGTTCTTCCCTTCATCAATAAGTAGATTTGATAAATCAAAGCACAAACTCTCCAGTTTAGAGAGCGCCAAGTTCTCAGGGACATCTGAGGCCGAAGGAGGAGGGAGAGTTAATTGATCTAAGTCAAGGCACAAGGCCTCCCTTTCAGCCTTTTCATCCATTTTTTCTGACCAAGCTCTCTCCTCCGCCATATCCCAGTTCGGATCGACCAGCACCGCTGACTCCCGCTCCAGAACCGAAGCTAGGTTGGTCAAAGCTTCGTCTCCCTTATGATTGGCCATTTGTTGGAGAGAATCGAAGTCGACGCCTAACTCCGCGGCAGCCAGACGATATTTCTCATCACTGATCCTAGAGCTGGCGTCCATCATTTCGGCGTCAGATCTCCCAAAAAACTTGACGCTTCTGGCTCATCCGAGGTCAACCAATCCCTAGCTATTCGGGCTCGTCCTTCTGAGCAAAGTTTGTACACCTTAGCCGCGGATAGCAAGGTTTTGAACTTGGTCAGATCATCCGACACCTGTTGCATAAGAGACTGGTTTTGATGAACCAACCTAGCATGAACGTCCATCAGGTGCCCAACCTTATAGCCGAGGGCGGCGGACATACCAGAAACCGCGTCCAAGCTCCTGATGGCCCCCTCCAGTCGCTTCCTGGCCTTCTCCCGCCACAGCTCAGTCCTGACTAAGCGCTCTTTCAGCTCAGTGCACTTAGCCAGCTTTTTTTTTAAACCCGACAGTTCTCCGAGGTCTTCCCGGAGCTTCTGGAGCTCCTCATTCTGCTCATGGCAGCGGGAGGTAAGGGCGGCTAGAGCCTCCTTATCCGCGGCACTCTAACGGCTTATGTTCATCTCAAAAGACAGCCTCAGAAGAGTCTGCAAAATAAGTGGAAGATCAGGGTCACCATTTAAAGTTAAAAGACAAGATTAAGTGTATTACCTCTGCCGCGGAAGCTTGAAACTGGCGCACCCTGTCGCAGGGAGATAGGGACTCCAAATGATCATTTTCCAGTTTGCTGATTAAGTGGGATGTCGCCCTATTAAATCGAGTTATCATACCCTTATGCCCCAAGTCAGTGAAAGGGGTATCGTGTCGGAAAGGCAAAACTTCTCGGCGACGATACACCTCCTCAACCCGCGACTCAGGGGCAGCGGTTGATTCCCCTACCTTCTCCTTCCCCCTGCTGGAGACTGATAAAGCCTTGTCCTGGAAAGAAGACGCCTCCTCTTCTGCCGATCTCATTCGTAGAGGTACGGCTGTCATTAACGTACCCACGGATGCCTTCTTTGTGGCACTTTCCCCGTGGGAGGAAGAGTCTCTCTTCCTCTTCCTCTCTTTCTTCTCCTTCACTTCCCTCTTCTTAGAAGGGAACACCCTTTTAGAATCATCGGGAATGTGAACTCTTCTCCTCTCCTCGAGAAGCCTCAAAGCCTCTCCTTCGCTGGGCACCTCCTCCAGCCGCTTCTTAGTAGTAGCCGAATTCTGCGAAAGAAGAAGTTAGAAAAATCCCTCATGGTTCACTAAAATATGAATTTATACTTTGGAGGAAGAGGTAAAGGCTTCTTCGCGGCCCGCTGGTTGGCCCCCTGAGCGAATCGCATGACGCTGAATTTCTTCATCAGGTCCGGATTTTTTGCTCTCAGATTTTCCTTGGCCACCCCTGAAAAATCAAGAGTTAGAAAAATAGTAAACATACGATAAAAAAGGAAAGAGTCGCCGACCCTTACTTCGATCGATGGCCAAGCTGATGCCGAATGCTGAGAGGAGATTCTCGTTCTGCAACTCAGAACGACCAGGTATCCAGTTGAGCTGGACGTTCATGGGTTTCCTACCCAATTGCACGTCCATCTTCGCATATTTGATTATTACCGCGTCAGTGAATGAACACTACGAGACCCTATTATTAAAACCCGAGAGATTGGGTTTGATGTCAAAAGAGGTTTTAATATTCCAACCCCCTGAATTGCATAAATAAGCGAACTTTGTCCTATATCCCTTTTGGTTATCAGGGAGGTCGTGGACTATCTTCAGCCCACGACGGTGAGTTAAAGTTGTCCACCCGGAGCCGTATGATTGAGAATTACATAAACGGGCTCTAAAAATGTATCTAAAGGCAGTAAGTGTTGGGGGCACGGATAAAACTTTACATAAAATCAAAAACGCCACCATACAACCCCATGCATTAAGGTATAATTTGGGCACCGAAATATTCAAATAATCTAATACTTCCCTAACAAAGGGATGAAGTGGAAACCTAAGTCCTGACTCAAAAGAAGGAAAATATACTGCTATACATTGTGGAAGGGGAAACCTAATGGTATCATAGTTCTCCAGAGTAATAATGTTGATATCATCTTTCAAACCCCACTTCAGAGAGATGGCGTCACGTCGTTTGTCCAAATCCCTTTTAGTTTGCAAGTCAATGAAATAATTGAGGGCCCGCCGCCTGGGATATAGAATGGAGGAGGCACCAGAGCCGCGCTTTCCCTTCTAGATGACTCGGCTGTTCCCTCGATCTTTTCCATATCTACACACAATAACCCTTCCAGGTCAGGATCTATTCGCGGCAAGTAATTCGGGAAGAAAGCAATGCTCACTTCCAAAGGAGCAGTTTTCATTATCTCCGGCGTGTATATAGGGGATACGGATGATTCATCCTCGGCCTTTATTGATTCGTAATGAGGGGTGATTCTCACCGTACTACTATCATCCGAGTCCTCTATCAGCAATCCCTTCTTATTAAAACGTCTACGTACTACCAAAGGGAATTCCGTCGGGTTAGCAGAGTTAATATCCAAGTTAGCTATTGTCTCATGAGTAGCCGCAACATCCATGTTAACGATAGTCATAAAGTAATAGGCGAAACTTGTAAAGAATAAAGACTGAATTCATAAACTAATTCAAAGTCTTAAACTAACATTCAAGAAAAGTTTGAAGAAATTCAAGAATTTGAGGGAAAATTTGAATACCTTGTTGAAGAAATTTGAAGATTTGTCAAAAACTTGATGAAGATCTGTCAGAAACCTTGAAGATCTCCGAGAATTTTGTCAGAAATTTGTCAGAAGTTTGAAGGATGTTCGATGACTGTTAGAGTGTATCTCTCTACGCTCTCTCACTATTAACTTAAGAAATGAAGGAAGTATTAATGAAGGTTAGGTGAGAGAGAACAGTTCCAAAATTCCTATTTATTACAGCAATAAATGCTTAACCTCACACCTAAACATCCTTTAAACGAGAAATGGAATCTTAAACTAAAACCGGGAAATCAATAAGTCGAACCCCTAATGAGGGGAAACGTTGAAAATTATTCTAAGTATTTACTTAGCTGTGTCCGTGAAGTCGACAAGTCGGACCCCCAATGAGGGGAAATGTGGGAAACTTTTCCACGTATCTCAGCACTTGAAGGCGTCCGGGGAGTTGATAAGTCGGACCCCCAAGCTGTGTGAAAATGTGGATAATTTCTCTATGTTATCAATCTTTTTCAAGAAGCCGAGGAGTAGATAAGTCGGACCCTAAATTACACCCCAAGAAAAAGATGGAAAAAATTCAAAGTCTGAAAGATTGCTCATTCTACCGTCCGACTTGTAGACGTGGCGGATCTCTTGCCGCATCACCCATGATAGCCGCAGAAACTAATGAGGCCACGTCATCCTCCTTGTTGCAAACCATCGTATGGAACGTGTCCGTAGAGTCGATAAGTCGGACTCCCAGGTGCCCCCAAAAATTTTGTAAAAATTCTAAGTATGGAAGAATTCTCGTATTGTCCGTATGATCGAAGACACGGACCCTTGTGCTCATTCCGCGTCATAGAAGAATAAGGGGCTTGTTAAGAAGAGAAAAATTGTTTAAGTATTTTTATCGTTCCGCGACGTCGATAAGTCGGACTCCCCTAAGTCCTTTAGTGAAAGTTTAAAAATCTAAGTATAAATCTAAGCCGCGCCATCAACTCGCGTGATTTACTGTTTGGACTTCAATGTGTGAGGGTTTACTCGTGCCGCGGTATGGTATCCCCAGAAGACTCCACGACATATAATATAGCGAGAAGGATAATTGAACAAAATAAAATTAATATCTTGTCCGTGGGGTCGAAAAGTCAGACCCCCCTTGGTGGTGACCTCGCCCCAAAAATATTCCAAGTCTTATAAAATTCTGCGACCTTATATATGATATAGTCCGAATTCGAATAGAGGAAACCCTCATGTTGTCCGCGGGGTAGAAAAGTCGGACCCCCTTGTGTTGGTCAACTCTAAAAAATATTCTAAGTCATTAAATTTCCGTGGCATATGGGTAATATAGCTGGAAGTATCAAAATATAAAAAGTTCGCGTGAAATGCTACACAAATGGCAAGGTGTCTCAGTTGGTCAGAATGCCCTTACCACCTATTCTAGGTCGCGGGATCAAATCTTCATAACTACATTTTTGCTGCTGGAAGGTATAAACGGCTGGGACTACCCCACGGTATGCTACAAGCCGCGACTTTAGGTACAAGATACTCCGAGATAACATGAAAAATTCTTCATGTTTTCCGCAAGGTCGACAAGTCGGACCCCCTTGTGTGGGTTAAAATTCGAAAATATTCTAAGTCATGGAGCATCCGCAGCATGAAGTAATGTAGGCAACTGAAACTTTTGAAATATAACAAATTCGTGTAATTTTCTACATATGTAAACTGCTGTCTCAGTTGGTCTCAACAGTTGCATGCTGCATGGGAGGTCGGGGGATCAAACCCTCCCATCTTTTTTTTGCGTCTACATGGTACATATGACTGAGGCTACTCCGCGTCGTGCTACTAGCCGCGGCTCGATTTGTTTGCTTGTCTCTTGGATTCAATGCCTCTTACATGACTATTTTGAAAAGTTCATAACTTTTTCATTACAACTCGAAATTCGACATGTGAACAGTCAATTCGAAGCTTACGAGCCCAATTTTCAGAATCCGCCTGAAGGTCTGCCAGATTATGGATATATTCTCTTTTTGAGTGTTCGAATTTCCTCCATGAACATGTCCCTTCATTAAAAATTTTCGGTAGACGCTTATTGTTTCCGCATAAAGAAAGATGTTTCAAGTCGTTGGGGCTCCCTTATCACATCGTCCTTCATGCGTAGGGCTAAATGTTATGGTAACATTTATTTATTTATTTAAAATATTAATGCCATACCACCTTAATACCCTTTAACCTCTCAGATTGACCTTGACTTTCGGTCAAGGTGCTTTTTTCTGAATTCCCCAACCTCCTTGATTGGGCCATGAGTTAATAACCTCCAAATACCCTAACTTCCCTTTGGTAAGTAATTTCCAATTGATCTAATTTCCCTTTTATAACTGACCCTTGCTCTTCACCATCAGGACTCTCCTTCTTTAGTGCTGATAACCGCCCACCATTATCCATGATAACCAACCTTCTCCCAAAAGTAACTCCCTCTCGACCATTATAAATAGAGGCAACCAGCATTAAGGGAAGGGCCATCTGATAATAGCCCTTCTGAAATCCTTGTTCACAATCTTTTTCGTTGACCTCCTAGAAATACGAGCAATTTTCATCCCTACACCCAGATTCTTGCATTCCCCATCTCATCATTTGTCCATTGATTTCTGATTACCGTTTTAACTTGAGCGTCGGAGGGGCTTTCGGGGAGATCACCCCCCGGACAAGGCTAACATGTTGTGTTGCAGGAATTCAAGTCACTTCCTTCCACGAATCGCCGTTCTTGACAACGCTTCCACTTCCAGTATTTCAAGTGTCTTGCACTTCCTCGTGTCATCACCGAAACAGTTTGGCGCCGTCTGTGGGGATTTGAATAAAAAGTCATGGCTCCCAAGTAGAATCCAACTCAAACCGTTACCGTGCACAGCACATATACAGACACTTCAGCGGGCCACGCTAACAATCAAGCCGCGACTCGCCGTGATCTGGACATGCTACCACGAAACCTCACTGTCGCCTTCTCCGAACAACTCTGCGCCGTCATAAATAATAACCCTGCTCAACAACGGGTATTGGAAGATATGGCGGACCAGATAAAGAATTTGCAAGAGCGAATTGTTGATTCAATTAGGAACGGGAACAGCAACAAGAGGGGGGGTGAATTGTTGTTGTTGCAAGTTTAAGCGATTGTGCCCTGTTTTTGCGGAATTATTCAAAATAAATAAAGCTTAAACTAAGAGCAAAATAATAAGAGAGACACACGATTTTACGTGGAAACCTTTTGGGCCTAAACAAAAGGAAAAACCACGACCACTTGGGATTTTCAAAAACTCCACTATGTTTAAGGCAATTAGTTACAATCACAATAAACACCTTGCTTCACTCGAAGCGTAACACCTAGGCCGACTCCTCTTCTCTCTAATTGCTTTACTCCAAGCAACAACCTTAGCTTTACAATAAGCTAATCCTCTCTAGCTTCACTAAAAGCTATCTAACTTCCCCCTTAGACTCACCCGAGTCTAATTACAAATTCTCTCAAAAACCCTTACAAAAGGATAATAATTCTCTAAAAATAAAATCAATGAGTTGCACAAGAAAATATTATAAATTAATTGGCATTTTTAAAACAAAATTTTCTTGTAAAAATTCTCCCATAGTTACGTATGATTTAATGGCTCATACTAAGGCAAGTTTTTATGAATAACCGAGTCTCTTATTTATAGAGCTAAAATCCCTAAGAATAAGGAATATTCCAATCCATTATCCCATTATCAAAAGATCATGGGAGTAATGTGGATTAAGCAAACACACGGTTATTTCCATAAGATTTGATTAAGTCAAATCACACGTGTACACAAACAATAACCGCTGTTCCCTTAATAACCGCTGTTCCCTAAAGTAGCAGTTTCTTCAGTAGTAATTCCTGTTCCCCAAATTAATGGCTGGAACTTCATGCTATATTTTAGAAAACGGTTAATCTTAGTGGGAATGATTGCTTGCTAATTTTTAGGAATAAAAACCGGTTAAGAAGATAGGTAAGACTCATTCAACAACCACTAATTCTATTTTTAGTAAATCCAATATTTACTAAAAATAGATCCTAAAATAAAGGATCTTAACGAATTAAAACGTGAATCCATTTTATTCAATAAAAAAGATTTGCCAATTAATCTTTAATAAATTATTACTGCAACAATTTAATTTAAAATACATTAACTAAAAATAATAATTAAAATATGATAATCAGAATTTTCAGTCAACGTAGTCAACCTTCAGCTCAGGAACAGTGTGCCGTCTCCAGACTTCAGTTTAGCTAGAACATCCAACTTGGGAACAGTAGATCTGCTGTCTCCATTTTACATCCCAAGCGATATGCTTTTCCTAACATCAATTGAAACCTTTTGACATGTACGTTTCCATAAGCTAAGGCATAGGTACTATCAACGATCACAATTAATCGGATATCGACCTGCACAAAATCTCTAAACACATATTTGCTAAAGTGTAGTCATCATCAAAACTCAAGAGGTCCAACAAATTCCCCCTTTTTGATGATGACAAACTTTTCAAACAAACTTAAAAAAATAGAGTAAACCAATGTTGAAGAGTATGTTAGAGATCAAAACAACTCTTCTTAACTAAGTATCATGAAACTAGTTACTCTAGAAATAATCAAAACAACAACTTTATATTATTTCAGCATAAAATCAAACAATAAAAAATTTAATCCACCATAATCATCCATAATCAGAGCTAAAAGAAATTAGCATAAACAAACAACTAACCAAAACCAGAAATATCAGTATTCAGTATCTTAATCCTTAATGCAATGAGAAACCTAGTTTCAGTGTTAATGAGCAACAACTAACAGCTATCAACACAAACATCAGAAACAAAACATCAGAAACAAACCAGCACCTTAATCCATAAGTCCAACATAATAGATTTAACTAGATCTCAAACATGCTCAAGCATTATTTAAGTTTGTGCCAAATATTCCCCCTTTTGACATCATTCAAAAAGAAGATAAGCAATCAAACCACAGCACTAAACACATCAAAGAGAGAATAAGGATGCACAAATTAAAAAGCAATAACAATGAATGCAAGCATGATAAGCAATGACTAATCAAACCTAACAGTTAGTAGCATATGTAAGAGGTGTACCCCAGCTGGTACCAAAAGACAAAGAAATTGTTTGGTGACAGAGATAGTAGCAATGAAACATAAAAGATATTAAAGGAGAACTAGGAAGCAGGAGCATCTTCATCAATATATTCTGTTTCCACCTCCACTGTATCCAATTTAGCACCAAGACGAGCCTCCATTTGAGTCATCTGGTCAGCTAATGAGGCTAGGGAAACACGAATCTCATCTTGAAATTTGAAGAAGCGATCCTGCAAATCATCAAGCTTGAGGAGAATGGAGTATAAGGGGGCAGTAGGAATGGTTGTCTGATCAAAGCTTTGTTTTTGAAACGGTTGAACAGGTGGTGGTGATCTTGGTGTTGGTGATGGTGGTGGTGATGGGAAATGATGGGATGGTGGAGTGGTTGGCTTTGGTGAGGGAAAACTACTGGGTTCAGCCCTAGAGTCATCATCAAGAGCAACTTCAGGTCTCATCCCCTTGTCTTTTTCCTCCTTATCAGAAGGAACAACCTCCTGTTCCTTAACTCCAGCTCCTTCTTTCTCCTGTTCCTCCTTTTCAACTTCTTTTTCCTGTTCCTCCTTCTCCACTTCTTCCTCTACTTCCTGTTCCTCCTTGTCCTTCCCCTCTTCCTCCTGTTCCTCATCATCAGAATCAATTTCAATCTGTTCCACAACATTTTCAAGGATCCCTTCCTCATTTAATTTAAGGCGCAAGTTATTCAAACATTTTGCACCTATCATGTTACTGGGACCCATAGGAAAACTGTATTCTCCAAGTGGAACACCAAATTTTGAGAAAATCCAGGACAACAAACCACCATAGCCTACCATACATCTTTTGGCTATACAATCATTTAAATGCGAAATCATCAAGGAAGGAAAGTTAATCTTTATATTGTTCACCATACAGTAAATCAAAGTGGCATCTCGAAGACTTACCTCACTACGTTTTGAATTTCGTGGTAAAATAAACCTTCGAGCAATGTTGTAAAGTAACTTGTGTAAGGGGGACAAAACATTGTGACTCACTTTACCTCTCTTTTGCCTAACACCTAAACATCTCCAAACATCCTTTTCATCCATCCCAGAAAACGCAATTTTTGACCCAACATAATAAACATCAAAACCAGTGGCTGGCACTCCTAGCCACTCTCCTAACGTCAAACTATCAAATTCAATTTCAATTTCTTTAATTGAACTGAAACAAACTCCATCATTAATAGAGAAGTTAGAGATGAACTCACGCATAATTTCTGGGTAAATGGGATTGCAGCAGTAATCGCACATGAGTGATTCCCAATGTTGAGTTTGTAGAATTTTGTGAAATTGAGGAAAGTTTGTAGTCTCATACCACTCTTTGTCAAGGCCAAAGCCAACTGACATTTCTTTGGAAAGTTCCTCAGCGTTTAAGTAGTGGGTTACCTTCATTTTCTTTACAGAACGTGTTGGAGGTTTCTTGGATCCTCTTGATCTCTTACTGCTTGCATGTATTTTCGGGGAGATGGGGGTTCCCTCCGGTTCTTTTGATGAAGACTCAGGCTTAGGAGTGTGAGAAGGTGGGTAGATGACTTGAAGAGGTACAGGTTGCTTCATTTTAGGGTTCTGGTTTTTGATTTTCATGGAAGTTTTGGAAGAGAAGAGAAAGTGTAATGGAGAAAATGACGGTTTGGGGTTGAGTGAAAGGGAAAGGGTAATGATTATGAAGTGAAGGATGGAACGTGAGGGAGTGGGTTTATTTGTGAGAGGTGACGGTTACTAAATGTTCCATTTTCCTTAGTTATGCATTTTGATACAGATACACGAAATGGAGACAGATGAATTCGATGATTCAACTCCTACTTCCCAAAAAAAATGCTGGAAAAAAAATTTATATATAATTTTTATTTTTTATTTTTTTTTTTATTTTTATTTTTATTTTTATTTTTTTTATTTTTATTATTTATAATAAGAAAATGATAATATTATGCTACTACCGTTTGATCAAAATAATCATGCAATCATAAGAACATCCAAAGTATATACCTTTAAAAAATGCGTACCTGATCCTTTCCATAATTGATCTTTCAATCAAGTTTATTGTGGTTGATTGATCATTTTCAATTTTTATTTTGTCTCTAAGAATCATATATGATACTTCCTTTAATGCAGCTTGATCATGCCAAGTTCCAATCTCATTTTCTCATGCTGTTCCCTTGGAAGCGGTTTGGTCATGATATCTGCTATTTGCTCGTTAGTGTTTACATGCTTAACAATAATATTTTTATTTTCAACATTATCCTTAAGAAAATGATGCCTAATATGGATGTGCTTTACTCGTGAGTGATGCACTGGATCTTTGGATATGCATATGGCACTGGTATTATCGCAATAAATAGGAACACATGCATACTTAATACCAAAGTCTCTTAGCTGCTGCTTTATCCATATCATTTGGGAACAGCAAGCTGCTGCTGCTACGTACTCAGCTTCAGCAGTTGATAATGCAACAGTGTTTTGTTTCTTGGAACTCCACGAAACTAAACATGAGCCAAGAAATTGTACCATACCTGACGTGCTTTTTCTATTAACAAGATCTCCTGCAT
Source organism: Amaranthus tricolor (assembly GCF_026212465.1). Taxonomy (NCBI): domain Eukaryota; kingdom Viridiplantae; phylum Streptophyta; class Magnoliopsida; order Caryophyllales; family Amaranthaceae; genus Amaranthus; species Amaranthus tricolor. Next base: position 21,233,305 of record NC_080060.1, on the reverse strand, counting down.
AATCTGCATCACTAAAGCCTTTCAAATCAAAGACATCACTTTTAGGATAAAATAATGATAAATCATCTGTTCCCTTTAGATATCTCAAAATACGTTTCACTGCAGTTAGATGTGATTCTTTAGGGTTAGATTGAAATCTTGCACATAAACCAACACTAAATGAAATATCGGGTCTACTAGCAGTTAGATATAATAAAGATCCAATCATGCCTCTATACATAGTTTGGTCAATATTTGTTCCATTTGTATCTTCATCTAATCTTACATTAGTAGCCATGGGTGTATGGTTGGTTTTAGCGTTATTCATGCCATATTTCTTAAGAAGTTCTTTTATATATTTTTGTTGATGAATAAAGATACCATTAGCAGTTTGTTTAATTTGCAAACCAAGAAAGAAATTTAATTCTCCCATCATGCTCATTTCAAATTCTGTGCTCATAAGGTTAGCAAATTCTTTACATAGCAATTCATTTGTGGCACCAAAAATAATATCATCAACATATATTTGAACAACTAATATATTAGAACCTTTATTCTTAAAGAATAAGGTTTTATCAATTTTACCTCTAATAAAGTCATTTTGGATCAAAAACTTTGATAGTCTTTCATACCATTGCCTTGGAGCTTGTTTCAACCCATAAAGAGCTTTATCAAGCTTATAGACATGATCAAGACACGAGGTATTCTCAAAGCCAGGCGGTTGTTCAACAAAAACTTCTTCATCAAGAAAACCATTCAAGAAAGCACATTTCACATCCATTTGATATAATTTAAAGTTCATAAATGCAGCAAAAGAAATTAAAATTCTAATAGCTTCTAACCTTGCTACTGGAGCAAATGTCTCAGTATAATCAATACCTTCTTGTTGATTGTACCCTTTGACCACGAGCCTTGCTTTGTTTCTTACAATTATTCCATGCTCATCTAGTTTGTTCCGAAATACCCATTTCAAACCAATTACCTTCTTGTGTTTCGGTTTGGGTTCTAAATGCCATACTTTGTTCCTTTCAAATTCATTCAATTCATCTTGCATGGCTACAACCCATTCGGAATCCTTTAGAGCTTCTTCGTGATTTTTGGGTTCAAGTGATGATAGGAACGCAAAATGTGCACAAAAATTTCTCATTTGAGATCGAGTTTGTGTTCCTTTATTCAAATCACTTACAATCAAATCAAGAGGATGGTATTTTTGATATCTCCAAGGTTTTGGCATAAAATCTCTTGTGGGAACAGTAGCATGTTCTGGTTCATCAGCTTGATTAACATTCTGTTCAGCTACTGGATTGTTCTGCTCATCTGTGGGAACAGCTGGATTGGGAACAGTCTGCTGTTCCTGATGTTCTGGCAGTTCCTGAACTTGATCAGTACTTTCTGCTTCTGCTGGAACCGGCTGTTCACCAGCTGTTTCTTGATCATGCACTTTCAATTCTTCATCATCTTCTTCTAAATTTGCAAGACCTATCTTAAAATTATTTGTATCCTGTTCACTTGACAAAAAGTTAGTTTCATCGAAAATTATGTGAACGGATTCTTCCACACTCATTGTTCTTTTGTTATAGACTCTATATGCCTTACTTTGAGATGAGTAGCCAAGAAATACTGCTTCATCACTTCTTTCATCAAATTTACCTATATTCCGTTTTCCATTAACATGTACAAAACATTTGCATCCAAACACACGAAAATAGGCAATATTTGGTTTAACACCTTTAAACAGTTCATAGGGTGTCTTAGAAGTGATTGGTCTTATCAATACTCTATTTAAAATATAACATGCAGTATTAACAGCCTCGGCCCAAAAATTTCTAGGTAAACCACTAGCAATTAACATAGTTCTAGCCATTTCTTCTAAAGTTCTATTTTTCCTTTCTACAACACCATTTTGTTGTGGTGTTCTAGGGGCGGAAAAATTGTGACTTATTCCATGTTCGTTGCAATAACTCATAAAGCTTGAATTTTCAAATTCTTTACCATGATCTGACCTTATGTGAACAATTTGATTATTGGTAGATTTTTGTATTTTGTTAGCGAAAGAAACAAACTCATTAAAGGCTTCATCTTTGCTAACTAGAAATAAAGTCCATGTAAATCTACTATAATCATCAATAATAACAAACACATATCTCTTGCCACTACGGCTTTGTATTCTCATAGGTCCACATAAATCCATATGTAATAATTCAAGCGTTTTTGAGGTGGTCACAACATTCTTTGGTTTAAAAGATGACCTAACTTGTTTTCCTTTGGCACAAGGATCACATATTTCATCTTTAAGGAATTTTATAGATGGTAGTCCTCTAACTAGGTCTTTAGATCTTAATGAATTAATCAATGAATAACTAGCATGACCTAGACGCTTATGCCAAAGAAGTGGGTCGTCTTCTATAACACTTAGACACGTTAGACTGTTTCTGGGAACAGTGTCCAGGTCCACTACATAAGTGTTCCCTTTTCTGTTTCCCTCAAGAATGATGTCTCCAGTGTCATTCCTAGAAATAATGCACTTTTCAGAAGTAAAGTTTACAGAGTTACCCTTATCACAAAATTGAGAAATGCTGAGTAAGTTGTGTTTCAAATTCTCGACTAAAAATACATTATCAATGGCGTGGGAACATGACCTTCCAACCTTTCCTTTGGCGATTATCTCACCCTTCATATTGTCACCGAAGGTTACTGTTCCCCCATCATAGGCTTCAAGTGAGAGAAATTTAGATTTGTCACCCGTCATATGCTTGGAACACCCACTGTCGAGATACCATGTGCTGTTCCCCCTCACTTGGACCTGCTTCTCCTTGCCTTTATGCGTAGCCATGAGACATAGGTTAGCTGTCTCCTCTTCTTCGGGAACAATAGTTTCATTCTCACTTTCAGTTTCTCCCCATGCAGCAATCATGGCCCTACGAAAGTCAGTCTTGTTAAAATTCTCTTTGTTCAACGGTCTTCTTGAATCTCTTGTCTTTCCCTTGCCCTTTTCATTCTTCCATGTTGGGCAATCCTTGATGAAGTGCTCGGTACTTCCACATTTGTGGCATTCAAGATTTTTTGTTCTTCTTTCTCTGTTGTTTCTTTGATTTGCATACCTGGTGTTCCTGAAGAACTTCTTGAATTTTTGTACCAACAAAGCAGCCTCTTCTTCATCACATTCTGATTCGTCCTGTTCCCCCGCTGCCAGAGCCAGTCCCTTGTTTCTGGAACTGTCTGCTGTTCCCAAATGCAATTCATGCGTCATTAGGGAACCAGCCAGCTCCTCTAGATTAAACTTTGTAAAATCTTTGGACTCTTGTATAGCAGTAACCTTGGCCCTCCAGCGCTCATCTTGAGGAAGGCTCCTTAGAATCTTCCTTACTTGTTCATCAGTGGGAATTATTCTTCCAAGAGAAACAAGCTCATTTGTTATGTTGGTGAACCTAGTGAACATCTCTTGGATACTTTCTCTTGGCTCCATAACAAATCTCTCGTATTTAGACATTAACAAATCAATTTTGGACCGTTTGACTTCACTTGTTCCCTCATGGGTAACAGCAAGCAGGTCCCAAATTTGCTTAGCGGATTTACACCCCATTATTCTATTATGCTCGTTTGGTCCAAGACCACAATGAAGTAATTTTATAGCAAGAGCATTTAATTCCATTTTCTGAAAATCTTCTTTTTCATATTCGGTTATAGGTTTGGGAACAATTTCATTGTTGGAGTTAATAGTGGTTACCTCAAAATCTCCGATTTCTATGACTCTCCAAACTTGATAATTTTCCGCTTTAATGAAGATCTCCATCCTATTTTTCCAATATGTATAGAATTTTCCATCGAACATTGGTGGTCTTTGAGTAGAATACCCTTCTTCCATTCGCTCGTTCATAATTGACATTTTCCGGGAACACCAGAATCTGCCCTCAGGGTTTCCTGATCTTCTGGGAACAGGGCTCTGATACCAATTGTTGATTCAATTAGGAACGGGAACAGCAACAAGAGGGGGGGTGAATTGTTGTTGTTGCAAGTTTAAGCAATTGTGCCCTGTTTTTGCGGAATTATTCAAAATAAATAAAGCTTAAACTAAGAGCAAAATAATAAGAGAGACACACGATTTTACGTGGAAACCTTTTGGGCCTAAACAAAAGGAAAAACCACGACCACTTGGGATTTTCAAAAACTCCACTATGTTTAAGGCAATTAGTTACAATCACAATAAACACCTTGCTTCACTCGAAGCGTAACACCTAGGCCGACTCCTCTTCTCTCTAATTGCTTTACTCCAAGCAACAACCTTAGCTTTACAATAAGCTAATCCTCTCTAGCTTCACTAAAAGCTATCTAACTTCCCCCTTAGACTCACCCGAGTCTAATTACAAATTCTCTCAAAAACCCTTACAAAAGGATAATAATTCTCTAAAAATAAAATCAATGAGTTGCACAAGAAAATATTATAAATTAATAGGCATTTTTAAAACAAAATTTTCTTGTAAAAATTCTCCCATAGTTACGTATGATTTAATGGCTCATACTAAGGCAAGTTTTTATGAATAACCGAGTCTCTTATTTATAGAGCTAAAATCCCTAAGAATAAGGAATATTCCAATCCATTATCCCATTATCAAAAGATCATGGGAGTAATGTGGATTAAGCAAACACACGGTTATTTCCATAAGATTTGATTAAGTCAAATCACACGTGTACACAAACAATAACCGTTGTTCCCTTAATAACCGCTGTTCCCTAAAGTAGCAGTTTCTTCAGTAGTAATTCCTGTTCCCCAAATTAATGGCTGGAACTTCATGCTATATTTTAGAAAACGGTTAATCTTAGTGGGAATGATTGCTTGCTAATTTTTAGGAATAAAAACCGGTTAAGAAGATAGGTAAGACTCATTCAACAACCACTAATTCTATTTTTAGTAAATCCAATATTTACTAAAAATAGATCCTAAAATAAAGGATCTTAACGAATTAAAACGTGAATCCATTTTATTCAATAAAAACGATTTGCCAATTAATCTTTAATAAATTATTACTGCAACAATTTAATTTAAAATACATTAACTAAAAATAATAATTAAAATATGATAATCAGAATTTTCAGTCAACGTAGTCAACCTTCAGCTCAGGAACAGTGTGCTGTCTCCAGACTTCAGTTTAGCTAGAACATCCAACTTGGGAACAGTAGATCTGCTGTCTCCATTTTACATCCCAAGCGATATGCTTTTCCTAACATCAATTGAAACCTTTTGACATGTACGTTTCCATAAGCTAAGGCATAGGTACTATCAACGATCACAATTAATCGGATATCGACCTGCACAAAATCTCTAAACACATATTTGCTAAAGTGTAGTCATCATCAAAACTCAAGAGGTCCAACACGAATCGAACCCCATGATGAAATACCGAAATCCCATGAATCTAAGGATGGGAACTCGGGGATGTCACATTCCAGTAAACGAAATAAGAAGAGACAAGAGAGATCAAGGACCCACGCAAGCCTCAACAGAAATGACTCCCGAGATGGAGAATCCAAAACCGCCTCTCGAGACGCCCGTACCTATCTAGAAAGAAAGAAGCAGAGGGCGTCCGAAAGCGTACAATCGCTGGTGGACAGAAGAAGGGAAGAAAGGAAGAAAGCGCAGCTCACGGGATCTAGCCATCCCACCAGCCCCATCACTATGCCGCGGAATGAGGTTGGCAAAGATAATATCCCTGAAGACTCCATGACTATAAACTCTGCACTGGCTCCGGGAATACTGAATACTCCCAACCCGGCGAAGATAAAGATCCCGAATATGACGGCCTTCGATGGAACGTCCTGCCCAGAGGAACACTTGATGGGTTACAAGAACTTGATGTTGCTGTACACCACTAACCCATCTTTGTGGTGCAAATTCTTCTCAACTACTCTCACTGGAGTAGCTTTGACGTGGTATACCTCCTTTCCAGGGGGAAGTATCCACAACTTTGCCCAATTAGAAGGCAAATTCCTGGGTCAATTTGTAGCATCCAGAAGATGGAGAAATCGAACTTCCACTTGCTCAGCATAACGCAATTGGAAGGGGAATCCATATCATCATATTTGAAGAAGTTCCATGAGGTGGTGCTGGAAGTAACTGATTTGGAAGAATCGGTCGCCTTAAACGCCCTAATCAACGGAATGAAGGCTCAAACGCTCAAGTTCCAGTTGGTCGAGAGTCAAGTGAAGACATACGCGGAGGCCATGAAGCAGTGTCAAAGCTACGTCACGGCTTCCGAGATATGTCAAGCACATGACTCCAAAAAACGAAAATCAAAGAAGAAGGATCCCATATCCTCCTATCAATCCTCAAGGAACAGAGAGGAACATACATCCAGAAGAGATAAAAACCACATGTCGCGTCGTCCATAACCTCCCTCAGACATGGGACCTCCACGATCCAGACATGTATATGTTGCTGAAGGGGAATCTAGGACGCGGAATTTGCTAGATGGAGGTAACGATCCGATGTTTAATCGCAACATAAAAGACATATTCTTCGCCGTTCGGGACGAGTTGCCAACTCCGCCTCCTACTACCACCCCTTCTGATCGTCGCAACTACAATTTGTGGTGCGACTACCACAGAGAACATGGCCACACCTTGGCCCAATGTCGCGAACTCAAATGTATCCTGCATCAGTTGGCCGACGAGGGGAAGCTATCGAGGTTCATCAACCGGAAGGACTATGACACAAGAGGCGAAGCGAAAAGAAGACCTTGGAACCAAAAACGCAGATCCCCCAGAAGAGACGACACTAGGTGCGAAAGTTCCAACACGCAGGGAACCATCAACATGATTTTCGGCGGTTACACCGAGGAATACCCTACCATTCGCGCCGTGAGAGATGACGTCCATGCTCTGCTAAAAAGACCTGCAAAAACCACATCAAGCGGACCGACCATGAGGTTCGATGCCACTACCTCTCAACCACTACAGCAACCACATACAGACCCACTAGTAGTCACCCTCAAAATTGGGCAAATAAAGGTCAAGAGAGTGTGGGTAGATACCGGAAGCACGACTGATCTTATAACTTTAAAATGCCTAAGAAAGATGAAGTTCGAAGAAAAACACTTGCAAACCCTCGATAAACCTATGATCGGTTTTGGAGGAAATCAAGTTATTCCACTGGGAACGATCATACTCCCCATGCGGATAGGGGAAAGAAGCGGAAGCAGAACAATGCTCATACGATTCACGGTAGTGGATCTGACGTTCCCTTGCAACGCCATCATGGGACTCCCATTCATCAACAAGATCAAAGCCGCAATTTTTCCTCATCAACTCTTACTACAATTCGAGCAGGACGACGGAAAAGTTGGCATCCCCAAGGGAGATCAAGTGACCGCACAACAATGCCTCGTCAACACCCTGAAGCGAGGAACTTCCGCCATCCCCTCTAAAAGAAAGAGGGAAGAAAACTCTCCAACTATCATGAGCGTGTATTTGGAGAACCCTAACACGCACGAAAGGCCTCACCCAGTAGAACGATATGAGGAGTTAGAAATGTTCGAAGGAAAACACATCAAAATAAGGAAAGGTCTTCCTGATGCGATCAAGCAGGATATCATGGCTACCATCGTTGAGTCCGCGACGTCTTCGCTTTTTCCATGGAAGAAATGCCTGGCATACCTACAAGTGTCATGTGCCACAAACTTGACATAAAACCAGGCTACAAACCCGTGAAGCAAAAGCTAAGACATCAGGGGAAAGAAAGAATAGAGGCTGCTAAAACAGAATTAGAAAAGTTGCTGAAAGCAGGATTCATCCGGGAGTGCAAATACTCTGATTGGCTCTCCAACGTCGTTCTCGTGAAAAAATCAAACGGAAAGTGGAGGATGTGCGTTGATTTTACATATCTAAACAAGGCATGCTCGAAAGACGATTATCCTCTGCCCAAGATAGATCGTTTGGTGGATTCCACGGCCGGCTACGCCCTATTAAGCTTCATGGATGCTAACACGGGTTACCATCAAATCCCATTAGCCACAGAAGACCAGCCACACACGACATTCATCACAAATGTCGGAGTATACTGCTACAAAGTCATGCCCTTCAGGCTAAAAAATGCCGGAGCCACTTATCAGAGAATGGTCAACAAGGTCTTCCAATCTCAAATAGGCCGAAACTTGGAGGTATACGTGGACGACATGATCATAAAAAGCAAGCAGGCATCTGAACATGCTGCGGACCTTCGCGAAACATTTGCAACCCTCCGAAGACACCAAACGCGACTTAATCCAGAAAAGTGCGTATTCGGGGTCACGGGAGGGAAATGTCTTGGCTTTCTTGTGGACGAGAGAGGAATTGAAGCAAACCCAGACAAGATCTGGGCTATTCAGGATATGAAGTCCCCCACATCCGTGAAAGAAGTCCAAAAGCTAACAGGATGTGTGGCCGCCTTAGGGAGATTTCTATCCAAGTGCGCGAACAAATGTGCGCCTTTCTTCAAAACCCTCAAACAAAGAAAATTCGAATGGATGAGAGAAGCTAAAGAATCCTTCCGCCAGTTAAAAGAGCACCTGTCCTCTTTGCCAAAACTAGTTTCACCCATCAACAGGGAAAAGCTAGTCCTATACATCTCTATCTCCGAATACTCGTTGTCAGGCTTATTAGTCGCGGAAAGAGAAAAGAAGCAACTCCCAATATACTACGTGAGCCATGCCTTCCGAGGCTCAGAGGGAAACTATAGCGAAGTGGAGAAGGTCTTATTCGCAGTCGTAATGGCAAGCAGGAAATTGAAACCGTACTTCCAATCCCACCAGATCACCGTCCGAACCAGCCAACCCTTGAAAAAGATTCTGGAAGGGAAAAACAAATCAAGCCGCGTCACTGATTGGGCTAATCAACTAGCAGATTTCGGCATTGAATACGAGCCATGAACAGCAATCAAAGCCCAAGCCCTGGCTGACTTCATTGCCGAAAGCACTATCCCTCATCATCCCGAACCCAATCAAGAATGGAGGCTGTATGTAGATGGGTCATCAACGCAGTCAGCAAGCGGAGAAGGACTTTTAATTCTATCTTCCGCCGGAGTCCGAATGGAAAGGGCGGTCAGATTCAAATTCGCGGCATCCAAAATGAAGCAGAATATGAAGCACTTTTCTTGGGGCTCAAAATCTGCTGGGAAGTGGGGGCTAATACATTATCCACTTTCTCTGACTCCCAATTAATAGTCGGACGAGTGAATGGGGAATTTGAAGCCAAAGATGATAGCATGAAGATGTATTTGCAGCAAGTACAAGAATTTGTTAAGAAATTCGACAAATTCACATTGGTCCACATCCTAAGATCTCAAAACGCACAAGCCGACTCTCTAGCAAAACTCGCCAACTCAGCTGAAACATCCGCGGCTCGTGATATTATCTATGAAGTACTTCCAAACCCCAGCATTAACTTCATGGTCAACACCATTGATAGATCAGAAACATGGATGGAACCATACATGAAATATTGTAAAATCAGACGCTCCCCCAAGACGAGAATTGGGCAAAAATGCTCCAAAAGAAAGCTGGGTGGTTCGAACTCCACGAAGGCACGCTCTATAAAAAATCATATACCCATCCCCTTCTAAAGTGTGTCTCTCCTGAAGAAGGAAACTACATCCTTCGCGAAATACACGAAGGCAGATGCGGAATAAATCAAGGAGTACGAACTGTTATCGGCAAAGTCCTTAGAAGCAGATATTATTGGCCCTCTCTCAGGGGTGACGCGGAAGCACTGATCAAACGATGTCCGAAATGCTAATACCATTCAAAGATAGGAAGGAAGCCATCTAACTATTTGTCCACTATTCAAGCTATCCTACCCTTCGACAAATGGGGTATAGATCTCCTTGGCCCCTTCCCACCTGCCAAGGGACAACGAAAGTTTATCATCGTGGCCATCGATTACTTTACCAAGTATGTGGAAGCCGAGACCCTTAGCTCGATCACAGATAAGCAAGTCTGTCAGTTTATATGGCGAAATATCATCACGAGATACGGCATTCCACGCGTGATCATTACAGACAATGGAAGGCAGTATGTTAGTAAGAATACAAAAGAATACAGCGAAAGGTTTAACATTCAAATCCAATTCAGTGCAGTATCCTGACCTCAAACCAATGGCCAAGTCGAATCAGCGAACAAAGAAATTCTTAACGGCATCAAAAAGAAAATAGAAGGGGCAAAAGGCACTTGGGATGAAGAACTACCTGACATTCTATGGGCCAGCAGAACAACAATCAAAGAAGCAATGGGACATACCCCATTCTCCCTGGTATACGGGTCTGAAGCCGTGCTTCCCATAGAAATCGGTATACCCTCCTCAAGAGTCACCTACTACTCGCTCAGCGAGAACGAACAAAAAAAAAGAACAAACTTGGATCTGCTACCAGAGACAATGGGAAACGCACTGTTAATATCGATAGCCCAAAAACAGAAGATGATTCGCAGCTTCAACCGCCATGTCAAAACAAGACGTATTCAAGACGGTGACCTCGTCCTCCGAAAAATCGAAGCTAGCAGAAAGATACTAGAAAAAGGAAAGTTAGGAGCCAACTAGGATGGCCCATTCAAAGTTATCCGCGTCATCAAACCAGGAACGTTTGAATTGGAAGACATGAAAGGAAAGAAATTACCCCGCCCATGGAATAGAGATCACTTGAAGAAATACTTCATTTAATAAGATTCGCAAGAGGCCACAGTCGATCATTAGTTTCATTCAACAGTCAAGTCGCGTTATCATTTACATTTTCTCAGTGTCATCACTTTCATTTTCAAATATCAATATAGCAGAAGTTTCATTTTCAAACTATCCAGCTTCCACACTTACAAGTATTCAGTTATGTTCTATTTTCTCACTTATCTAATTTTCAAACGTGTCGGACATACTCGACGTCGACCGAACTTATTGCAAATCTTATTAAAATCAGTAATATCTACAAGTCGGACCCCTTGAAAGGGGTCCCACGCTCAGATCCATTCTAAGTAACCTTAAATCCGTAAGGTCTAAAAGTCGGACCCCGTAAAAGGGGTCCCATAATCAAATTTATTCTAAGGCATCCTGAATCAGTGACCTCGACAAGTCGGACCCCTAGACAGGGGTCCCAAGATCAAAATTAATCCAAGTTAAAATCAATGCTTTCTATTAATCCGGCAGAAATTAGTGACATCCATAAGTCGGACCCCTTGCGAAGGACCCAAGAGATCAAATTCATTCAAAGTATATTTTCACTATTATCATTTTCCATTTTTTAAACGAATGAAGCTGCGGCCTATATCAAAACATCAAAAATACTTAAGGCGAAGTATCACAAGATAATCCGGCACAAAGTATATAAAAATACTCAAATTACAGAGTTTGAAAATGTCACGAGCTTAAATTACAACTTTGAAATAAATTGAACATCATTTAAAAAGGCGTCAACATCTTCTTCCGGCTCAGGACGCAGCGGCTGTGGAGACCCGGCCATTCCCTCGTCTAGACTTGGAGTGAAGCTTACAAAATCTTCAACGTTGAACGGCTCCACTTCAATCTCCGACAGATCCTTAGACAAGCCCTGGAGGTTCTTCCCTTCATCAATAAGTAGATTTGACAAATCTAAGCACAAACTCTCCAGTTTAGAGAGCGCCAAGTTCTCAGGGACATCCGAGGCCGAAGGAGGAGGGAGAGTTAATTGATCTAAGTCAAGGCACAAGGCCTCCCTTTCAGCTTTTTCATCCATTTTTTCCAACCAAGCCCTCTTCTCCGCCATATCCCAGTTCGGATCGACCAGCACTGCTGACTCCCGGTCCAGAACCGAAGCTAGGTTGGTCAAAGCTTCGTCTCCCTTATGATTGGCCATTTGTTGGAGAGAATCGAAGTCGAGGCCTAACTCCGCGGCAGCCAGACGATATTTCTCATCACTGATCCTAGAGCGAAGTTTGTACACCTTAGCCGTTTCCGGCTCATCCGAGGTCAGCCAATCCCTAGCTATCCGGGCTCGTCTTTCTGAGCGAAGTTTGTACACCTTAGCTGCGGATAGCAAGGTTTTGAACTTGGTCAGATCATCCGACACGAGTTGCATAAGAGACTGGTTTTGATGAACCAACCTAGCATGAACGTCCATCAGGTGCCCAACCTTATAGCCGAGGGCGGCGGACATACCAGAAACCGCGTCCAAGCTCCTGATGGCCCCCTCCAGCCGCTTCCTGGCCTTCTCCCGCCACTGCTCAGTCCTGACTAAGCGCTCTTTCAGCTCAGTGCACTTAGCCAGCTTTTTTTTTAAACCCGACAGTTCTCCGAGGTCTTCCCGGAGCTTCTGGAGCTCCTCATTCTGCTCATGGCAGCGGGAGGTAAGGGCGGCTAGAGCCTCCTTATCCGCGGCACTCTGACGGCTTAAGTTCATCTCAAAAGACAGCCTCAGAAGAGTCTGCAAAATAAGTGGAAGATCAGGGTCACCATTTAAAGTTAAAAGACAAGATTAAGTGTATTACCTCTGCCGCGGAAGCTTGAAACTGGCGCACCCTGTCGCAGGGAGATAGGGACTCCAAATGATCATTTTCCAATTTGCTGATTAAGTGGGATGTCGCCCTGTTAAATCGAGTTATCATACCCTTATGCCCCAAGTCAGTGAAGGGGGTATCGTGTCGGAAAGGCAAAACTTCTCGGCGACGATACACCTCCTCAACCCGCGACACAGGGGCAGCGGTTGATTCCTCTACCTTCTCCTTCCCCCTGCTGGAGACTGATAACGCCTTGTCCTGGAAAGAAGACGCTTCCTCCTATGCCGACCTCATTCGTAGAGGTACGGCTGTCATTAACGTACCCACGGATGCCTTCTTTGTGGCACTTTCCCCGTGGGAGGAAGAGTCTCTCTTCCTCTTCCTCTCTTTCTTCTCCTTCACTTCCCTCTTCTTAGAAGGGAACACCCTTTTAGAATCATTGGGAATGTGAACTCTTCTCCTCTCCTCGAGAAGCCTCAAAGCCTCTCCTTCGCTGGGCACCTCCTCCAGCCGCTTCTTAGCAGTAGCCGAATTCTGCGAAAGAAGAAGTTAGAAAAATCCCTCATGGTTCACTAAAATATGAATTTATACCTTGGGAGGAAGAGGTAAAGGCTTCTTCGCGGCCCGCTGGTTGGCCCCCTGAGCGAATCGCATGACGCTGAATTTCTTCATCAGGTCCGGATTTTTTTGCTCTCAGATTTTCCTTGGCCACCCCTGAAAAATCAAGAGTTAGAAAAATAGTAAACATACGATAAAAAAGGAAAGAGTCGCCGACCCTTACTTTGATCGATGGCCAAGCTGATGCCGAACGCTGAGAGGAGATTCTCGTTCTCCAACTCAGAACGACCAGGTATCCAGTTGAGCTGGACGTTCATGGGTTTCCTACCCAATTGCTCGTCCATCTTCGCATATTTGATTATTACCGCGTCAGTGAATGAACACTACGAGACCCTATTATTAAAACCCGAGAGATTGGGTTTGATGTCAAAAGAGGTTTTAATAATCCAACCCCTTGAATTGCATAAATAAGCGAACTTTGTCCTATATCCCTTTTGGTTATCAGGGAGGTCGTGGACTATCTTCAGCCCACGACGGTGAGTGAAAGTTGTCCACCCGCAGCCGTATGATTGAGAATTACATAAACGGGCTCTAAAAATGTATCTAAAGGCAGTAAGTGTTGGGGGCACGGATAAAACTTTACATAAAATCAAAAACGCCACCATACAACCCCATGCATTAAGGTATAATTTGGGCACCGAAATATTCAAATAATCTAATACTTCCCTAACAAAGGGATGAAGTGGAAACCTAAATCCTGACTCAAAAGAAGGAAAATATACTGCTATACATTGTGGAGGGGGAAACCTAATGGTATCATAGTTCCCCAGAGTAATAATGTTGATATCATCTTTCAAACCCCACTTCAGAGAGATGGCGTCACGTCGTTTGTCCAAATCCCTTTTAGTTTGCAAGTCAATGAAATAATTGAGGGCCCGCCGCCTGGGATATAGAATGGAGGAGGCACCGGAGCCGCGCTTTCCCTTCTAGATGACTCGGCTGTTCCCTCGATCTTTTCCATATCTACACACAATAACCCTTCCAGGTCAGGATCTATTCGCGGCAAGTAATTCGGGAAGAAAGCAATGCTCACTTCTAAAGGAGCAGTTTTCATTATCTCCGGCGTGTATATAGGGGATACGGATGATTCATCCTCGGCCTTTATTGATTCGTAATGAGGGGTGATTCTCACCGTACTACTATCATCCGAGTCCTCTATCAGCAATCCCTTCTTATTAAAACGTCTACGTACTACCAAAGGTAATTCCGTCGGGTTAGCAGAGTTAATATCCAAGTTAGATATTGTCTCATGAGTAGCCGCAACATCCATGTTAACGATAGTCATAAAGTAGTAGGCGAAACTTGTAAAGAATAAAGACTGAATTCATAAACTAATTCAAAGTCTTAAACTAACATTCAAGAACAGTTTGAAGAAATTCAAGAATTTGAGGGAAAATTTGAATACCTTGTTGAAGAAATTTGAAGATTTGTCAAAAACTTGATGAAGATCTGTCAGAAACCTTGAAGATCTCCGAGAATTTTGTCAGAAATTTGTCAGAAGTTTGAAGGATGTTCGATGACTGTTAGAGTGTATCTCTCTACGCTCTCTCACTATTAACTTAAGAAATGAAGGAAGTATTAATGAAGGTTAGGTGAGAGAGAATAGTTCCAAAATTCCTATTTATTACAGCAATAAATGCTTCACCTTACACCTAAACATCCTTTAAACGAGAAATGGAATCTTAAACTAAAATCGGGAAATCGATAAGTCGGACCCCTAATGAGGGGAAACGTTGAAAATTATTCTAAGTATTTACTTAGCTGTGTCTGTGAAGTCGACAAGTCGGACCCCCAATGAGGGGAAATGTGGGAAACTTTTCCACGTATCTCAGCACTTGAAGGCGTCCGGGGAGTTGATAAGTCGGACCCCCAAGGTGTGTGAAAATGTGGATAATTTCTCTAAGTTATCAATCTTTTTCAAGAAGCCGAGGAGTAGATAAGTCGGACCCTAAATTACACCCCAAGAAAAAGATGGAAAAAATTCAAAGTCTGAAAGATTGCTCATTCTACCGTCCGACTTGTAGACGTGGCGGATCTCTTGCCGCATCACCCATGATAGCCGCAGAAACTAATGAGGCCACGTCATCCTCCTTGTTGCAAACCATCGTATGGAACGTGTCCGTAGAGTCGATAATTCGGACTCCCAGGTGCCCCTAATAATTTTGTAAAAATTCTAAGTATGGAAGAATTCTCGTATTGTCCGTATGATCGAAGACACGGACCTTTGTGCTCATTCCGCGTCATAGAAGAATAAGGGGCTTGTTAAGAAGAGAAAAATTGTTTAAGTATTTTTATCGTTCCGCGACGTCGATAAGTCGGACTCCCCTAAGTCCTTTAGTGAAAGTTTAAAAATCTAAGTATAAATCTAAGCCGCGCCGTCAACTCGCGTGATTTACTGTTTGGACTTCAATGTGTGAGGGTTTACTCGTGCCGCGGCATGGTATCCCCAGAAGACTCCACGACATATAATATAGCGAGAAGGATAATTGAACAAAATAAAATTAATATCTTGTCCGTGGGGTCGAAAAGTCGGACCCCCCTTGGTGGTGACCTCGCCCCAAAAATATTCCTAGTCTTATAAAATTTCGCGGCCTTATATATGATATATTCTAAGTCATTAAATTTTCGTGGCATATGGGTAATATAGCTGGAAGTATCAAAATATAAAACGTTCGCGTGAAATGCTTCACAAATGGCAAGGTGTCTCAGTTGGTCAGAATGCCCTTACCACCTATCCTAGGTCGTGGAATCGAATCTTCATAACTACATTTTTGCTGCTGGAAGGTATAAACGGCAGGGACTACCCCAAGGTATGCTACAAGCCGTGACTTTAGGTACAAGATACTCCGAGATAACATGAAAAATTCTTCATGTTGTCCGCAAGGTCGACAAGTCAGACCCCCTTGTATGGATTAAAATTCGAAAATATTCTAAGTCATGGAGCATCCGCAGCATGAAGTAATGTAAGCAACTAGAACTTTTGAAATATAACAAATCCGTGCAATATGCTACATAAGTAAACTGCTGTCTCAGTTGGTCTCAACAGTTGCATGCTGCATGGGAGGTCGCGGGATCAAATCCTCCCATCTTTATTTTTGCTTCTACATGGTACATATGAGTGAGGCTACTCCGCGGCGTGCTACGAGCCGCGGCTCGATTTGTTCGCTTGTCTCTTGGATTCAATGCGTCTTACATGACTATTTTGAAAAGGTCATAACTTTTTCATTACAACTCGAAATTCGACATGTGAACAGTCGATTCGAAGCTTACGAGCCCAATTTTCAGAATCCGCCCGAAGGTCTGCCAGATTATGGATATATTCATCTTTTTGAGTGTTCGAATTTTCTCCATGATCATGTCCCTTCATTAAAAATTTTCGGTAGACGCTTATTGATTCATTGCCCTATAGTTTTTGAAAACCCATTCCAAATCAGTTTGTGAATATTCGGACATGGACTTTAGTACATCATTTCCTTGAGCGTCCTTTTTCATGGGTATCTTAGGTCCTTTAGTTATGATTTCCCAAAGTTCCATATCTTGATCAATCACGAACATTTTCATCAAAGTTTTCCAATGTGAAAAATTTGTACCGCAAAACAAAGGTGGTCTTGAGCATGAACGTCCTTGAGCAAACAACCCTTCTCCTATTGGATCCATCACAAGATATTACTCTTTTTATGTGAAACTCAGCTCTTATACCAATTGAAGGTTAATAGGAGGTTGAATACTCTCTAGAGGGGGGGTAAATAGAGAGTTTGGGCTATTTAAAATTTTGTCTGTTGCTTGTCTCAAAGAGTTTGAGGAGTCTGTCAAAACTATTTTCT
This sequence comes from Amaranthus tricolor, assembly GCF_026212465.1. NCBI lineage: Eukaryota > Viridiplantae > Streptophyta > Magnoliopsida > Caryophyllales > Amaranthaceae > Amaranthus > Amaranthus tricolor. The sequence continues at coordinate 21,216,399 of NC_080060.1, read as the reverse complement.
GGAACTGTTTTGAGTCAATTCGTAAACAATAACGTATGTGCGGAAAATAAACTTTAAAGTATAACACACGATATGTTAACGAGGTTCGGTTCTAACCAACCTACTCCCCGCCTATGGGTTCTCTATCAACCCGTAGGATTTCAATTTTCAACGTCTTTTATTAATCCGACTTTAATACAAACAAGAAGATCTCACTATCTCCTCACACCACGTTCATCCCCTTGAAGAACCGTATTACAAGTCTCTTTAATAAAAGCAAAATCTCAAATCTCACAATAGAGATTCACAAGTTGAACACTTTGATAAGTATTCTTGTTTAGGCGTATTAAACTTAATCTAACTCTTTTTAAACTCTTAAGCCTATTACTAATGTAAGAGTTAGATGAACTAAGAATTACAACTCTTAAAACACTTAGAGAATTTCTAAATCTTAAGTCAAGAGAGAAAGAGATAATAAGAGGTGTATCCTTAATTCTGAAATGAAGCCTTGTATTTATAGTGTTACGCCTCAACAGATCATGGAAAACAATAAGGCTCCTTTCCGTTATTTTTTGTTGACCTGGTCATTCAGCGCCTGTCTTCGAGATCTTGAGCTTAACTTCAAACTGACGTTTACTGACAGCTAAAATAATTTCGTCATTGTGTGCTGTAATTTGTCTTTAATATCCAATGCTATGCTACCACGTTAGTACTTATACAAGATATTGAAAACTAAGCACAAACCAGATTTATCAACGTTTAATTGATCATTCAAATTAATTCCTATTTTTAGTATTAATTCAAATAGTCATTTTCTATTTTTAGTGTTAATTCAAATATCATCTTATTAATAGAAAACTCTATAATTTACATAACAACTAATTTAACATCAAATATAGTCGTGTACTATAATTAGCAAAACAAGTGTACCTTATACTATATTTAATCAATGAATTAATTTAAGCACATATTTAAATTCAAGTTTAAATATAAATCATTTGAACGTTTAATAACATATTCAAACTTAATTTCAAATAATATCAAAGTTAATTTTAATGAACCTTGACCTATTAAAATATTTCAAATATAATTACGAAACTAACCTGATTGTAAACGTAATTATCTTCAAGACTTTGAAACGTATTTCAAGACTTATAAAATCAACTTTAAAATTAAACGTAAGTTCTTTAAACATATTCCATTATCTTCGAACTTAAACATATATATCAAATACTCAGTTTATATCCAATATGCTTTTGGACTAACTTAAACAACTAAATGTAATTACTAAATTTATTTGTTTAATCAATATGTATTTTGAATTATCATCACTTAAAAGAGTTGAGTCTTCACAAAGAGGGTGTTTGTTGGAGGGTGGGTAACGAGTGCTCTATTAATGTAAAAGAGTGATAAATGGATCTTTTATTCGATTTAGTAGACATCTTGCCACATCCCCGTTATGTGGTTAATATGAGTCCTTTCTAGAGACTGTTTGCCATGCTTTGATAGAGTGTGATTCGGTGTCCGAGGTTTGGAGTGATCACCCAAGTAGCAACTTAATCTTTAATGCTCCAAAAACATCTTATGTTGATCTTTTTCGTTGGTTGTGGGCAAATTGTTCTAAAGAGGTTCTAACGTCGGTTGTTTCCACTTTCGGGGCCATTTGGTTTGCCCGTAATCAATATACTTTTGAAGGAAAATCTCCTGATCATAAAGCGATGGCTAG
>NC_080060.1:21208467-21212094 GCF_026212465.1 Amaranthus tricolor | reverse complement strand
GGTTGTTGAAAGTACTAAGAAAAAATAAGATGTTAGTGTCAAAAAAGCTTAAAAAACGCATAAAATCGCAACTTAATACGTAAGTTCTAGCATATGACTATGATTTTCAATTCTAACGACTTCAACGCAATAATGTATACCAAATAGTGTTGTTTGCCAAGTTTCGTGCAAAACAAACCAAGGTTTGAGCTATTTTTATGCGCAAAAGTGGCAAAAATGCTTAAAAAACGCTTAAAATCGCAACTTAACACGTAATTTATAGCATATGACAAATGATTTTCAATACTAACCACTTCAACAAGATAATATAATACCAAATAATGTTGTGTGCCAAGTTTCGTGTAAATCAAACCAAGTTTGAGCTACTTTATGCGCAATAGTCGCAAAAACGCTTAAAAACCCATAAAGTCGCAACTTAACACGTAATTTCTAGCATATGAAAATGATTTTCAATTCTAACCAATTCAATACAATAATATATACCAAATAATGTTGTGTGCCAATTTTGTGCAAATCAAACACAAAGTTTGAGCTACTTTATGCGCAAATGCATCAAAACGCTTAAAAAACGCATAAAATCGCAACTTAACCACTTAATTTCTAACCATATGACTATGATTTTCAATTCTAACCACTTCAACACAATAATATTTACCAAATAGTGTTATGTGCCAAGTTTCGTGAAAGACAAACCAAGTTTGAGCTAATTAACAATACCAAACCAAGAAACAACAAAAGAGGGCAGTTAAGGACAGCAGCCTACCCGCTGACCAGCCTACTTTGGCTGCACGGTTTTGAGCCTTAACCAAGGATACCTGGAGCCAAACAACCATGGAAATGTGATCTCCATACATGGACCAAGCCATCAAAGCCAAAGAACCATGAATGTGGTGCACACAGCTCACTAGGATACGAGCGCAAGGTGGGCCAGTCACTGATCAGTGCTGATCAATGCCCAAGCTAAGTGTTCTGGTTTTTAATTTTTGTTTTAAGAGGCATATTGTATAGCACTCGATGTTTATCGCGGTTAGCTAGCTAGAAACCTATAAATAGAGGTTGACTCATGTATATGGATTCAGTTTTGTGATTAATAAGAATTCTCACTATTATACGCAAAAGTGCCAAAAACGCTTAAAAACCCTTAAAATCGCAACTTAACACGTAATTTCTAGCATATGACTATGATTTTCAATTCTAACTACTTCAAACACAATAATATATACCAATTAGTGTTGTGTGCCAAGTTTCGTGCAAGACAAACCAAGTTTGAGCTAATTAACAATACCAAACCAAGAAACAACAAAAGAGGGCAGTTAAGGACACCTGCCTACCCGCTGACCAGCCTACCTTGCCGCGTGGTTTGAGCCTTAACCAAGGATACCTGGAGCCAAAAAACCATGGAAACTTGATCTACATACATGGACCAAGCCATCAAAGCCCAAGAACAATGAATGTGGTGCACACAGCTCATTACGATACGAGCGCAAGGTGGGCCAGTCACTGATCCAGTGCCCAAGCTAAGTGTTCTCGGTTTTTAATTTTTTTTAAGAGGCATATCTGTATAGCAACGTGATGTTTATAGTCGTTACTAGGGATGGTCATAGGGGCGGGTCTAGAGCGGGTCTGGCCAGACGCGGACCCGGACCCTTTTTTTTTTTTTGGATCCAGACCCGGATCCGGACCCTAAGGGTCCAAAATTTTCAAACCCGGACCCGGACCCTACGGGTCTGACAGGGTCTAGGGTCTTTAATGGGTCCTTAATGGGTCTTATACAAAGCCTCTTTGATTTGTCAAAATTGAACCTTTTTCGAGTTTTTTTGTATTTTTGTAAGCAACTTATTATCTGATTACTAATACTTGTTCGAAGTCGTACAATATAATGAAACTATTATGAAAATATATTGGGCAAACCATGACAAGTTAATGTTGAATAAAGTCGTACAAGTCAAGTGCTACAGATCTGTACGTACTAATTCAACATCTTCTTCAATCCCTATGTCCTCCTTTACCTTCCAGGCTTCCACCCTCTTTCCTTCTTAGAATATCTAGAAATTTAACATATTTTTAAATATGTCAAAATACCCAGTAAATTGAGAATGACTATGACAATTCAAAATTTTAAATTTTAAAGTTTAAAAGTTTAGGGTCCGGGTCTTCACCTTAGGACCCGGACCCGGACCCGTAAAAAAAATTTGGATCCAGACCCGGACCCGGATCCGACGGGTCTCAAAATTTAAGACCCAGACCCTTATAAAAGGGGCGGGTTCGGGGCGGGTCCTACAGGGTCCTGGACCCATGACCATCCCCTAGTCGTTACCTAGCTAGAAACCTATAAATGGACACATGAGCTTTTTGGCATAATATGTCGACTTTGGAAGTTTATTTCCCTCAGGAAGCATCTCACCTAACGCTTCTAATAACATTGTGAAACTAACGTCACTCCAATTGAACTTTGACTTAATGTTGAAAATTGTCAATACTGCTATTAGTTCGGTGAACTTTGTACATCCAGGGTACAAAGGATTTTGAGAAGCCTCTGTCAACAAGTCAAAAACACGAGGACGTTTTCCTAACTCATCCTCGACTCCCTCCATCAATCTCATCAAACACGATCCACATCCTCATCGATATTCTGTTCATCTGTCTCATACCCATCAACATGATCTACTACATCCTCATTGACATCGGTCACATTATTGACGTCCTCAACAACACTTTTCTCTTTGTAAACTCCCTTCTCACCATGCCAAACCCAAACATGATATTGAGGCCTAAACCCACGTCAAAGTATGTGCTCTCCTAAGGATATCAACACTATCTACCTTTGATACATTCCCACAAGTGACACATGGGCAACAAAAACTAACTCTCCCCGTCTTAACTTGATGTTCAACCCGCAATACTACAAAAATTCTAATACGCCATCAATAAATTCTGACGATTCAATGCTTCCATACATCCAAGAATGATGTTTTGTCATCCTCATTAGTGTGATTAATGAATTCAAAACAAAATTAATACACAAATTTTAACATATATACTTATTTATAAACAAACATATTTAAACCCTAAAAATATATACTTATTTATACCAAATCTATTTAACCCTAAATATACATACTTCATATTCTAATTCTATATACTTCATACTTCAATATTAAGCACTACATTGTAAATAAAATCATATTCTAATTCTAATAGTTACAAGACATAACTAATAACAACAAACCACATTTTTAACAAATTACACAAATATTTAACAAACTAATAACATAAACTTGAATAATGTAAAATTCACAAATAATTTGATATCTTTAGCACTAAATTACTAAATTACATGTTAAACAACAAGATATGAACTTGCAAAATTAGTAAAGTAAATATAATTACCTTGATTTCGTGGGTTTTGTTATCTACAACAAAAAAACAGAGAAATAAAATTACTATACAAACGGTTGCCATAATTTTTTGAGTTTTTTCATGAATTATCTTGCAAAACTTAAATGCTTAACCAATTAAAAGGGGAAAAAATACCTTAATGTCGTGGGTTTTTAAGAGATGAACAAGATCAAATTTCGTGGGTTTGAAGATGAAGAACAGGTTTGAAGAAAACAGTCAGTTGCTCAG
>NC_080060.1:21068467-21203467 GCF_026212465.1 Amaranthus tricolor | reverse complement strand
CTCTGAATAGTTGTATACATTACCTACATTGTATTATATTTTGCATTGTGTGTGTAAGTGATTGTGAAAATTTAGTTCATAACAAATAAATTACAACCCAAGACAAAAAAAGGTTATGTTTTAATCATTTCAAAATATCAAATACATCACATAATAATCATTTAATAAATAAGGTTGAAAAGATTTTATAAATAATTGAAAAAAATAAAATTAAACATACAATTCTCTAATACATTAAATAATATATCTAGAAAGTAAAAAATAATAATTAGATTTTAGTAAGTCAAAGATATAAAAATAGTTCATATTTACAATGACATCATAATTAAAATTTAGAAAGAAAACTTTTAATAAGGAATTGACACGTAAGTAATTTAAGCAATTTCTTAAAATGATGATGTCAATAGTATTTTGTTTTAGTAATAGTTATATATCGTAGATTTGGCGACCTAACTTTTATCATTTCCTTCTACTAAAACATTCTATAAACTATCAGTCAAAAAAATTTGATCTCAAATACATACTAATACTTTGCGTCATGTTGGGAAAGGGTCTATGTTTATTCCTCTAGTTGAAAGGGTTTTTGTATGAGCGGGGCATGACAAACATTTTAGATTATAAAACATATTCTGGTTTTCAAACATTAGCTTAAGCTTTTTTGTTGAGGTGGTTACTTGACAAAATATTTTCTATATAACTTTTAATTTAGTTGATTTATTGGCAATTACTATTGCTTAGAAAAAAATTATATAATAAAGTGAAATTTTGTTATAATGGGATTGATATGAAAGAAACGGGAATACATACCCTAGGCCTGCAAGGATCATAATCATTCTCATAAACAATCCTCTCTTCCTTCCTTTCAATAATCTCAGCACCGCCATGGCCATGGCGGTGGTGATGGTTGTAGCCATAGCTAGGTATGACATTAGCCTCACAAATAACATCGTTCACCACAACATCACTAACTATGTTGTTATGGTGGCGGTGGTGGCCAATAGGGTAGCCAGACCGACCAGCATATTCAGCCTCAACTCTACTGTATTCAGAGTATGAGTTGTTGCATGGGTTATTGCATGAGTTTTCACGAATAACCTCGTTCTCGTAGTAGTACGACATTGTGGTTTGATTTGGTTTGCGTGCTGTTACTTTGTGATTGTTTTTCTTTGCTTGGTGAGATTAAGCATTGTGGTGTGCTTATATAGTGGTGTAAATGAGAATCTCTTTGGGCTAACATTTTATATATTCTTTTCTGTTTTTTTTTAAATAGTTAAACTTCTCATTTTAATGTGTGTGGTTTTTGAAAGGCTAGCTTGTAGCTATTTAAAAAACGAAAGAATGTATATTGTAATTAGAAGTTGTTAAATTAAAAATTGTTATGCGATTTTCTTTAAATATTAATTACTTATTGTTCAAGCAAGAGTCAAATCTCGTAGTCATGAAGATGCTTTTGATGATCATATTGTCTTTGATGATCATATTGTCGCACATGTCATGTACGTCTTGTACATTGGAGAAGGAAGATGTGCTTGTGTTGGGTGGTGACGAGTTGAGGTTTGGATCACTTCATGAGGTGATCAATGTGGAGCAAATAGGATGCATTAGAAAAGCAAGAGAATCTGTGATCATGACAAGAAGAAACTTAATTAAGATGATGGATCATGCCTTGAACGAGGCAATGCATGGGGAAGGATTGCCTCGAATAAGGTAAGGTATAGGGGATAATTATCTCAAAACGCGTCAAAGGCATGCAACAAACAGTGGATGTGCAGGAGGAGCTTCCCATTCGAGCAACTCTTAGACTCGTTCGAGCAGCATAGTTAGTGTGTATTATCGAATCCATTAATAAGAATAAACATTTGAGGGAGAGATATCCTAGATACCTCATTATATATTGTGTGCTTGTGTTCTTGTTTTTCACTTATGTGGGTCCGAAAAACTTTTATTTATTTCTGTAATAAATAATAATAATAATAATTGTGATAGTTTGCTCCAAAACAAAACTACTATAAATATTGTCTTTATTCTGTACGTATCATATACATGTTTTTAAAAAATAAAGGTCAATATGCAATGAACCACATCACCAATTCAGATTAAACCATCATCAAACCACACCTCATTATTGATTGGAGAATAAGCGCATAGTTATCTACAATATATAAAGGCGAATTCCACATGATGCATCCAGTTTTCATGAAATACCATTAGTAACACTTTTATAAGATTTTTCCACATGGTAGCATCCAATTTATGCACTAACTGTCATAATATTTTCCGTTAAGTTCTTGTTAATTTCCGTTTAGTTCTTGTTAATTTCCGTTTAATTCATCATTTTATAAAATTTTTCCACATGGTAGCATCCAGCTTTTGATCTCAAATGTTTAATTCACCATTTTATCGTTTAAGTTACCGATTAATTTATCAACGCCTTTAAATGTTGTAACAATTAAGTGGATATGTATTAGTGCTTGAAATGCACCTTTTGAACTTATGAAATGCACCTTTTGAGCTTATTAAATGCTTTTTTTGAATTCTTTATTAGTGTTTGTAATGCACCTTTTGAACTTTATAATGCCATTAATTTGAATGAAAATAAAATTGTTATAATATTTAAGGGCGTTGATAAATTAATCGGTGAATTAAACGTTAAGATGGTGAATTAAACATTTGAGAGCAAAAACAGGATGTTACCATGTGGAAAAATCTTACAAAATGATGAATTAAACAGAAATTAACAAGAATTTAATGGAAAATTCTACGGCAGTTAGATAGTGTATAAACTAGATGCTACCATGTGGAAAAATCTTACAAAAATGCTACTAGTTACGTTTCATGAACACTGAATGCTACCACGTGGAATTTCATATATATAAACTATATTATGACATTGACCAAAATGGTTGGCATTAGTGGAATTATTTTACCTAAATTACTTACAGTTTCAAGGAATATTTGTTTATTTGATTGGCTTTTTTCTATTTGAAATAATACGCTCAGTGAATATGCATCTCACCATTTACTTGCTTTAAGTCTTGTTCCAATCCCTCTTTTTTCCCATATGTACAAAATTCTTATTCATATATTTATTGGTGTGGGCTTTTCGAATACCTCCATTAATGCGTATTGCCTTCTCATTCAACTTTGGCTTTTTTTCCCATATGTACAAAATTCTTGTTCCAAACTCCTATTGAAATTATTCTTATCGCAACTCTTCAAGCTATGAAAAGGTTCCAAATATCGCTTGTCGATTAGCTAAGATAACATCTAGCTATTGTCCAGACCTCAAATTTTTAAGATTTAAAAAAGAGAAAATTACTTAAAACTACCCTTTCTATACACTAATTTGCAAAAAACTACCTTTTATAAATTTTTTTGCAAAAAACTACCTTTTATAATACTTTTTTTTGCGAAAGACTACCACTTAACGTTTTATAAGGGTTTGACCGTTTATTGAGACGGTTGACCATCACGTGACTTGCACGTGATGTTATAAGCTGCTTAAACCATCTTCAGTCTTTGCCATTTCATTCCAAAACACAAAGAACTGGAGATTTCGTTTTGCTGCCATTTTCCTTGCTCTTCAATTCTTCTATCTAAGTTCTTGTATTCCCTTCTCATTTCCTTTCTCCATTTTCCTCTTGAAGATTTCGTCATTTAAAGGTATGTCTTCTTCATTAATGGTTATATATTTCAGTTTTTTTTTTTCGATAAAATTGAAATCGTTCTTCAAATTTGCGTTTTGCTCAATTCGTTTTTTAATGTTGAATTTCGTGTAAATTATTGTTTAATTTGTAAATTGATTGTTGTTGTCTATGAATAATTGATTAGCGTTCTTTAAATTAGATAAATCCATAATATGAAGAAATTGAAAATCTGGAAAAAACCAACTACTTCGAAAAAGATGGATTCTGAGTTGGCAAATGATTTGGGTAATGTTAGGGTAGTTGAGTTGGAGGTCGATACATCTGATGTGGCACATGAGTTAGTGGATGAGTTGGAAACACCAAATGTAGATGCTGTTGTTGGGGAAATGGGACCACCAAACACATATACGGGTTATAAAGAATGTGTAAGTGCTAACCCTAGATCTGAAACAACTACCTTAGCTTCTCTTTCTGCCCTAAACCTTACACCAAATGAGATAGCCCAAATAGAGCAACAAATTTCTGATGTTGAGGTTGAGGATATGTGATGCAAAGGAGTGCAGCCAAACGAGAAGGGTTGGGTAAATTTAAAGGTGTGTTGATGCCAGCTGTCACCAAAATGATTGAAAAAAATTCAAAGGAAATATATGGTTTGAGGGTAATCCCGGTAGATGTGTTTGAGTTTGAGGTGGATGATGATGAAAAAAGTTACGTTGTAAACTTGACCAACAAGACATGCCTTTGTGGAAGTTGGAATCTTATTGGGATCCCTTGCAAACATGCCATCGCTTGTATTCTTATTAGAAAATTAGATGCTAGTCAATTTGTCCATGAGGCGTATCTTGTGGAAACGTATGCCAAGACGTATGGTCCTAAGTTTTATGGAATGCCTGGACGCGAAATGTGGCCGACAACTACATTAGCCCAACCTCTTCCTCCACCGTTTCGGAAGATGCCTGGAAGGCCTAAATTAAGGAAAAGGAAAAAGGAAACTGATGAAGATAAGGGAGGTAAGAAGCCTGCAACTGCTGTTCGAGAATATAAGCAACGGAGATGTGGTAATTGTGGTGAGTTAGGTCACTACAAAAACAAATGCAAGAATCCAACCAAACCACAGTCAACAAAGATGAGGTCAAAAGGTGGACGGCCTAAAACGGGAGCATCTTGTACTCAATTGTCCACACCAAGTGACATGCATGTCTCCAGTAGTGATCAACTTATGACAAGTGCAACAAATGCAAGTACTACATATGTAATGGATGAACAAAGTCAAGTATAGAGTTCCAAAAGTATGTGTTGAATGTAATTTGTCTACTTAATGTAACAAACGTATTGGTGTATCAAATGAACTCAAGAATGTACTATCGTGAATTAGATTTTTGAGTAATGATCATTTGTATTTCTTAGTTTCCGAGTTGAATGGGTTTTGTTGTTTCCTTTTTTCCCTTTGTAATTAACTGCTGAACATTGGTCTGCTTTTCCCTTTGTTCAATATTGTATGAATTAACTGAACACTGATGGATGCATGTTCAATATGTATGAATATTGTATGAATTAACTGCTGAACTCAAGATGTATGAATATTGAACAAAATGGATGCATGTTCAAGTATCAGTGTTCATACATTCAAGACTGAACTGACTTCAACATCAGTGTTCATACATCAGTGTTCATAGTGTAACTGATGAACTGATTTCATACATCAGTCTTTGCTCATGAATTGACTCTACATCAGTGTTCATAGCAATGAAAAAAAGATTGCTTGAATTGACTCTACACAAATCAATTCCACTTTCAATATTTTCATACATCAGTGTTCATACATGAAGGAAGTGTTTTAGTGTTCCAAGCTGTATGTGCATCAACAATTCAACAACATAGCAGCAAACATCAACAAGATCAACAACAAGTGTTTTAGTGTTTGTGCATCAACAACATAGCAGCAAACATCAACAAGATCAACAACAAGATCAACAACATAGCAGCCAACATCAAACCAAAACAAGATGAACAAATTCCAAGCTGTATATGCATCAACAATTCAACACACACACCAGCAAACATCAACAAGATCAACAACAAGTGTTTTAGTGTTTGTGCATCAACAACATAGCAGCAAACATCAACAAGATCAACAACAAGATCAACAACATAGCAGCAAACATCAAACCAAAACAAGATGAACAAATTCCAAGCTTTATGTGCATCAACAATTCAACACACACACCATCAACAATTCAACACACACACCATTAACAATTCCAAGCTGTATGTGCATCAAAACCTGCAACTCCAAACAAAAACTAAAAACCAGCTAACACACCATTAACAGCACACAAAACCTTACACCAAACAAGAGCCACAAATTCATGAACAACACAACCATCATGATACACAGCAGACAAACCATTAACAGCTAAAATACCAGCTCACACAAACCAAACAAATCAGACACAGTACCTGCAAAGAAAAGTAGTTGAAAAGATAAATCCTTGATTCATTGATTCAACATTCTCATCTTACAAATAAAATTCCTAAAACATTGTTACAATTGTTGTGATTAAGGTCCTAAAATTCAAATACTAATCTTGATAAGTACAACAAACACTAACAAAAAACAAACGAAAAACCCTAACGCAAAGCTTGCACACTGATTCATCGATTTCTTCTTAATCCTTGATATATCTGAAATTGCTAGTTCCTTTTGGAGTTCCAAGCAACGAACCCTTGAAGTCAAGATCTTGATTTCCATTGCCAATTGTCGCTTCTCCTCCAAAAGCTTGTTCGTCACTTCTCTTTGCCAAACAGCCATTTCAGGTTGATCAACCCATTCAAACTTTTTGCATCCCCTCCAATTTGTATCAGGATCATAAAAAACGCAACTCTTAAACCTTCTTCCGGGATTTTCCTTGGTCCAAGAAACCCTTCTTGCAAAGGGAACTCCACAACGACAATTCTCAGATCTCGAATTTTCGCTAGAAGAAGAAAAAGACATTGCAAATTAATTCCAAAAAAAATTGGCTTGCAAGTCTTCACTGAATTAATTATTCCAAATCAACGAGAAAGAAAGAACGGAGAAACGAAGATGAAGAAGAAGGAGTTTGGGTTTTCGAAGAGTTAGGGATTGAAGAACCAGTGAAGAAGAAATCAGTGAAGAAATCAGTGATATAAGCCTCATAATATCACGTGCAAGTCACGTGATGGTCAACCGTTTAAATAAACGGTCAATCCCTTAAAAAACGTTAAGTGGTAGTCTGCAAAAAAAACTATTATAAAAGGTAGTTTTTTGCAAAAAAAATTATAAAAGGTAGTTTTTTGCAAAGTAGTGTATAGAAAAGGTAGTTTTAAGTAATTTTCTCTTTAAAAAATTTATATTCATTTACAATTAAATTTAATGAAATTAAGATATAATTTATATTTTTTGTTAGGCAATATGTGTTATCAATGCTTATCAATATTATAAAATGCAAAAAAGTATTATATAATTTATTACACCTTAAATTTTTAAGAGTTCTTTTTATCTTTCATTCTGAGATATAAAAATGAATGAGACATCTCTGATTTTGATATTTGCTAATCATACTTTATCCGCTTGTTTCTATAAATTTGTATCTATTTATATTTTATTTGATTTTGAGAAAATAGATATTACTTAAAATAGTTTATTTTTTATTTTAAATAGTTTTGTAAACTCTTGGATCAAACTCATATACATTTATAAATAATTAAATCATTGTTTTAAGTCATAATATTAGTGGGTTAAAATCACATCTAGTACGCATTATCTTCAATGTTTGCAATGCAACCTAACAAATTATGATGCCACACAATTAACTCTTTAATATTTTTACTAAGAACAACCAAATTTTCCACTTTTGTATTTTGCTACTTTAGACCATGCAATCAACTGCATCTCTTCCTCATCAAGTGGGATACAACTTTTTAATGGACAAGAAAGAATAATGCGTAGTTCTCCAGCCCAAAATTTCATGGCTACTGAACAATCACTTTATTCTTAGAGGACCTGTTCTTCTATTGATAAGGACTACACTAGGGCTATGCAATCTCTTTCTTTTTACGATTCGCATGCGAATTATTATATGGATACTAAGCTACATTTCACATGACAAATTCACAAATTAATCTCTCTTTTTATTTCTATTATGCAATAATTGTTGGTAATTAGGGATGCAGGCACGTAAAATATTACGAATTTTGTATTGTATCCGCCCCAATTGTGGTGGGTATTGGTATCAATTTAGTTGGTAGTGTGGGTATGAGTATAAAAAGTCCAATCTATCATGATCACTGGCTAGGTGGTGGGTATGGGGGTCTTGGTCATTCTATATGTACCCATCCACCACCTTAGTCACCTGCCAAGCCAATACCCACATGTCCCACCCTATAGACGCACGCCTTATATCTAAAATGTACTAATTATATCCATTTTATATATTTTTATTTAAAACTGTTACAAAAAATTAAGAATATTAATTTTATTTTATTACATATATGGTTTGAGAATTTTAGATTTATAATTAATTATAAAAATTCATAGAGAAGATAACGTCAACTTAGAGTGAATGTGAGGTGAATATAAAGTGAGTATCCATGATAAATATACCAAGTTAGCTATAAAGGTAGAGATGAGTTTCAATACATACTCAAGTAGACAAACGTGGGTATGAAAATCTTACCCTCTATGAATTGTGGGTATGAAAATTTTAGGTGGATATGGATATGAGGGAGGATATATCATATCCATCCGCCCATTTTATCATCCCTATTGGTAATGATAATATGATTCTAAATTTTTGGATGCATTATTCACTCTACCCGTACCACGCACCATGTATTCAACTATTACTTACTCTAAAAAATGTCCTTAATGCCCTTACACGTATTAAAATCTAATTCAGTTTGTAAATATATTATTGAAAATGAAGTTTTTGTTGATTTTGATCTATTTTCTTTTGCATAAAATATCACCTTTGCTATTAGCAAGTGTTTCTACTAGGAAACTGTTAAATTTTTCAAGGGGACTTTAAGAGAAAATTACCTTTGAATTAAGGGAAGTGAGATGATCTGACCTCCGCGAGTGGTGTACCTACAACCACAAAGAAGACTAAACTGGGGGCTGATGTCCCGGGAAGCCCTCCGATGCTTAAATCAGACCGGAAATGAGAAGTAGTATATGTAAGTATATGTATGAGAGTAAAATTGCGTAACCTGATTTCTGTAGAAGGAAGATCTATTTATGAGAGTTTCAGTATGGAAGTTGTAACTGTCGGTTGGTTATATCTATAGTGCTGCCTTATGGAGAATATGACCACGGAAGTGACATAGTGATAGCGGTTATATGAGATAATGGGCGGTTACCCAAGAAAGTGCCTTTGGTTGAAGTGAAGGTAGGACACTCCTATGTAATGTCTGATTAGGATGAGCATGTGACCTCAACCATTATAGTATTGACTTTAAGGGTCAATATTGACTTATAATTTTGATCTCTGAACCATTGATGAAGGGTATATTGGGTATTTCGAGTATGTGGGCTTTTTGATCCCCAACATTAGCCCCACGCATATAGGATAAGAGAGGATGCTCTATCTGAAGGACGATCTTGGTCTATATGCGGGAAGACTTGATTGGATTACTTTTCACAAAGATCAATATACCATGACTTACTATATCAACGACTTACAAAGTCTCGGCTTTTTGATGCCCGAATTTTGGATGTCTCAGATTTGTGAGACTCAACATGAATCAATAACATCAACTTAAACTTTGGATACTTAATTTCCCTATTCCTAAGGAGGTCTGATTTATATGCCTCGGATCATAATTAAGACTTAACTTGACTTGTCCACAACTCCTTTGTTGGGGCTAGAAGGGGGTCAGACTTATTGAAGTCTCAGACTACTTATATAGAGCTTGTTTGATTTGGCCCCAACTCTCTTATTGGGATGACAAGGGGGTCTGACTTATAGATGTCTCGGACTCTTATCAAGACTTGGCTTTATTTAGCCCCAACTCCTTGTTGGGCTAATAAGGGGGTCCGACTTATTGAAGTCTCGGACCTTTATCAACACTTGGCTTGATTTGGCCCCAACTCTCTTGTTGGGCCAAAAATGGGGTCCGACTTATAGAAGTCTCGGATCGTTATCAAGACTTGGCTTGATTTGGCCTCAACTCTATTATTGGGCTAATAAGGGGGTCTGACTTATAGATTCCTCGGAACTTTATCAAGGCTTGGCTGGATTTGGCCCCAACTCTCTTTTTGGGGAGACAAGGGGGTCCAACTTATAGAAGTCTCGGACCCTAATCAAGACTTGGCTTGATTTGGCCCTAACTCTCTTATTTTGGTGACAAGGGGGTTCGACTTATAGAAGTCTCGAAGCTATATCGAGACTTGGCTTAATTTGGCCCCAACTCTTTGTTGGGCCAATAAGGGGGTCCGAATTATACAACTCTCGGACCTTTATCAAGACTTCGCTTGATTTGGTCCCAACTGTCTTATTAGGGTGACAAAGGGGTCCAACTTTAAGTCTGGGACCTTTATAAGAACTTGGCTTTATTTGGCCCCAACTCTCTGTTTGGCCAATAAGGGGGTCCGACTAATTGAAGTCTCGGACCTTTATCAAGACATGGTTTGATTTGGCCCCAACTATCTTGTTGGGGCGATAAAGAGGTTCGACTTATAGAAGTCTCGGACCTTTATCAAGAGTTAGCTTGATTTGGCCCCAATATTTAGTTTGGCCAATAAGAGGGTCCGACTTATAGAAGTTTTGGACCTTTATAAAGATTTGGCTTGTTGGGGTGACAAAGAGGTATGACTTGTAGAAGTCTCGGACCTTTATCAAGGCTTGGCTAGATTTGGCCCCAACTCTTTCTTAGGCCAATAAGGGGGTACGACTTATTGAAGTCTCAGACCTTTATCAAGACTTGGCTTGATTTGGCCCAAATTATCTTGTTGGGGTGACAAGGAGGTCCGACTTATAAAAATCTCAGACCTTTATCAAGACATGGCTTGATTTGGCTCCAACTCTCTTGTTAGGGTGATGAGGGGGTCCGACTTATAGAAGTCTCGAACCTTTATCAAGACTTGGCTTGATTTGGCCCCAACTCTCTTGTTGGGTTGACAAAAGGGTCTGACTTATAGAAGTCTCGGACATTTATCAAGGATTGGCTTGATTTGGCCCCAACTCCTTGTTGGGCCACTAAGGGGGTACGACTTATTGAAGTCTCGGACCTTTATCAAGACTTGGCTTGATTTGGCTCCAACTATCTTGTTGGGCCAATTGGCGAGTCTAACTTATTGAAGTCTCGAACCTTTATCAAGAAATGGATTGATTTGGCCCCAATTTTCTTGTTGGATTGACAAGGGGTTCCGACTTATAGAAGTCTCGGACCTTTATCAAGACATAACTTGATTTAGCCCCAACTCTCTCGTTGGGTTGACAAGGGGGTCCGACTTATGGAAATCTCGGACCTTTATCAAGACTTGGCTTGATTTGGCCGCAACTCTCCTATTGGAGTGACAAGGGGGTTTGACTTATAGAAGTCTCGGACCTTTATCGAGACTTGGCTGGATTTGGGAGTAGGCACAACTTTTAGGTTTCATAATAAAGATGAATAGTATTTGTCTGAGCAATTATAGTATTACAAATGCTCACTTACCCCAATCATTTTCAACACTTTCTCAAAAATGTTCTAGTGAGAGAAAATTTCAAGAAATTTCAACTTAAATTCTAGTGAGAGAACCTCTTATAGATGGCGATTTTCTAACAGATTTCATACTTGGTCATGTTGAAACTAGATATGCCCTAAATTTTTTATTTTTCTCATAAATTTCTTGAATTTTTCTTTAATCTTGTATGAATTCCTATTGATCTTCAAATTATTCTATGTGATCTCCAAACTGTTCTTGTTGATCTTCAAATAATTTTTGTTTTTATAGCCTTTGAACTTTGTTTATCCAATATTCCCCCATTTTGTTGTTTGAGTGCATAGACTTATGAAATGGAGACCCCTTACAAAAACGAACTGTGTAAACAAATGCCCCAAATTAATTTAATTGTAGACTCGAAAAATAAAACTTTGAAGAGGAAGAAAGTCAAATTTAATGAGTCGGATAATGATAGCCCCAGTTATCAAGTGACTCCACATTATGAATCGATTTCGAGCGATGACGAGTCTCACACTTTGCCCATTTATCCCTCAGAAAAGCGAGTTCCTTTCCCTTAGGAAGTTTCTTTAGCGTTTGCTCTAGGATACTTAAGAATTGATCCTAAACTTTGGGAAATGGTATAAATATAGATAAAGAGAAGATTACGAACAAGAATGTTTACCGAGCCGAAATAGTGCGGAAAAGCCTCCTCATCCGTTTTACATTCCTGATGATGGCCCGCTAAATTACTTCATCGATCTTCCCAATAGGATTTTATTAGATAGTGATCGAAGAAGTATGGCAAGAAGGTGGGCCTTGCTTGACGGATATGATATCATTAAACCCGGGCTATATGACACGGTCAGATATCCTGCTCCCGAATGTATAGTGGTATGTAATAAGGCCTTTGAATTAGGCATGAGGTTTCCTTTACATCCCTTTGCCCGCGAAGTTTTGGAGTTTTTGAACATAACCGTTGCATAGTTATACCCTAACGCCTGAGGGTGTCTGAATGCTTTTATCTTAATTAGTAGGATCATGGGTTTGAATCTTAGTTTGACAGCTTTTCGTCATATTTTTCGGGCGAGATTATGTAACTCCCAAAATAATGGCGCTGGCTGGATTACCTTCTCACACAGGAGATCTTTCAAGCTTGTTGGAGAATTTTCTTTTTGATACCGGCTAGGATGATTTTGTTTGCTTACTCGACCTAGCCTTTTGTTAGTTTCCTTGACACGGAATCGAATCTTGAATTTTGAACGTGTCGCAGTATTCAATTGTGTTCCTACTTATAAATTGTTGCGCCAAATAAATTGACATACCTTCTTGTTAGTGATGGTACTCAAGGGTTCAACTTCCACATACTTGGAGAAATAATTCATGACCACAATTATGAATTTCCTGTGGCCCTTTGTAGGGGGAAAGGCTCCCAGTAGGTCTAGCCCCCATTTGTCAAAAGGGAGCCCAACCTAGATCGTGGATGATAATTTGAAGGCTTTCGTGGGAACTTCAGCGAAGAACTGACACTTTTGACAAGATCGAACTAATGACTGAGCGTCTTCTTTCAGAGTTGGCCAATAGTATCCATTTCTTATGGCCTTATCGATAATTGTTCTGACACCTTGGTAGATACCACATCCTCCCTCATGGATTTCTCAGAGAATATAATTACCATCTTTAGGAGTCACACACTTGAGCAGAGGGTGAGTGAATGACTTTTTGTAGAGAATGCCTTCATAGAACTCGAACCACTTGACTTTTTTAAGGAACATTGAAGGGAGAGTTGGATCGTCATGCAATGTTCCTTGTTGAAAATACTTGATAAAGGGATCCATCCAAGTGTCAGTTCTATTTACCATGGCGATTGCTTGATTTATGCTAAGGCTAGGTAAGATTTACCATGTGATGTTGCGAGCATTGGGACCATCGGTTGAACTAGGCAATTTGGCCATAGAGTCAGCTGAACAATTTTGAATCTAGGAATGTGAGAATGTTGAATTGTTCTAATTGTTTAACCTGCCTTTCACATTTTGCAAGTACATCCTCATGCTGTCATTTTTGGCATCAAACTCGCCATTGACTTGACCAACTATCAATTGTGGGTCTGAATAAGCTGAGAGAATTCGAGCCCCGGAGTTACAGCAAATGTTGATGCCCAAAAGCAGTGCTTCATATTCCGCCTCATTATTTGAGGCTATAAACTCGAAGTGTACTGTGTGTTCCATTTTTACTCCAGCCGATGAAATGATGATGATTCCCGCTCCACTAGAGATTTGGTGGATGAGCCATCAACATATAGTTTCCAATCTTGGTTTGGATCATTGGGAATGGATCTTGTTGTTTCGGTGATAAGGTCAGCAAGAGCCTGAGCTTTGATGACAGTGCGTGGTTCAATTTGAATACCAAAATCTACCAATTGGTTTGACCAATTAGCTACTCTGGAGGATTGATTTTTCCCTTCTAAGATCTTTTTCAAGGGGTTGCTTGTCCTGACTCGGATGTGGTGTGACTCGAAATATGGCTTTAGTTTTTGGCTAGCTATAACCACAGCATAAATGACCTTCTCGATTTCACTTTAGTTGGCTTTAGATCCTCGATACGAGTGACTGATGTACTATATAGGGAATTGCTTTCCTTCTCTCTCAGCCACTAGTTGGCGCTTAAGAAGAAATCAGAGATTGCCACATAAAGGTATAAGATTTCTCCAGCATTTGGAGATACCAGCTTTAGGATATTGGCGAGATACTTCTTGAGCTGCTGGAAAGCTTCTTTTGCATCAGGACTCCATTTGAAAGTTTGCTTTTTGACTATCCTGAAGAATGGTGAACACTTGTCTGCAGACTTAGACATGAACCTTCCCAACGCAGCTGCATAACCAGTTAGCTTTTGTACTTCTTTTATGGCTTTGAGAGATAGCATGTCAAGGATGGCTTAGATTTTATCCGGATTGGCTTCGATGCCTCTTTCATCGATGAGGAAGCCCAAGCATTTTCCACCAGTTACCCTGATTACACATTTTTCTGGGTTGAGGCACATAATGTGTGTCTTGAGGGTTGAGAACGTTTCGCGGAGATCATTGGCATGATCCTTCGCTTCTTTGCTTTTCGTTATATCATCAACATAGACTTCCAAGTTCCTTCCGATTTGTGCATTGAACACTTTGTATACCATCCTCTGATATGATGCTCTGAAGTTTTTGAGTCTGAAAGGCATGACTCTATTGCAAAAAACTCTAGAACTTGTGATGAAGGTCGTGTGTGATTGATCCTCTTCTGCCAGAGGGATTTGATGAAGTCAACACACATTCTCCATTAGCCATTGAGCATTTTTTTACCAAGACGACGTTCGAGAGCCAATCAGAGTATTGACATTCTCGAATGAAATTGGCTTTAAGAAGATTTTTGACTTTGGCCTTTCCTGCTTCTACCTTTTCTTTGCCTTGATATCTATGCTTTTCTTTGACAGGCTTGTATCCATGTTGGATGTTAAGTTTGTGGCTTTAAGGAGATTTTGGACTTTGGCCTTTGCTGCTTCTACCCTTTCTTTGCCTTGATATCTCTGCTTCTGTTTGACAGGCTTGTATCCACGTTGGATGTTAAGTTTGTGGCACATGACTTCTTTTATGGTACCAGGCATTTGCGAGACATTAAAGGGAAAGATGTGTTGGTATTCAGAAATGACGCTAAGTATTTCTTGTTTTGTTTCTTCTTTCACGTTTGTGCCTATTTTGATTAGTTCACCTTTGCCCCAAAGGTCTACATCATATTTTTCGGGGGGTTCTGGCCTTTGTCGCGGAGTTTGTATATTTAGAATAGAAGCTTCTTCGAGCTTTCTCTTCTGTCCGCATTCTTGAACTGGCTCGCCATTTTTCAGAGTATTGATGAGGCATTCTCGGGCTGATTTCTTATAATGTCTTGATATTTTTACTTTGGCATCATCTCTTTCGTATTGTAGGAGCAACTGATGAGTGGATATGATGGCCTTGATTTTGTTGATTAATGGAAGCCCCATGATGGCGTTGTAAGAGAATTTTATATCAACTACCGTGAAGCGAACTGCAAGACTCTTACCTTTACTGGAAGGACTATCGTTCCGAGGGGGATGACTTTTCCAGCTCCAAACCCTATCAAGGGCTTGTCAATGGGTTTAAGGTGTTTTTCTTCGTATTTCATCTGGCGGAGGCAATCCATGGTGATCAAGTCAGTCGTGGTTCCTATGTCTACCAAAACACGATAGACTTTCATTTGGCCGATTTTAAGAGTGACTGCCACCAGGTTAGTGTGTAGTTGTTGCAGGGGCACGCTCAATTTCTCAACAAACTTCATTTCAGGACAAGTGGAATGCTCCTTTGGCAGACCTTTGATCAATGTATGAATGTTGTCTCTTGTAGATCGAAGTGTAGGAAATTCTTCTGAGAATCTGATCGGGACTTTATGTCCTTCAATAGTAATACCGCAAGTGCACGGCGTAGCGTAGTACGTCGGCAAGTACGAGTCGAATCCACAAGGAGTGGGGGTTAAGTTAATTGTTTCTCAATCGATTAGTGTGTTCGAAAACGTATAATATGATGTTTGGAGATAAAATGAAGACAAGCGATTAAAGAAAAGAAACTTCATGAAAACAAATCATAAAAGTAAATAAGGATACAACGAATTAAAAGTAAGGATAAAATGATCAATAAACTAAGAGGCATAGGCTAAGCTTTCTCACTAAAGCAGTGTTTACTAAACATTAACCTAAGGTCATGGATATATTGTTATGGGGAAGAACGTATCATAAGTACTAATGTTCTCTCTCGAGCAACAAAAGCTTCCTAACCATGCTCAACTACCTATTCTCATGGAGCTAATACACAACTTAAGACATGAAGCACACATTCCACATTTCCAATCAAAGCATCTACCTATTCTCATGGAAACACCTTAACTTTTAAGCATAGATTATCGTTAAAAATCGACTCTCGCCCTCAATTCAACGACACTACAACATGATAGAAAAATCCATCTTAAACAATAAATAACATAACCAAACCAAAGGTAGAGAAAGTAATTCAAACTACATTCATGGTGATAATGCCTAGCCTAAGCTAAAACAAACTACTCACTCATACTCATATTGAAATTGTAGAATGTAGCAAGTCAAGAATCATAGATGAATAAATTAAGCTAGAGTACCCTAAAGAGATGAAAGCAATATAAGTTGAGGAACTACAAGCATGAATATATGAAACTAAAGCAAACAATCAACGAGATTAAGTGACATGAATTGAAAACAATATAAGCAAGGATAGAAGTTACTCTTTTGAGCTCAATCCAAGGGTGAACAAGATGAATTGATGATTCAAAGTAATACAGTCCAAAAGCTTCAATAATAGTACATCAATGGTTGAATAATCCCAAATTGCAAAACATTATAATAAAGGATAAGTAAAGATTGTATTTGGAAAATTAAAATAACAGATTGAATTGAAATAGAGATTATGCTAAAACTAATTCTTAATTGAAATGAAAGCAAGACTATGAAGAATACATAAACTACATAAGATGAAAGGTTGAAATCTGAGATGCAAGCTTCTTCTTCCTCTTCTCTATTTATAGGCTTAAAAAACAAGTGAGGGGTGGTGGTTTCATGATTGCTCCACCACCCCTAGGTTATAGGAAGGGGGGTGCCACCCCTAGTGGATAGGGTAGGGTGGCTGGCAGTGTTGGCAGAAGCAATTAGAAGCAACAAATATAATTGGACCTCGATTTATGTTTTAAAAAGATCGCACATGTTGCTGCCGCCTATTTCGCTCAACCCGAGCGAATCCCGCTCGAGCAGTCGAGCCACCTTCAGGTTCAACATCAGAGTCTTCAAGAATGGGAAAGAATGTAAAAATCAACTCCGCTCGACCCGAGCCATTGTGCTCGACCAGTCGAGCAGATGTACTGTGCTCCTGAATTAAATCCTGCTGATGATCAGAAGCTTCTGGAAATGTGAATGCACTTCGCTCGACCGGAGCCATCTTGCTCGACTGGTCGAGCTGATCTATTTTGGCTTGTTCATGTGGCTTGGCTCATGATGTTTCGCTTCTTTGAATCCTCGGTGTTTAGGTGAGCAATGTATGCAACTAGAGGGGCTAGTTTGTGCTCGGTGTATATGATTAGAACCTAAAATAAAATAAAATACCAAAGCAACAAAACAAGCGTAAAATCCAATAAACCAATGCAATAACATGTAGTTTACTCACACTAAACAAGCCACTTATAGGGGTGAAAATAAAGATAAAATGTAGCTAACAAATTCCCCTAAGCCAGACCTTTACTTGTCCTCAAGCAAGCATTGCATCAATAAGAGAAAAGAAAATCGAGAATCAGTCATATATGCACATGAATGATCTAACAATAGCTATAGTCATGAACTCATAAGCCACAATTTATCAAAAGATGTATGATAGATCAGCAAGCTATGATTATCAATTCTAAAAGGTTTGAAGTGTGTTCCTGTTCTACAAATTATTCTCAAAACAAGTTGTCAAGCAATGATCTTGCCATACTGAGTCTAAGACTCCCAAACCAATCACAATGGATATAAGTGGACCTCACTTTTCGGTATATTAGCCAAGATGAACAACGACACTCAAGTGTTTAAAGTTACGCTCATTCCCTCATCCTATGGCTCAAAGTGATGTGAGCCTCTAAATAGAGATGTGGCAAAATTTCGCACCTCGGTACTCGAGGACTCAAAGGCTAAGACTTCACTAGAAGTAGGTGGATCGACCTAAAAGAGGTGAATTGGAAAAGGTTAGAGTAAGATGAAATGTAGAAAGGATAAGGGTAAAGTTACAAAAAGAGGTAACATAACTAGTTAACTCAAACAAACCAAAATGATCCATGGTTTCACACAACTTGGCATTTATTAACAACTAATAATTTTTCTATACAAATTTTTATTTTTATTTTTATTTTTTATTTTTTTATTATTATTTTTTATTTTATTTTTTATTTTATTTTCTTTTATTTCATTTTTTTTTGATTCTAAAAACAAAGAAAAAAATAAACATTACACTATCAAAAGTGGGTAGTAAAATCAAGAGACTCTTAGAGTCGTATAATACCAACTTTTTGTCTAAAACTAAAATATCACCATGATATATGTAAGTGGTGACTTCAAGAAAATATAAAAAGACAAATGCAAGCTAAAAACTCAAGCCAAGTGTGATAAACCAACCACCAACATACCATCAACCAAACAAACTAGTATGCTAAAGTGTTAGGGATGAAGGTGAAAGAAGGTGAAAGCGAAGGGTTACAAAGGAAAATGGGGTATAATGTAGGTTAACAAGAGGGTAAGAAAGAAAAGGAATAAGCTCGATCCAAACTAGCAACTAGATCCATATAATACCCAAGTCCTTCAAGTCATGCCTAGTGCGCTACAAATTCACAATCTCATTAATTTACGTGAATGCATGGTAGGGGCTCAATAAATACTTACGGGTTCAAAATATGTCAACAAATATCAAAGGGCGGTGCCACAAACCAAATCAATGCTCAACTTTTGTTTTGAGAAGTCAAGGATCACAGGATTGCAAATCCAGAAAAAATTTAGAAGAAATAATCTAAACTTGCCAATGTATTATACATAGATTAAGAATATGGCCCAAAATGAAATCAAGTTAGCTACTGAAGATCAAAAATGTGCATGAATGTGATTCAAGGCATCGAAAACATAACTAAATAAAGAAAATAGTAATCTAGACTACAAAAGTAATAAATCAGAAAGAAAATCAATGAAAACATGCATATATACACAAGAAGAACCTAAGGAGACCATAAACACAATACCTACCCGGCAACGGCGCCAAAAACTTGATCGAACTTTATGTCCTTCAATAGTAATACCGCAAGTGCACGGCGTAGCGTAGTACGTCGACAAGTACAGGTTGAATCCACAAGAAGTGGGGGTTAAGTTAATAGTTTCTCAATCGATTAGTGTGTTCGAAAAAATATAATATGATGTTTGGAGATAAAATGAAGACAAGCGATTAAAGAAAAGAAACTTAATGAAAACAAATCATAAAAGTAAATAAGGATACAACGAACTAAAAGTAAGGATAAAATTATCAATAAACTAAGAGGCATAGGCTAGGCTAGGCTTTCTCACCAAATCAGTGTTTACTAAACATTAACCTAAGGTCATGGATATTTTGTTATGGGGAAGAACGTATCATAAGTACTAATGTTCTCTCTCAAGCAACAAAAGCTTCCTAACCATGCTCAACTACCTATTCTCATGGAGCTAATACACAACTTAAGACATGAAGCACACATTCCACATTTCCAATCAAAGCATCTACTTATTCTCATGGAGACGCCTTAACTTTTAAGCATAGATTATCGTTAAAAATCGACTCTCGCCCTCAATTCAACGACACTACAACATGATAGAAATATCCATCTTAAACAATAAATAACATAACCAAACCAAAGGTAGAGAAAGTAATTCAAACTACATTCATGGTGATAATGCCTAGCCTAAGCTAAAACAAACTACTCACTCATACTCATATTGAAATTGTAGAATGTAGCAAGTCAAGAATCATAGATGAATAAATTAAGCTAGAGTACCCTAAAGAGATGAAAGCAATATAAGTTGAGGAACTACAAGCATGATTATATGAAACTAAAGCAAACAATCAACGGGATTAAGTGACATGAATTGAAAACAATATAAGCAAGGATAGAAGTTACTCTTTTGAGCTCAATCCAAGGGTGAACAAGATGAATTGATGATTCAAAGTAATACAGTCCAAAAGCTTCAATAATAGTACATCAATGGTTGAATAATCCCAAATTGCAAAACATTATAAAAAAGGATAAGTAAAGATTGTATTTGGAAAATGAAAATACTAGATTGAATTGAAATAGAGATTATGCTAAAACTAATTCTTAATTGAAATGAAAGCAAGACTATGAAGAATACATAAATTACATAAGATGAAAGGTTGAAATCTGAGATGCAAGCTTCTTCTTCCTCTTCTCTATTTATAGGCTTCAAAAACAAGTGGGGGTGGTGGTTTCATGATTGCTCCACCACCCCTAGGTTATAGGAAGGGGGTGCCACCCCTAGTGGATAGGGTAGGGTGGTTGGTAGTCTTGGCAGCAGCAATTAGAAGCAACATATATAATTGGACCTCGAATTATGCTTTAAAAAGATCGTACATGTTGCTGACACCCATTTCGCTCGACCCGAGCGAATCCCGCTCGAGCAGTCGAGCCACCTTCAAGTTCAACATCAGAGACTTCAAGAATAGGACAGAATGTAAAAATCAACTCCGCTCGACCCGAGCCATTGTGCTCGACCAGTCAAGCAGATGTACTGTGCTCTTGAATTAAATCTTGCTGATGATCAGAAGCTTCTAGAAATGTGAATGCACTTCGCTCGACCCGAGCCATGTGCTCGACTGGTCGAGCGGATCTATTTTGGCTTGTTCTTGTGGCTTGGCTCATGATGTTTTTCTTCTTTGAATCCTCGGTGTTTAGGTGAGCAATGTATGCAACTAGATGGGCTAGTTTGTGCTCGGTGTATATAATTAGATCATGAAATAAAATAAAATACCAAAGCAACAAAACAAGTGTAAAATCCAATAAACCAATGCAATAACATGTAGTTTACTCACACTAAACAAGCCACTTATAGTGGTAAAAATAAAGATAAAATGTAGCTAACAGAATCCGCCGCTATCATGTTGATCACACCATTGGTGCCGCTGGAGTGATCCTTTGCTTCAGATTTCTTCTCTGGCTCTACTTTTCTGTATTCTCGTTTGTCAGAGTTATACCTCTTTCCTGATGAACCACGGTAGAGGAACTGGGTCAATTTCCCTTCATCAGCATACTGGTCAAGAATTCTCCTCAATTCATGGCAATACGAAAGTGTGTGCCTATGTTCCTTGTGATATTCACACCACAAATCCATGTTTCTTTGGTTTTGCGGTGTAGGGATTGCTAAAGGAGGAGGTAGTGCGTCTCTAATGGCGTAGAAGATGTCTCCTCTATTGCGGTTAAACCTTGTATCATAACCGTCATCTCTGAGTTTCCGTGGTGGGTATTTCCTTTCTCCTTCGGATCGATTAAGACCTCTTCTTCCAGTCTATATTTGGTTTTGGGATTTCTCCCTTTGAGTCTCAACCATCTTGTCACTCTTTCTTTTCATAGGCAGTAGTAAAACTTCTGGCTTGTCTCAGAGCTTCGGAATAGGTTTTGATTTGATTTTCCAAGAGCTGGAACTTCAACTTGTGAGTTTTCATGTCGTTTATTAAGGCGGACATAACAATAGACTCTTCCAAATCTGTTACCACCAAGTGTAACGGACAATCCTTTTCCAAATATAGGTTTATTGTAATATAATAGTAAGTGATGCTAAGCGGAAGTCTATCGAACCGTGATTATTGCAAAAAAGAAATAAAACAAAACAGAATTTTCAAAAAAAACAAAGAAAACTCAAATCATTTAAATATAATTTTACGTATTACATCTTTCTTTAATACATAATTATCGTCCATAACATAAACTACATACATATTATATCCTAATCTCACATAAACAATACAATTACTTCTTAATAACTTCATGTAAAGTTACCTTCAGCATCTACTCCCGAAATATGGGAACAGCCGATGGAAATCGGTCAGCTTTAAAAAAAACCGAGTATAAAAGCTTACCGCAATTATACAAGTATAGAAAATATATGCATTGCAATAAGTAATATGCAAAGATAAGTGCATCACAATAAATAATATGCAAGGTATCTTATATATTATAAGGAATTCATTTTAAGATTAGATTTATTTAAATACATTAAACTTTTGGTCCTTCTGCTTGAGTACTAGGGCATGATTTACTAACACTTCTGCTTGAGTGTTATGGCGTTGAATCCGATTACTTATTTAATGAATGCAACACATATGATCTTTGTTTGATATATGTAAGGGCTTTTTAGGGTGAGGTAAACCAGAACCCCTAACTTAGTGGGAGTCGTCACTACTCCAGTACAATGTTGCTCGAGCCACAGGTCAGGTTAAACAACCTTACTGTGTTCACTGTATTTTACGTGCCGGAAAACACGTCCCACGTTTTTTACATGCCGGAAGCATGGTTCGGCATTTCCTTACTATCAAGCCTTTTTATTATCATGTTACTGTTTTCATATAAATGCAACATTACAATAACATAAAATAAATTTATAACAACTTGCATATAAATATTCATTTATTATTAAACTAAATCAAAACTAAAATGGGTCTTTAGTATTTATTTATAGATAAATTTTCAATTAAGCTTTATTGATTTCTTAATAATCAATTTCTTAAATGTCTATTTATTTTAAATGATAAAATAAATAGTTCCATCATAAATAAATATTAAAAATTTCTTAAAAAGGACATATTGGGTTTATTATAAATCCTAGCTTATTTATCCAAATTTTTAGAAAATAAAATTTTATTTTATTTAATTAATTTCTTAATAGCTTATTTTTCGATACAGTACATGAATAATTAATTCCCTTAAGATCAAAATTGACACAAAATATTTTAAAATAAATAATTTATTAAATGAGTTGGCATATATTCTTATTCACCAAAATAAATTCATTTTAATTATTATTTTATTTTTCTTTCTTTTTGCCTACAATAACAATTTAGATTATTAATTTATTTCTTTAAAATTTAAATATCACAAAATTTCACTAAAAAATTTAAACGAAAAGAAAATACAGTAACACTAAAATATATTATTTTTTTTTCCATAATTAATTATTTTAAACCCATATTTATGAATTTCCTTATTTTATGCGTTTTTTAAGCAAAAATTAATAATAATATTTATACTCAACTATAATTCACGAAATTAATACACAACTTATATTTCATATATATATATATATATATATATATATATATATATATATATATATATATATATATATATATATATATATATATATATATATATATATATATATATATATATATATATATATATATATATACGTATAGAAAAATTGTCGTTTAAAAGTATTAACGTTTACTATTTTAATTAAAATTATTTCGGTTTATGCGGTTTTGGGAAATTTAAATGAATAATTCATATAAAATAAAATACCACGAATTAATTCGCCAAAATTTCCAGAAATATTAATTTATATATACTAAACACATATAAAATTTATGAGCATAATTTTATGTAAATAAATATATGTAAGAATTTATACCTTTAATAATTTCACTATTAATTAAATTCCTTTGTTGTAGAAATTTTAGCCACAAAATTAGCTTCCTCCCCTTGATTTTCTATAATTAACACTAAGTACTATTATTATAAAATTTTTGACGATTTTTTGTAATTTTTTTAGGGTTTTTAGAATTTTTCTTTAGGAATTTGCCTTTAATGAATAAATTTTCTGAAAATTTTTTTTCTCTCGTATTTTTCCCACGGCACATTTGGTTTATTTATAGGCTATTGATTGCAAAATTATCTATTATTAAATTTTACTTCATGGGCAAGAAATGAAAAATACAAGATCTTTATTCTTGCTTTTATCTAAATTAATTATTTTGGCACCTAGTTTACTTAGTCTTGCCGCCCACTTTTTAGATTTTTATTTTTTTATTTTTTTATTTTTTTTAGTTTTATTATTATTATTATATATATTTTTATATTTAATCATAAATTAATATAGTAAATAAAAAGATTAAGTTATTGTAGGTAATTTAGGTAGAATTAATATTTAGGTAATTTATTTTAAGAGAAATAAATTATATATAAAAGAAAATCAAGAACTTAAGAACGATTGAAATAAAATTCGAAACGGTATTAAAAAGAAAATAATAAAATGAAATGATTATTGAATTTGTCAAAATATTTAAAATTAAGAAAAACGGTTTGTTACAACTCTTCCCCCCTTAACATAGTTTCGTCCCGAAACATGAACCTAAATGAACAACTAGGGATAGCGTTATCTCATATCAGTTTTTCTTTCCCAGGTTGCTTCTTCGACATGATGGTTCGACCATAGCACTTTAACTTGAGGTATTCTTTTATTCCTTAATTCTTTCACTTGACGATCCAAAATCCTAATTGGTCTTTCTTCATAAGCTAGGTTTTCATCAATTTGGAGTGGTTCGTGAACTAACACATGTGATGGGTCGTGGATATACTTTCTCAACTGAGAAACATGGAATACATTATGAACTCTAGTTAAATCCGGGGATAAAGCTAGTTCATATGCCACTTCCCCTACTCTTGTCAAAATTTCAAAAGGTTTGATAAATTTAGGGCTTAATTTCCCTTTTATCCCAAAGCGTTGGATTCCTTTCGTTGGTGAAATCTTTAGAAATACTTTATCAACTTCATCAAATTGCAAAGCTTTGCGACGGTTGTCTGCATAACTCTTCTGTCTAATTTGTGTTGCCTTCATGTTCTCTTGTACCACCCTCAAGCTATCAATAGAGTCTTGAATAAGATCTGGTCCTTCAAGAAAATTTCGGTCCATTTGATTCCAACACAACGACACTCGACATTTTCTCCCGTATAAGGATTTGTTTGGTGCCATCTTGATGCTGGTTTGATAGCTGTTGTTGTATGAAAATTCTATCAAAGGTAATTTCTGCTCTCATGAACCACCAAATTCCAGAATACAACATCTCAAAAGATCCTCTAATGTCTGGATGGTTCTTTCGGTTTGGCCATCAGTAGCTGGATGAAATGCAGTACTTAAACATAGCTTCGATCCGAATGCTTTTTGCAACATCTCCCAAAATCGTGACAAAACTTTTGGGTCTCTATCAGACACAATGGTTCTCGGTACTCCATGTAATCTTATAATTTCTCGAACATAAGCGTCAGCCAATTGTTTTACTCACCATGTGCCCTTCATTGGCAGGAATCTTGCAACTTTGGTTAATATGTCAACTATTACCCAAATTGTGTCATTTCTTCGTTGCGTTCTTGGTAATCCAACTACAAAATCCATGGATATGGAATCCCATTTCCATTCAGGAATTTCTAGTGGTTGAAGTAGTCCAGAACTCTTCTGCCTTTCAAATTTCACCTTCTGGCAAATCAAACACCGAGATACAAATTCAGCTACATCTTTTCTCATACCTTTCCACCAAAATAATTTTCTTAATTCTTCGATCATCTTATCTCTACCAGGGTGTAAGTGAAACATTCCTTGGTGTCCTTCTTTCAAAATCTCTTCTTTCAATTCAATGTTGCCTGGTATACACAATCTCCTGTTCATTCTTAGTTCACCTTTCTCACCTACTTCGAACGCTTCTGTATATTTTCTTTGAACTCGAATGATTAACTCGATTATCTCGGGATCTTCTTGTTGTGCTTCTATAATTCTTTCGAACAAAGTCGGTTGTATAGTCATTGCTCCCAAATACTCAACAACTTGATAGTGATTAACAACTTCTAGATCTAAGTTTTTGATTTCTCGGTATAGTTCCCAAGGTACCGTCATTATAGCATTTACAGATATCCTCGGCCTTCTGCTCAATGCATCTGCCACTTTGTTTGGTTTTCTAGGATGATAATTTATGTCAACTTCAAAGTTTTTAATGAATTCCAGCCACCGCCTTTGTCGCATATTCAACTCCTTCTGAGTGAAGACATATTTCAAATTTTTATGATCAATGAAGATCTTGCATGGTACCTCATAGAGATAATGTCTCCATAACTTCAGGGCAAAAATTACGGATGTTAGTTCAATGTCGTGTACTGAATAATTCAACTCGTGTGGCCTTAATTGCCTGGACGCATAAGCTACTACTTTGCCTTCTTGCATTAGCACACATCCCAAACCTTCCTTCGATGCATCACAATATACCTCAAATGCTTTCCCACAGTCGGGCATGATCAACATAGGTGCAGTCGTAAGTATCCTCTTAAGCTCTTCTAGGGATTTACTCTGCTTCTCGCCCCAATGAAACCGAACTCCCTTTTTAAGCAACTCAAACAACGGTCGGGCAATTTTAGAAAAATTTTCCATAAACTTCTTGTAATAGTCTGCTAAGCCTAAGAAACTTCTTACTTCAGTAACACTCTTTGGATTCGGCCATTCCATCACTGCCCTAATCTTTTCAAGGTCAACAGAAATTCCATCCTTCGAAACAACGTGCCCTAAGAAAGATATCTTTTCTAACCAAAATTCACATTTACTAAACTTGCCATAAAGTTTCTCCTTTCTCAATTTCTCCAAAACTATCCTTAAGTGCTTCTCATGTTGCTCTTCATTCTTCGAATACACCAATATATCATCAATAAACATAACTACAAACTTATCCAGGTAAGGGTTGAAGTATCTTTGCATGAGATCCATGAATGATGTTGGAGCATTCGTTAGTCCAAATGGCATTACTAGAAACTCATAGTGCCCGTATCTGGTTCTGAATGTAGTCTTAGAAATAACTTCTTCAGCAATCCTCAATTGATGATAACCAGACCTCAAATCTATCTTCGAAAAGACCCTTGCTCCCCCCAACTGATCAAAAAGGTCGTTTATCCTTGGCAAAAGATAACGATTCTTGATGGTAAGTTTATTGATCTCCTTATAATCAATGCATAGCCTCATACTCCCATCTTTCTTTCTGAAAAAAAGAACCGGAGCTCCCCATGGTGAAACACTAGGTCGAATGAAACCTTTTCCCAACAATTCATCTAGCTGCTTCTTCAGCTCAGCCAATTCAGCTGGGGCAAAACGGTAAGGAGTTTTAGAAATAGGGGTGATATCAGGAATAAGGTCAATATGGAAGTCTACTTCTCTTTTTGGAGGTATACCAGGTAATTCTTCAGGAAACACATCAAAATATTCTTGAACGACCAGGGTTTCTTGCAAACTAGGTTTAGGTTTCATTTCTTCAGTAGTAACAAAACATAAGAACCCTTCATCTCCTTGTCTTGTCATTTGTGATGCTTGAATTACAGAAATTGTTATTAGCTGAGATTTTAAGTTCTTCCGAATACACTTCGTTCCCTCGGGAGTTTTTAATCTAACAACCTTTTCCTTACACAAAATCTCCGCTGAATATCTCTCCAACCAATCCATACACAAAATGATATCAAATGTTCCCAAATCGAATTGAATTAAGTCAGCTGGTAAAAGATTCCCACAAATCTCCAATGGAAAATCATAAAAGATACGGTCACACAGGTAAGGTGTACCATCAGGTAAATTGATACACAAGTGGGATTTTTGAGGTTTCAAAGACCTATCTGCTCCACAATCAAACAAAACATTTGCTGTTAAATTACCAACAGGAAATTTTCCAGAAATTACTTCACTTTCAACTTCAAACTCCTAGTGTAAACCATCATAATGATCTCCAATTGCATGCAGGCCCATGGATGCTCTAGTCTCATTCCTCTGAGTGCCAAATGCTCTATTTCCTGTAGCTTCCGATGTTGTTTTGCTCTGATTGAATGTTTCCCCACAGTTGTTAGCCAGATGTCCCTCCTTGTGACACTTGTAAGATACAGTCTTCCCATTACAATTTCGGTCTCGATGATCCTTTCCACATAACCTACATTTCCACTGTGTCGGCCTTGCTACAGTCTGAAACGACTTCTTTTCTTCACTCTTGGCCCTCTTGTATCCACCGCCCCTATTAGATTCATTCTTTCTTTTATTAAACCCGTCTTCTTTTTCCAAAATACGCTCGTACTCCAAGGCTTGATTGTACAGATCATAAAAAACTTGGTATCTAGGAGTGCCTTTTTGGAATCTGAGATTCAGACCCTCGAAGAATCTAATCGCCTTGCCCCAATCAGAGATCATTATTTCGGCAGTGAATCTAGCCAGCTCTCTGAACTTACTTGCGTACTCGATCACTCGCATAGTTCCTTGCCTCAAAACAAGAATTCATTCTCTTTCTTTCTTTGAAGCGAGGGTGGGTAAAATTGATCACGAAGCTTCTTTATAAATTGTTCCCAAGTAGAATCTATGGCCTGTTAAGTAGTGCCTGTTAACAGTCCTCCACCATAGTTCAGCAGTGCCTGTTAAGTAGAATGCGGCTAATTTCACTAAACATGATATCAGGACGACTAGCAGTTAAATACAATAAAGAACCAATCATACCTCTATAAGTCTTTTGATCAACACTCTTACCATTTATATCTTGATCTAGACTTAGTGTTGTACTCATAGGCGTATTAACTTCTTTACATTGATCTATATTATACTTATTTAACAAATCTTTAACATATTTACTTTGACAAATAAATATGTCATCTTTCTTTTGCTTTATTTGTAGTCCAAGAAAGAAAGTTAAGTCTCCTATCATGCTCATTTCAAATTCCTTGCACATAATCTCAGAAAATTCCTTGCACAAAGAATCATTAGTAGCTCCAAACAATATACCATCAACATATACTTGAACAACTAGAATATCTTTTCCTTTAGTTTTAATGAAAAGTGTTTTATCAATTTTACCTCGTTGAAACTCATTTTCAAGTAGATGTGAGCTAAATCTGTCATACCGAGCTCTTGGAGCTTGTTTCAAGCCATATAGCGCTTTATTCAGTTTGAACACATGATTCGGTAGATCAGAATTTTCAAAGCCGGGTGGTTATTTAACATATACTTCCTTTTGCAAGTATCCATTTAAGAATTCACATTTAGCATCCATTTGATATAGTTTAATATTCATGTATGAAGCAAAAGCAAGCATAATACGAATAGATTCTAACCTTGCAACTGGTGCGAAAGTTTCATCATATTCTGTACCTTCTTCTTGATTGTAGCCTTGAGCTACCAGCCTTGCTTTATTCCTTACAATGTCTCCATCCTCATTGAGTTTGTTACGAAAGACCCATCTAGCTCCAATGATAGTACGATCTGGAGCTCTTTCAACTAGATCCCAAACTTTGTTCCTTTCGAATTCATTTAATTCATTTTGCATTGCAATGATCCACTCTGGTTCTTTTAATGCTTCTTTAACATCCTTTGGTTCTACAAGAGAAACAAAAGCAGAAAATGCACATAGATTCTTAAGAGAGGATCGAGTTTGCGTACCTTTGTTTGGATCACTTATAATGTTTTCTAGAGGATGTTGATATGACTTTCTAATTCTTCTTCGTAGTATGGATGGTGTGTTTACATTCAAAGAACTTGTACTTACTGCGTTTGAGGTATTTCTAATTGGTGTATCTAAAGTAGTATGTTCAGGAACTATCTCAAGTTCTTGAGGTTGGGTCTCAAGATCAGACTGTGAGTCTTCAATGTTAACAACCTGTTTTCCTTCATCATCAATAGTTTGTATGGTATCCTGCATGTTATTCCTTTTATCTGCACTAGTAACATTAACATCCAGTTCGTCATCACTCAAATCATCAAAGTGTTTATTAAGGTTTAACTCCTTAAATCCTTCATTTAATGTCCCATTTTCATATTCATCAAAAACGACAAGTATACTTTCTTCAACTATACCTGTACGTTTGTTCAACACTCGATAAGCTTTACTATTTAGTGAGTATCCAAGAAATATACCTTCATCACTTCTAGCATCAAATTTACCTAAATTGTCTTTACCATTATTATGAATAAAACATTTGCAACCAAATGGTCAAAGGTATGCTATATTCAGTTTTCTTCCTTTGAATAACTCATAGGGAGTTTTCTTAAGTATGGGTCTTATAAGGCATCTATTTAAAACATAATTAGCTGTGTTAATAGGCTCAGCCCAATAGTGTTTAGCTAATCCATTTTCAATAAGCATTATCCTAGCCATTTCTTCTAAGGTTCGATTCTTCCTTTCAACTACACCGTTTTGTTGGGGTGTCCTAGGAGCTGAAAAGTTATGGTTTATTCCATATTTTTCACAAAAGGAGTCAAAGCCTAGTTGATCAAACTCTCTCCCATGGTCACTTCTAATCGAGACTATTGGAAGGTTTAGTTGCGTCTGCATCTCTTTACAACGTCTTGAGAACGGTTTCAAGGCTTCACTTTTATCATTCAAAAAATCAACCCATGTAAATCTAGAATAATCATCAACTGTAACTAAGATGTAAGATTTACCTCTTATACTCCGTACACGCATTGGTCCACATAAATCAATATGTAAAAGTTCACATGGTCTTGATGTACTTACCATTTTCTTCGGTTTGAATGAACTTCTTACTTGTTTACCTTTAATGCATGCGTCACAAATAGGACTTTGTTTATAGTCAAGAGCTGGAAGTCCCTTAACTAGATCTTTACTTACCAACTTCTGCATGGTGTGAGTATTGATGTGACCAAGACGTCTATGCCATAGTTTTGGATTATCTGTAATAGCTTTCAAGCACTTGAAATTCTGTGCTCCAATTTCGTTAGTATGCAAGGCATAAACATTATCATTTCTAAGGGCAGTAATGAGAGTATCTCCGGTTTTAGGATTTTTAACAACACAATTTTCTTTGTCAAATATTACTTCATTACCTTTATCACATAGTTGAGACACACTTAGCAAATTAAATTTTAGACCTTCAACTAAATAAACATTGTCAATAGTTTTAGATGGATTCTTACCAATTTTACCAACACCTAAAATTTTGCATTTACCTTTGTCTCCTAAGGTGATTGAGCCACTGCATCTTTCCTTAAGTTCAGAAAATAAAGAGATTTTACCACTCATATGCCTCGAGCATCCACTATCTAGAATCAAATTTTTTTTAACCTACAAAACAAAAAAAAATAACCTTTCTCAACCTTACTTGGCTATCCATGTGACAAATTTGGAACCATATTCGGGATAGACCATGTTGGGTGGTCTTGTCCTTTTAGGAACCCATATTTGCTTTATCTGTCCACACAATTCAAGAGGAAAGGAATTCTTGATAATATGATTTTCCTTATGTCTGTATGGACATGCAAGTCTAATATGTCCTTCTTTGCAACAAAAGGTGCAAGTAGGTGTACGTTTATGTTTATATGCACTTTTCACAAATGTGGTTTTACTCTTATAATTATGTGTAACATCATTATAACCAATACCACTTTTATCACTAGATGGTTTTTGACGTGTAAGCATTTTAGTGAATTTGGATTCAGATTCATTTAGCTTGGTTAATGCTTGTAGATATTTCTCAGACTCATGTTTCAAGGTTTTGAGTCTGGCTTCAAGGTCATTATTCTCATTCTTAAGGTCAATAAGCTGTTTAGTCTGGCTGAGATTCTGTTCTTTCAAGACCTTGACAGTCTTTTCAAGTTTAATTGTTTCAGCCTTTAGCGATTCATTTTTATTTATGATTTCTTCACAACCTTCAGCATAATGACGTATTCTATCCTCTAAAGTGTCTTTCTCATCTTTTAAGATTTTTTCAATTTGAAACATATTAAGGAGAGTTGTAACTAATTCCTCTTTTGAGCATGTGTTAAGAAAGTCACGTACCTCTTTATGGTTTTGATCTATGTCATCATTGTTATCATTATTAGCCATAAGACATACATGAGCTTGTCCATCTTCACTTTCAGAATCGGATGATCCTTCAGATTCACTCCAAGTTGCAACCATCGCTTGTTTCTTCTTGTTCTTTTGGTAGGATTCCCTTTTCTTCTTAGGGCAGTCCTTTACAATATGATCTATAGATCCGCACTCAAAACAAGCAAGTTTGTTAGTCTTAAAGTTTGAATTAGAGTTAGAAGACTTACCTTTATTTTTGAATTTAAATTTCTTAAATCTTTTTCGCATCTTCATAATTCCTTCAAGACCTTTTGTAATTAATGCAAATGGATCTTCCTCATCATCGCTATCTTCATATTCACTTGAAGATTCATGATGTTTCTTTGCCTTTAGAGCAAGATTTTTCATGGAAGGTATTACATCATTTTCTCCCTCATCATGTAGGGTAAGTTCATGAGTTGTGAGTTTTCCAAGGAGATCGTCAAGCGATAGAATTCTCAAGTCTTGAGCTTCCTCAATGGCGGTGACTTTTGGACCCCATTTGGATCTTGGAAGACACCTCAAGACCTTCTGAACTTTCTCTGCATTAGTAAAGGTTTTTCCAAGAGAATTCAAACTGTTAGTAATTAAGGTAAAACGAGTAAACATTTCATTTATATTCTCATCCTTTTTCATCTCAAACATTTCGTATTGATGCATAAGGATGTTGATCTTTGTTTCCTTCACTTGACTTGTTCCTTCGTATGTCACAACCAGCTTGTCCCATATTTCTTTAGCACTTGTACATGAAGAAACTCGATTAAACTCAGTACCATTTAAAGCACAACATAATTGATTCATTGCTCCATAGTTTTTGGAAACCCATTCCAAATCAGTTTTTGAATATTCGGACTCAGACTTTAGTACATCATTCTCTTTCTCTTTCTTTCTTTGAAGTGAGGGTGGGTAAAATTGATCACGAAGCTTCTTTATAAATTGTTCCCAAGTAGAATCTATGGCCGTTTGTTTTACAGTCCTCCACCATAGTTCAACAGTGCCTGTTAAGTAGAATGCGGCTAATTTCACTTTCATCCTTGACGGGCAGTTTATGACCTCTAATAGTTTCTCCATTTCTACAATCCAATCCTCAAAGAGAACTGGATCCGGTTCTCCACCATACTTTGAGGTTGATGACCAGACAATCTCTTGTAAAATTTCCCTTCATCATCTTCATGGAACAACTCATCTGCCTCTCCATTAAGTTTAACAGTCTCTCATTATTCCTTTCCATCATTCTTAACTGATTTTTCAAAGCTTGAACTCTTGCATCTTGCGTCGTATCTTCAACAAATTCGTTCCTCGTCTCCAAAGGTTCACCTCTTACGATACACCCTCTGCTACCACCTCTAGGCATCTTTAATAAAGTAGAGAAGTGTTGCGTTAGCTATATTTTAAATCGCAAGTCACATTTGTTTTAGCACATAAAACACATAAAATAAATTTCATTTAAAATACTAAATTTTTTTTTTTCAAAACGTAATTTAGCACGGTGTTTCCTAGTATCGGATAAGAAGATCCGACCGTTCGAATAACGTTGGCTCTGATACCAAGTGTAACGGACATTCCTTTTCCAAATAAAGGTTTATAGTAATATAATAGTAAGTAATGCTAAGCAGAATTCTATCGAACCGTGATTATTGCGAAAAAGAAATAAAACAAAACCAAACAAAATTTTCAAAAAAAACAAAGAAAACTTAAATCATTAAAATGAAATTTTACTTATTACATCTTTCTTTAATACATAATTATCGTCCATAATATAAACTACATACATATTATATCCTAATCTCACATAAACAATACAAGCATCTGCTCCCGAAATATGGGAATAGCCGATGGAAATCGGTCAGCTTTAAAAAAAACCGAGTATAAAAGCTTACCGCAATTATACAAGTATAAAAAATATATGCATTGCAATAAGCAATATGCAAAGATAAGTGCATCACAATAAATAATATGCAAGGTATCTTATATATTATAAGGAATTGATTTTAAGATAAGATTTATTTAAATATATTAAACTTTTGGTCCTTCTGCTTGAGTACCAGGGCATGATATACTAACACGTCTCCTTGAGTGTTAGGGCGTGGAATCCGATTACTTATTTAATGAATGCAACACATATGATCTTTGTTTGATATATGTAAGGGCTTGTTAGGGTGAGGTAAACCAAAACCCCTAACTTAGTGGGAGTCGTCTCTCCTCAAGTACAATGTTACTCGAGCCACAGGTCAGGTTAAATAACGTCCCACATTTTTTACATGCCGGAAGCATGGTTTGGCATTTCCTTACTATCAAGCCTTTTTATTATCATGTTACTGTTTTCATATAAATGCAACATTACAATAACATAAAATAAATTTATAACAACTTGCATATAAATATTCATTTATTATTAAACTAAATCAAAACTAAAATGGGTCTTTAGTACGTATTTATCGATAAATTTTCAATTAAGCTTTATTGATTTCTTAATAATCAATTTCTTAAATGTCTATTTATTTTAAATGATAAAATAAATAGTTCCATCATAAATAAATATTATAAATGTCTTAAAAAGGACATATTGGGTTTATTATAAATCCTAGCTTATTTATCCAAATTTTTAGAAAATAAAATTTTATTTTATTTAATTAATTTCTTAATAGCTTATTTTTGGATTTAGTACATGAATAATTAATTCCCTTAAGATCAAAATCGACACGAAATATTTTAAAATAAATAATTTATTAAATGAGTTTGCATATATTCTTATTCACCAAAATAAATTCATTTTAATTATTATTGAAAGTTAATATGAGGTTGAATACTCTCTAGATAGGGGGGGGGGGGGGGGGGGGGGGGGGGTGAATAGAGAGTTTGGGCTATTTAAAATTTTGTCTGTCAGCTTGTCTCAAGAGTTTGAGGAGTCTGTCAAAAC
The DNA here is from genome assembly GCF_026212465.1 of Amaranthus tricolor. Classification (NCBI taxonomy): domain Eukaryota; kingdom Viridiplantae; phylum Streptophyta; class Magnoliopsida; order Caryophyllales; family Amaranthaceae; genus Amaranthus; species Amaranthus tricolor. Next base: position 21,168,770 of record NC_080060.1, on the reverse strand, counting down.
TATTTTCTGGAACTGTTTTGAATCAATTCGTAAACAATAACGTATGTGCGGAAAATAAACTTTAAAGTATAACACACAATATCTTAACGAGGTTCGGTTCTAACCAACCTACTCCCCTCCTATGGGTTCTCTTTCAACCCGTAGGATTTCAACGCCTTTTATTAATCCGACTTTAATACAAAAAAGAAGATCTCACTATCTCCTCACACCACTTCTTCCCCTTGAAGAACCGTATTAGAAGTCCCTTTAATAAAAGCAAAATCCCAAATCTCACAATAGAGATTCACAAGCTGAACATTTTGATAAGTATTCTTGGTTAGGCGTATTAAACTTAATCTAACTCTTTTTAAACTCTTAAGCCTATTACAAATGTAAGAGTTAGATGAACTAAGAATTACAACTCTTTAAACACTTAGAGAATTTCTAAATCTTAAGTCAAGAGAGAAAGAGATAAGAAGAGGTGTATCCTTAATTCTGAAATGAAGCCTTGTATTTATAGTGTTACGCCTCAACACATCATGGAAAACAATAAGGCTCCTTTCCGTTATTTTCTGTTGACCTGGTCATTCAGCGCCTGTCTTCAAGATCTTGAGGTTAACTTCAAACTGACGTGTTCTAACAGCTAAAATAATTTCGTCATTGTGTGCTGTAATTTGTCTTTAATATCCAATGCTATGCTGCCACGTTAGTACTTATACAAGATAATGAAAACTAAGCAAAAACCAGATATATCAACGTTTAACATAATCATTCAATTTAATTCCTATTATTAGTATTAATTCAAATAGTCATTTTCTATTTTTAGTATTAATTCAAATAGTCTCTTATTAATAGAAAACTCTATATTTTGCATAACAACTAATTCAATATCAAATATAGCCGTGTACTATAATTAACAAAACGAGTGTATCTTATACTATATTTAATCATCAAATTACTTTAAGCACATATTTAAATTCACGTTCAAATATAAACCGTTTAAGATAAAACGTGTAATAACATATTCAAACTTAATTTCAAATAATATCAAAGTTAATTTTAATGAACCTTGACCTATTAAAATATTTCAAATATAATTTCAAGGAACATTGACCTATTAAAATATTTCAAATATAATTACGAAATTATCCTGATTATAAATGTAAATATCTTCAAGACTTTGAAACGTATTTCAAGACTTATAAAATCAACTTTAAAATAAACTTAAGTTCTTTAAGCATATTCCAACGTCTTCGAACTTAAATATATATATTACTTATCAAATGTATATCAAATATGATTTTAGAGTTACTTATACAACTAAATGTAATTACTTAATTTATTTGTTAGTCAATATGTGTTTTGAATTATCATCATTAAAGAGAATTAAGTCTTCAATTATTTTATTTTTCTTTCTTTTTGCCTACAATAACAATGTAGATTATTAATTTATTTCTTTAAAACTTAAATATCACAAAATTTCACAAAAAAAAAAAAATTTAATGAAAAGAAAATATAGTAACACTAAAATAAATTATTTTTTTTCCAAAATTAATTATTTTTAACCCATATTATGAATTTCCATATTTTATGTGTTTTTTAAGCAAAAATTAATAATAATATTTATACTCAACTTATATTTCATATATATATATGTGTACAGAAAAATTTTTGTTTAAAAATATTAATGTTTACAATTTTAATTAAAATTATTTTGGTTTATGCAGTTTTGGGCAATTTAAATGAATAATTCATATAAAATAAAACACCCCGAATTAGTTCACCAAAATTTCCAGAAATCTTAATTTATATATACTAAACTAGTGATGGCCACAGGGCGGGTTACCCGGAACAGAACCAGTCCCGAACCGCTTGGAACCGGATCCAGAACCGGAACCGTTAGCGATAGGTTCCGAACCGGCCCGAACCGCGGAACCGTGAAACCGCCGGAAAAAAACTGCATGAACCGGACCTAAGAACCGCGGGTTGGAACCGGAACCGGGACCGGTCCGGGTGAACCGGTCCAAAGGTTCCATGGAACCGGAATCGGAACCGGGACTAGTTCGGGTGAACCGACCCACCGGTTCATGGAACCGTGAAACTAGCCATTGGAACTAGCCGTTTTTAGCTGTTGGGTAATTTTCTATAAATACCCATCACTTTCAATCATTTTTATTCACAACTCATCTCTTCTCCTACTCTCTCTACTTACTCTCTCTACTTAATTACTTAATTACGCAATTATTCTCTTAATTACATAATTAGTCTTTTAATTATTTCTTAATTTAGTTAATTATATAATTAGTCTATTAATTATTTATTTATTTCTTAATTCTATTATTATTTCAATATTATCAATCATGTCTTCTTTTTTGAAAAAAGCCTCTATAAAAGTTACTAAAGTGGCAAAATTATTGGGAGGTTCTAGCTCCAAAAAAAAGGCCACTTCTACCCCGTCGGTATCAACAACACCTTCGATTAGTAATTATAATTTTGAACCCAATTATCCAAAAGGGTACGACCCAGAATTACATAATTATGCAGAAGAAGTGGAAAGAGAAATATAAATTGATGAAGAAGAAGAACAAGAAGAGGAACCAGCGACTCCTATTGGAATACATAATTCTCGACAGTCATCAACAAGATCACATGAAGAACAACTACAACAACAACAAAGACAAGCTCGTGGTAAACGAGTCAATTTCCAAACTATCGGTTAGTTTTATAATTTTATTTTTCATATTGATTAAATTTTAAATTATTATTTATTTATATATTGTGGTATATATCTGAGTATGTCTTTATATTTAAATTTAGATGAAGATGAACTAGTAAGACAACCTTTTCCAGCAATGCCACCTCCTAGTGGTAGAGCTGTTTCACATGTGTGGTCGTATTCTACAAAAGAACCAACTGATAATCCAGATGTTTTCTTATGCACTTGTCAAATTTATGAAAGTCAAGGAGTAAAGCCCTTAATTTCATACAATTTCGACAGAGATAAATACTTTTTCAGTTTTTTATACATACATTATATATTCATATTTTATAAAAATTTATTTATTATGTTTTGTGAATACGTGTTAGGTGGTGGTACGGGATCTTTTAACAAACATTTGGCAAAGAAGCATGGAATCACAAAAGATACTCATGCAGCAAGCGGCAGCGGGACCACAAGTGGAAGCCGACAGTGGGACATTCCCAGCACATGTATGCCTTTTAAATATAATCGTAATGATATGATTGATGAATTTTCTAAGTATGTAATTTGTGATGAATTGCCTTTTAACCACGGTGAAAGTAGGGCACACGAGCGTTTCACTAGAAAAACTTTGCAACCACAATATAGAGCAATCCCTAGGAGCACTCTTAAAAGACGCACAATTAAATTATATGAATCAATGCGCTATGAATTAATTGAAATGTTTAAATCTTTTAATGGTAGGTTTAGCATAACAACTGATATATAGTCTGCTCCCCCACATTTAGAATCTTATATGTGTGTAACAGCACATTGGATAGATCAAAATTGGATTATTCAAAAAAGAATAATTGCTTTTGAGATAATGCTAGAAAGACATACGGGTGAAAACATAAAATATAGATTAGTAGAGATATGTAGAGAATGGAACTTATTAGATAAGATATTTTTTTGTTCTACCGATAATGCAACCGCTAACATTAAATGTATGGAACTTTTATATAACGAACCTGCATTTAGTTTTATCCTTGGGGGTAGCTTATTACACATACGTTGTTGTGCTCATATAGTTAACTTATCTTGCCAAGCAGGTATAAAACAATTAAGCGATTTATTAGATCCAATTAGAGATATAGTGAAGTGGCTTAGAATTCGAAAGATAAAGAGACGATATAAACAATTATGTGACCAATATCAACTAAAAAAAGTGTATTGCACATTAGATACTCTTACACGTTGGGGCTCAACCAACGATTTATTAAGAAAGGCGATTGCTTATCGTCCAGTTATAACACAACTATATAGTGAGTGTACAAATAGCTATATAACTGATGACACATGGGAATTAGCTATAGGTGTACATAAAATATTAGAAGCATATGACCACGCAACTAAGATTTTTTCATATGTTTATGAACCGAATGTTCACTTAGTAATAAGTGAGTGTATTACTATTTTTATCATCTTCTTAAACATACGCATGATGATACTAACCCATATTTGAAGCCGATTCTTGCAGATATGATGGATAAGTGGAAGGCATATTTTAACGATTTTCCTTATATTTATGGAATTGCAACCATTTTAGACCCATGTTTTAAAACAGAAGTCCTTAATAAAGTAATTGGATTTTACTACCAATCATTAGATCGCCCGCCTAGTGATGTACATAATTATGTTGGAAGTTGTAAAAAACTTTTAGCCGAACTTTATGATTATTATGCTAGTGTATATAACCCAAAACGCGATACGTCTAGGCGTGCTAGCGTTTCGGCACGTCCCTCTTATTATAATTCCGTAATAGCTAATATAATGAGCCAAGATGATAGTTTTGTAGGATCATCTTCTTCTTCACCCTCCACCTCATATTTAGAATTAGATAGTTATCTTAAACACCACTTTGAAATTGACCAAGGTAGCTATAATATTTTAGAGTGGTGGAAAGAAAAATCTATAAAATTTCCCATATTACCGAGAATTTCAAAGGATATCCTTGCAATTCCTGCTTTTACAATTGCGTCGGAGTCTGCTTTTAGTGCAGGTAGAAGAGTTTTAGACGAAAAGAGATCTCGTCTTGCTCCACATAGTATTTAAATATGTGTTTGCAAGAAAGATTGGGATCAAGCGGAGATTCGAACACAAGGACTAAGGAATGATGATGATCACGACGATGATGATGATCCATGGATGATGATGGATACATCTGCATCATCGTCAGGAGGAGAGTCAGTGGAAGCATCTAACCATCCAGATGATGATGACGACGACGAATAGGATCAATAGGACAACGATAAATCAACATTCAACAACTATAAATAAAAGGTATGACAAAGAACTACGTGGGCTTTGATTCCTTCGGGATACGTAGGTAGCTTAGTATTTCTTTGGGTACTAGGTTCAAGTCTATTTTCTCCCTCTTTTTTTATTAATCAACTTTATCGACATTATCATTGATTCGTTTCTTATTAATTTATTTTTTTCATTCTTTTTAGTAAATATTTTAATAACGATGACAACTTGACAAGCAATGAATTTCGCTATTAATCAAGTAATCATCAAAGGTATGTTCGCAATTTTATAGTATTTTTATATTATATAAATATTTAAGAAAAAATAAAAATGGAACCGATGGTCCGACCCGCCCGTCCTGTGAGTTGGAACCGCCGGAACCGCCTCATGAACCGCCAAGGAACCGTTTGCAACCGCTCGGAACCGAAACCGGAACTGAAATCGGTCGCGACAGGTTCCAAATGGAACAGGAACGGAACCGGCCCAACCCGGACCGTGGCCATGCCTATAATAAACACATATAAAATTTTTGAGCATAATTTTATGTAAATAAATATATGTAAGAATTTATACCTTTAATAATTTCACTATTAATTAAATTCCTTTGTTGTAGAAATTTTAGCCACAAAATTAGCTTCCTCCCCTTGATTTTCTATAATTAACACTAAGTACTATTATTAGAAAATTTTTGACGATTTTTTGGAATTTTTCTAGGGTTTTTAGAATTTTTTTTAGGAATTTGCCTTTTATGAATAAATTTTCTGAAATTTTTTTTTTCTCTCCTATTTTTCCCACGACACATTTGGTTTATTTACATGCTATTGATTGCAAAATTATCTATTATTAAATTTTACTTCATGGGCAAGAAATGTAAAATGCAAGATCTTTATTCTTGGTTTTATCTAAAGGATAAGACTAAATTAATTATTTTGGCACCTAGTTTTCTTAGTCTTGCCTCCCAATTTTTAGATTTTTATTTATTTAATTTTTTTTTAAAGTTTTATTATTATTATTATTATATATATTTTTATATTTAATCATAAATTAATATAGAAAATAAAAAGATTAAGTTATTGTAGGTAATTTAGGTAGACTTAATATTTAGGTAATTTATTTTAAGAGAAATAAAATATATATAAAAGAAAATCGAGAACTTAAGAACGATTGAAATAAAATTCGAAACGGTATTAAAAAGAAAATAATAAAACGAAATGATTATTGAATTTGTCAAAATATTTAAGATTAAGAAAAACAGTCTGTTACGAAGACCCCGTCATGGAATCGTTGAAGTTAAGTAGACAAGGATTCTCCTTCCTGTTGAGTTATGTTCAGTAGGTGAAAGTTAGACTTCTCCCGTCTCTTGAAAGCCATTAAGTGGCTGACAAACTTAGCTTCGAGCTCGGCAAAGCTATTGATGCTTTCATTGGGAAGCGAAGTATACCAAGTCAAGGCTAGACCTATCAAGGTAATGGGAAAGAATTTGCACAAGAGTGTCGGGTTTATGGTATCCAAAACCATTAGATTTTTGTAGGCAATCATTTTCTCTTCTGGGCATTGAGTGCCGGAGAAAGGAGTTAATACTGGGAATTTTAATCTTGGCGGGATTTGGTGTGGCTAAGATGTCCGCAGATAAAGGGGAACTTAACAGCGTAGGCGCTTCATTTTCTTGGATGGGACATGGAGGGGGTGGGGGAATCCACCACATGAAATGAACTGTTTTGGTCCTTTGTTCCTTGGGACCTTTGGCTTCTCTTTCTATCCAGGAAACTTTGGACACTATTGTTCTTTTCCCACCGAATTTTATTGAGATGAAATCTTATGTCCCTACTGTTTGATTTTTTTGAGATGTCGACATAAGATGTCTCTCTCCTAGAAAGTGTTTTTTCTGGAAATTTCAGCTTTGGAGTGAGATTGATGACTCTCCCCCACGATGTGGTGCTCAGATTCGGGCGTACACTTTTTGTTGTCAGCGAACATAGTTCGAAGATCCTGGATTTGTCGTACCATGGTGGCAAAAGTGGCGTTCAACTCTATGTTGTTTTATTGGGGTGGACTTTGCTGGGTTGCGACATTGCGTAGCTGCTCATCAAAAGATTGTGAGAGATTGTTTGCAAGGATGTCAAGATCCTGCCTTATTACTGCCTGGATTTCATGATGAGAAGTGGAAGTGTTTGTGCTTCGAGTCATAGACGCTTTTTTGGTGTTGGTTTTTCGAGGTGCCATTGAAAAGTTTAGGGTTCAGTGTTAGGTAATTTGGGAAGTTGGTACTTATCATCCCCACAAACGCGTGCCAAAATGTTTCTAGTAAGAAATCGTCGATTTTTTCAAGGGGACTTTAAGAGAGAAGTACCTTTGAATTAAGGGAAGTGAGATGATCTGACTTCAGCAAATGGTGTACCTGCAACCACAAATAAAGACTAAACCAGAGGCTGATGTCCCGAAAAGCCGTCTTATGCTTAAGTTAGACCGGAAACGTGATGTAGTATATTTAAGTATATGTATGAGAGTAGAATTGCGTAGCCTGATTTCTGTAGAAGGAAGATCTATTTATGAGAGTTTTAGTATGGGAGTTGTAACTGCCGGTTGGTTATTTCTATAGTGCTGCCTTATGGAGAATATGACCACGAAAATGACATAGTGGTAGCAGTTATCTGAGATAATAGGCAGTTACCCATTGAGGTGCCTTCAATTGAAGTGAAGGTAGGAAACTGTTGTGTGATGTCTGATTAGGATAAGCATGTGACCTTAACCATTATAGCATTGATTTTAAAGGTCAATATTGACTTATAATTTTGACCTCTAACCCATTGATCAAGGGTATATTGGGTATTTCGAGCATGTGGAATTTCTGATCCCCAATAGCAAGGGTGATTTTTATCCATTAGCATCAAAAATCGGAGGCAATTTTTCTTCTTTACCTTTTAATTACTGTACTCTTTCTTCTAGTCTTTAGTACTCTTGATACGTAATCTAGATGATGCACAGTTATCTGAATCCTGATTGTTACAATCCAAAAGTGGGCTACCGATCCGGATCGTAGGTAGGATCTTAAACTGGTAAAATCGTGCGATCCTACTTGGCTCAAAAATTTAGGTGATAGGATCATAACACGATTCTCCGATCCTACAATTTTACGATCCGATGCTGCATGGATAGTTTCAATCGTAAAATATTTTCATATGATACAGATTTCACTTATGTATAAATATATAACTAAAATAATTATATTAATACCTTTATAAAATTCATGTTTTTCTTAATTTGCAGTTTAAAAATGATTATTAAAAGTATTTTTTGTTCAAAACTTAATAGATGAAATCAAATAAGTTTTTTACTTACACCTTAAAAATTAAAAAGAGAACAAATATAAATGATAATCAGTAATTCAAAGCACATTGATGTATATATATAGGATCACACGATCCTACAATCGGATTCTACCGATTTCGATCTTACCCTCTCTACGATCCTAGGTAGAATCCCGATCCTAATAACCTTAGGATGATATCATTTATAATCTTTACGTTAATGTAATTCTTTCTAGTTTAATAGAACTCCAAATATGTTTGTCAGTTTTCTCGTTAGGAAAAGCAAATGAAACTTCCTTTCTATACTTCTTATTGTCCTCTACTATTAAGCCATTTGATATAATCCACAGTAATGTATGGACATCCTATGTTAGTAATCAATTTGGTGAAAAATACTATGGTTTTTTTCTTGATAATTACAACATTTATTTGTACACTATTCCTCTTATCTAAAAACCTTAAGTAGAGATGACAAGATCTTGGACTGGCCCCAAATCTTGGACTCGAATCCGTTTTGACGAGCTGAGATCTTATTTTTTAAATCCTTCGGATCCTGATCGGATCTGGATTCATATTAATCACACCCTGATTTACGGATTTGATAACCTATTTTATTATTAAAAAATTATTTGAATTCCGTAAGTCTAAGTCTCAATTTGGCTATTCTCCACTTGGTAACTTATTTAAAAAAAGACATCTCACATTAGTTCACTCTCTCTCCCTCGTCCCTTATTACTCCTTTTTCCCCCTCAAATCCTTTTTAGAGGCAAGCTCCATTCGCTCTCAAGAATGAAGAATTTTTAACACAGAGAAGATAAATTGGTTACTGGAAAGGGTTGAGACAAAGAGAAAGAACTTGGGAAAAGAACATAGAAGGAAAAAGAAATTAGAAATTTTATAAGTATTTTTCAATGAATAGAAAAATGCTTATATACATGATGTGCTCATTTATGAGCACGATTATAACCTTTTTATTGTGCCAAGTATTTTTCAAAGGCACTAAGGTCAATTTTAGTGTGTTTGAAGCTTTGGCACGCATATCGAAACTTTCCCTAAAGACCTTGCATTATTAGAACCCCTTTATACCTCAAAAGACTCAAGAGCAAGAGGAATAACACTAATTCGACTGAATGCAGCACCCATTCGTTGAATATAGCTTCTGCATACTAAGGATAAATTTCAAATGCTGTTGGAATAGGAAAATTCACAGAGATTCGACCGACTAGAGTGGATTCAACTAAATGGTCCATCCATTCGGCTGAATGGACCTATTGTTAAGGTTTTCACAAATCTTCTGTTTTGGGGGAATGAAGCGAGATTCGACCGAATGTGAGGGATTGGAAAGAATGAGTTCTTGGATTCGGTCAAACGATTACTAAAGAAACTTTTCAACTTCATGTCTTTTTGATATTCGACAGAATCACCTATCCTTTCGGCTGAATGAGGCTGATTCTGCTGGATATTTGTTTCTACTCAATTAAAACTCAAAGTCTAATTTTGGGATTTCATAATCTCTTTGTTCAAAGGGTATATATATACGCTAATTTCAGTAGAAACCCTTATCATCTATTAGCCCTAATACATTCGAATGTAGTTTTGTATAACCTTAAGATTTCCTTAGTTCACCAAACCCTAGTTTTATAGTTTTATGCTTTCAATCTTTTGTATTCCAAGTCTTGGTTCATGAATCTTCACTACCTCCTTATTGTAGCATCAACATTGGTTTGTGAGTATCGATCTCCTTATTACTTTTGAGTCCATTTATTGTATTTTTTGTATTGCTTCATATTTATTACGCATCTAAATAGTTACTATATCATCTCTTACACTTTTTGGTTTCATTTAATGCTTATTATGTTTATGGTTGTTATTTTATTCATTATCATTATTTTTTATACTTCAATCATGTGTGAGTAGTTTTATTTGGGAATTTGATTAGTGAAACCTTAGGAAAGGGTATGTTCTTCATTGTTTAGGATTAGAGAAAAGATAACAATATTCGGTCTCGACACGAATCTTGTCCTGCCACTCTTTTGGAGACATAGGGCAATCATAGGTCATTCATTATGATTTGTGGAATCATAAACTTCCTCTTGTAGTCTTGGGTATCTACATTAGTTATTGTTCGATTTTCTCTAACCTAATATATCTTCATTTAAAATCACCTTCCTAGGGTGAATATAATCTTTACCCCGTTTTCGTTCCTTTAATTTACATCGTTGTTTAATCTTGCTTGTTATTTTTATCACTAGTTTTAGATTCTCTTCCACCCACAAAACCTTGTTATATTGAGACATATAGTTTATTATTATCCTTTGTGCTTGTGGTTCAATCCCCCAATCCCCTACCCCGCTATACTTGTGTAGTGCGTAGGTTATTATAAATATTGTTTGTTTTAAAGTTTATCATACACGACTGTGAAAACAGTTTTATGAATACATCTTGTCACACTAAAATATAAGAGTTGTAATGTTGATTTTCCTTTTTTAAAAAAACCCCTCAATTTCTTTATATTGACTCTTTCATAATAGTTTTTCTCACTTTAAAGAATTTGCCCACAAGTTCATGTAAAAAACTGAGAAAACCTTGGTTGAAAAGAATCTAGAACCTCCTCCCTGGTAGGTTCCCAAACTGGACAATCTTTCTATTGAACCAAGTATTGAACCTAGCTTTTGTTCTGAAATTTGACAAAGCGTCTATCCAAGATCACTTTTGGAATTAGTATTGGCTTCTTATTATTCATCCAAGTAGGAAATAATACTCTATGAAATGGTTTAATTTGTGAGACACAAATTACATATGGATTTTGGATCATTTTTTTTTCAAAGCTATGATTTCCTCTAATTGCCACAATATGTTGCTTATATGGCTGTAATTTAAGCCACACCAAATCTCCCAAATGAAACTCTCTGTCACTTTTGTGCTTATCAGTTTGCACTTTCAATCTTGCTTGATCTAATCTAGATATTGTAATTTAAGATGATTGATCATGTCTTCTCTACTACACATAATTCTGTCTATAGCCGTGTTGCTATACTCTCCGGATAAATAAGGCCAATGTAATGGCAGAGGTTGATTATACATACACTATCTCATAGGGTGTTTTTTGTTTGTTGATGTGTGAAAATGAGTATTGTACCACTACTTTGCTAATGGTAACCATATAACCTATTCTTTAGGTTGTTTTCCACATATACACCTGAGGTACATCTCTAAGCACCCGTCGACTACAACTGTTTGACCATCAGATTGAGGGTGATATGCTGAAGAAAGGCAAAATTATGTTCCATGTAATGAAAACAATCTTCACCAAAATTGGCTCACAAAAACAACATCTTTGTCACTAACAAGCTTCTTGTTCAACCATGAAGTTTAAAGACATTACACAAATAGAGTTGTGCAGAGCAGTATAGGAATGTGCAAGTAACAAAAAAATGAGCCTCTTTACTGAACCTATCAACAACCTCAAATCTCCTCTTTACCACAAGACTTGGGCAAGCCAGAGATAAAATCTATGTAATTGTCTACACAATACTTCTTCTGGAATTTGCAGAGGCTGTAATAAACCAAGATTGGCTATAGTTTCATTTTTGGCTTCTTGAAAAGTAATGCAATTCCTCACAAATTGACTAATTGTATTAGTCATGGCTTTTAAATAAAAAATTTGTTTCAATCTCCTCAAGGTTAATTTCCTTCCAGAATGCCCACCCTCTGGACTATTGTGGTGCCAATGAATCAATGTATTCATTAGTTACTTATTAGGTCCAACAAGTATCTTCCCTTTCTTTCTCATTAAAAGATGGTAATATTGATAACAATTTGTCTTGTATGAGACCGTCTCATCATGAGACGAGTTCATATAATAGCTCATTTCTTCAATTGATTACTTTAAGATCATAAGTAATCGTTTTAAGGTTATGAGTAATCACTCTAAGACTATAAAAATGATTATACTAAAATTATAAGTGGTTACTTTAACGTTATAAGTGATCATTTTTAAGACAAAAATATGTCTTCCCAAAAATTGTTTGATAAGATTTTGACTAATTTAACAGATGGGGACCTAATTTTAAACGGTTTTTGTTATGTATGTCATGGTTACGTATTTGGCCCACACTCCTTACAAGTAAGTAGATTGGAGCTTAGTTAAGCCTTTGAAGGATGTTGATGCAATAGGATCTTTGGATTGGTGTGGTTGGTGTTAAAAACGCTTAGGGAAAATGTGAAAAGGACACATAATAAGGAATGAAATACATTCCTGTTTGCGTTTCTATTTTGGAATTAACATTTTATCATAGGTTTAGTATGAGGGGAGTTTGGTCCTCACAAGAATTACCTTTAGTACAACACTGGACCTATGATCTGTTGAAAGAGAGAGCTAAATCTGAATTGAAAGCAAGATCTATGGGCCTTGGGGAGTTTGATTCAACTACATTCCCAATCACTTCAAAGAAGAAGGAGAGGAACATTATTCAATTTCAACAACTTAATGTACTACAACAAGATTATTTGTCTATCCCTTTGCCCCAAGGGTAAAAGATCCTTAGCAATGAGGAGATTCATAATGAATCAAAAGATATAAGTTTACTTTTAATTTACTAGTACTGTCACGTTTTAAGACTTTTAATGTTTCGTTCTAAGAGTTTCATGTTACTTGTTATTAAAGTTTAATGTTCTGTCTTATAATTATTGTTACTTTTCTAACAGTTTCATTTTTACTGATTTAAGTTCATCGTTGCAAACAGTTTTAAGTTCATTTGTTTATGTCAAACCGTTTAATTTTACCTTTTAACAGTTTTATGTTGCTGATCAAGAATTTATTGTTTCTTCTTTTTGACTGTTTAATGTTACTTTTTATCAAGATATTATTAAGGAATTAACGAAAATGAAGAGGAATATGGATATTATTACTCAATCTCATATGAACAACTTCAAGAGATTGAAATCAAGGGCTAGTTAAACCCCAACCTCAACGGGACAGAAAAAGCGAAAAGACTCTCTATCGCCAACTATTTGACAATGGCTCTCTAACCCTAATGTTTGGAAGGAAATTCATAATGTAGTTGAGAAACTCATGGATGTTAGGACAAGAGCTTCGAAAATTGAGTTTCCATTATTTGATTTAGGGTCATAAGAAATGGAGAATATTAATGTTGGGCAAGCGAAGATGAAAGCGAATATTGACAAAGGGAAAAAGAAGATGAATTGATGATTTGATGAATCAACGAATTTGAAATGTTGTGTTTGAAATACTCATTTGGTTAATACTTTTGTTATCATGTAGTTTCCAAAGATGTTTTTTCAAATGACTTAGTTACATTTGGGATGATACTTATAAATGATGTAGTTTGAAAAAAATATAGTACACAAGTAATTGTTTTATGAAGTTTAGCAACATATAAGTTGCAAAAAGTATCATTTATGCATCTTATGTATTATACTTAGTGTTTCATTCAATTTATGTTAGATTAAATACGCTTGGGTTATACTTCCGTTATGATGTAGTTTTAAAAGATGTGTTTGAATGACTTAGTTAATTTTTGGGATGATACTTTGAAATGATGTAGTTATAAAACAGTGTATGCTAAACAAGTAAATGTTTTACGAAGTTTTAGCAACATTTAAGTTGAAAAAAGTATCATTTATGCATCTTATATATGATTCTTAGAGATTTAATAGTAGTAGTGTTTACTTACACTTCATTCATCATTCATAAGATTACATAAATTTTTCACAATATTCATAATGAAAAAAAAAATCCTGATGTTCAATTACATTTTCAGAATGTTCATAGCCATAGTAACATCTATGAGTATTCATAATTATATGTTTTTAGTAGAAAGAAACATATTTGTAGTAGTAATACCAAAGTTAGATCCAATTACATTACTAACCAATGTTAGCTCCAATTATAAAAACAACAATTATAACAACAAGCACAAAAATTACAGCCCAATCAATTTTGATCTTCACTAACATCTTCTTCTTCAACAGCAACACAAAATGTTGATTAAGTGTACCTAATCAAAGTTTAAAAGAACAAATTTTAATAAAATACAAAAAATATTGAGGTTATCAAAATAATTATAATTAATAAATGAAAAACCCTACCAAAAAGATGATGAAATACCCTGAAAATCATCATTTGCTTGATCTTGTAGTCCTTTTGTTACTTATATCATTTAATAAAAAAAGAGTTGAATAATACAAATAAAAAAATAATCAACTTTGACAAGAAACAAGTTTAAAAACACAAGAAGCACTTACTTTTTGTTCTTGTCTGGGCATGTATGACTATTATGACTGACGAACTTTCCACATGTTTTACAACGCTTTAGAATTATAGACCTATGAGCCTCTTTCTCATTAGTATCCCTTTCCTTTCTGGTGCCCTTATTTGAAGATACTTTTGGATTTTGGATACTAATAATTTCGGATGCTTTACAACCAACAAAATCCTCAAAATCTTGATCTTTTATTTGTTCCACTAAATTGTTTTTCTTTTCTAAAAGTTCACTTGAATAGACTTTTAATTTCTCCAATAAATCTTGAAGATCATCTATACTACTCTCTACCAAACCAACACAATGATGAACTTCGTTCCAAACATCCCCTAATATCCTTTTTTTTGGATCATCAATAATAGAATTAATTAATAGTACTCCATTAACATCGTATATAGGAGTTTTTAAAGCAAGCTTAGTCCACCTACTCAAAACGTGTTGCTCAGACAATTTATTAACACCCTTAGCATTTAAAACTCAAAGAGAATGCTTACATAAAATTCCAACACGTCTAACATCTTACATGAGCAATCAACCTTAAGTTTTGTTGGATCAAAGACGACATTAAAAACCCTTTTGTTACCCAAATAAATCACTGAAAAAAATCTTTACCATTATCAAAATGATGTTCATCCAACCCACATTCAAAACAAGCAGCACAAATTTCAACTTGAAAATCATAAAAAGCGGCAAGAGTATATATAGAAGCGGCATGTTTTTCCAACATTATTTGTGTCTTAAGTGGTGGAGTAAATAATCTATCCTTAGTTTCAAGTATTTCCAATTTATGTCGTTGGGCATCCATTGCACTTTGAAATCGCATTTGAAGCTCGACTAAAGTGAGAAATTTATTTTCACAAAAAGGCTATTCTCACTTTTCTAACCTTGATGTAGTCCTAAACAAACCACCCATATTTCCTTGATATTATACATAGTTGACAACCAGACATTTTCATCCAACTTATGGTCCTTATAATCAAATAGCAATTTTGACCACTCAGATTCAAATTCATGTGGCTCATTATCCCTATTGTACACCAAAAAATTAATCCATTTAAGAAAGTTTTCATCACTACGCAATTCAACAGACACTTTATCTTTCAACTTTTTCATTATGTGCCATACACAAAATTTATGAACAGACTTTGGCTAAACAGTCAGCAAAGCAATCTTAACAGCAGGGTCTTGATCAGTAATGATAGAATGCGGTTGATTCCCCCACATAGCATTCAAAAAAGTCTGAAAAAGCCACGTATATGACGCAACATCCTCCTTGCTGATTATACCAATGGCAAATGTAACACACCGCTTATGATTATGTACACCCGTAAATGGCACAAATACTAAATTATACTTATTAATGCTATATGTAGCATCTATAGATATAGAGTCACCAAAAACAGCATAATTTCTTCTACATGTACCATCAGCCCATAGTGCCAAGCATAGTGATTTGAAATCATCAACATCAAAATCAAAGAAAAAGCCAGGGTAATTTTCTTTTTTCCTAAGAAATATTTCAACAAACATTTGACCATCAACATCATCAATATACCGTTTTAAATCCCTGTAAAAATTCTTAAAATCATCTAGGGATGAACCAATGCTCATGTAGCTACCTACTTTCTATTTCCACATTCTAAATGAACTAGTGGGACCTTGATTCAACTTTAATTTATTAAAAATAAACCTTTTTTCTCCAATGTTCATGTCAGATGAAACCTTTCATATGCAATCTAGAAGTAGTAGATGCAAAACCATGGTTATGACCTTCTACAAACTTAAAAACAACATATTTTTCGTCTTTAGTGTAACGAGAACCAATTATAGCAGGACAATTCACACGATAGTGTAAACATTTTCTCGTAGTATTAGATTTCACAATTCTTTACCCTTGTCTATTACAAACACAATACTTAATCATAATAACACCATTAGACTTTTTCTCCCCAAAACGAACTTCAAAGCCACAAGTAGTTGCATAATTCTTATAAAAGCATAAACCATCATCTAATGTATCAAACATCATATTTATTTCAGGAAGTTAGCGTCACAATGAGGGATTACTGTTTCGGGTACCCCATAAAGGGCTAAACATAACTCAGATATTGGCTTAGGTGTAGATAAACTAGCATTATTTACAACTAATTCATCAACTTCTTCTAACTGAACCTGAAAAAGAAAATTACACTATTTTTTCAAAAAAAAAAAAAAAAACTCGTATATTTTTAAAAAATACTAATAAAGTAAAAATCATTGTAACTAAAAAATTGAAAAACACTTGAAAAAATGAAAAAGGTTTAAACTTTTAAAAAATGCAAGAAATAAGAGTAATAGGATTAAAAGATTTCCCATTATTTGTAGACGACAACTTGTCTTCTTCAACTTCTATCTTAGAATTTGTTTACTGAAATTCCTGTTGAATAAAAATTAAATTCGTTATTATCAATTGATTAAAGAAAACGACGAATTTAAGAATTGGTTCTTGCCTTTTTGTTGATTTGTAGTCAAGCTTTCAGAGTTTTATGCAATGGTGAGAAATGACAGTTCACGGAGAGAAAATTTCAAGAAAAGAGAGAAAACATTACGGAAGAGAGAGAAGTGAAAGTAGAGTAAAATACCCAAACAATCACAAAGTCACGACGTTACAATTATGCCATTAATGACCGCGTCAATCCTAGCCGTTAACTGAAATTCAACGCTCCTCAAGGGTTGTTCGCATGGTTCGCATATAACAAAGGTTTGCACCTGAACGTGACCATATATATATATAAATATATATATATATATATATATATATATATATATATATATATACATATATATATATATATATATACATATATATATATATATATATACATATATATATATATATATACATATATATATATATATACATATATATATATATATATACATATATATATATATATATATATATATATATATATATATATACATATATATATATATATATATATATATATATATATATATATATAGCCACATTTAATTTAAATGTCATAATTTTAATTTTCTAATAGTATATATACTGGATTTAGTGAAATTTATTAGACTTTTTAGCAACTTAATAACAAATTATATTAAAGTTTTTTGCAACATAAGATCTTCTAACGCGTGTGCTTGTTAGATTGCTTGGAGTTCTATGTTGGATTTCTCGTAATTATTGTCACTAAAGACTTAATAAAGTGTCATTAAATGACATTATTATAGTGGAACTTGAAACAAAAACCAAATTATTACACTAAAAATATAAATTAGTAGCTGTTTTTTAATGCTACTAAATCCAACGTCATAAAAAGTTAAATTTGTTATAGTGATTTGCTTTTTGCACGTTTGTCAATGCAGTAATTCAATCAATAATATTTCTGATTGTGCATTGTTAAGGATCAGAAATTGAATATACTCAAAATACCCGAAATGCCCTTGGTCAATGGGTCAAGGGTCAAAAGTACAAGTCAATATTAACCCTTAAAGTCAATGCCAGTCAAAGTCACATGCTCATCCTATTTAGACATCACACAACAACTTTCCACTTTCTCCTTGGTTGAAAACACTTCCAGAGGTAACCACCCATTATCTCAGATAACTGTTGCCTTCTATGTCACTTCCGTGGTCACGTTCTCCATAAGGCAGCACTACAGATTTAACCAACCAGCATTTATTACTCCCCTATTGAAAATTTTATAAATAGATCATCCTTCTACAAAAATTGGGTTACCTAATTCTAATCTCATGCTTATACTTATACTTACCACTTACATTTACCTTTCCAGGTCTATCTTAAGCATCGGAGGGCTTTCCGGGACATCAACCCCTGGTTTAGTCTTTCTTTGTGGTTACAAGTACTCCACTCGCGGCGGTCAGATCATCTCACTTCCCTTAATTTGAAGGTACTTCCCACTTAAAGTCCCCTTTATAAATTGGAAAGTTTCTTGGAAGAAATAGTTTGGCGCCATCTGTGGGGAAAATTGGTACTAACACTCTAAATTACTTTACATTCAACCCTGAACTTTACATTGGCACCCCAAAAAACCAACACCAAGGAAGCGTCTATGGCCCTAAGCACTGATACTTCCACTTGTCATCGTGAAAACCAAGCCATAACAAGGGAGGATCTTGACATCCTTGCAAAAAATCTCACACAAACCTTTTCTGAGCAGTTACGCAATATCGCAGCACAACAAAATTCGCCCCAACAAAACAACAACACAGAATTGAATGCCAATTTGGCTGCCATGGCACAAAAAATCTAGGATCTTCAAACTATGTTCGCTGACCACAAAAAGGCTGCACCTGAATCTAAGTGCCACACAGTGGGGGAGAGTCATGAATCTCACTCCAAAGACCCAACACTCGTGTAAATTCTTTCCCATTACCTTGACAGGCCTAGCCATGACTTAGTATACTACGCTTCCTAGTGGAAGCATTAATAGCTTTGTCGAGCTTGAAGTTAAGTTTCTCAGCCATTTTATGGCTTCCAAGAGGCAAGAGAAATCAAATTTTCACTTGTTGAGCATAACTCAAGAAGAAGGGCAATCCTTGTCAGCTTACCTTCAACGATTCCTTGACGAGGTCTTGGGGGTAACCGATTCGGAAGAGTTTATTGTTGTGTCAGCCTTAATAAATGGCATGAAAACTCACAAATTTAAATTCCAACTCTTGGAATATCAAGTCAAAACCTATGCTAAAGCAATGAGGCAAGCTAGAAGTTTTGTCACGGCCTTCAATATCTGCCATCAACTGGATTCTGACTCCAAGAAAAGAAAGAGTGACAAAATGGCTGAGACTTAAAAGGAGAAACCCCAAAATCAGAATTAGACAGCAAGAAGAGGTCCCCACCGATCCAAAGCAGAAAGGAAATACCCACCACGGGAACTCAAAGATGACGGTTATGGCTCAAGATTTAACCGCAATAAAAGAGACTTCTTCTACGCCATCAGAAATGAATTGCCCCCTCCTTCAGCAATCCCTACACTGCAAAACCAAAGAAACGTGGATTTGTGGTATGAATATCACAAGGAACATGGACACACACTACCAAATTGCCGTGAATTGAAAAGAATCCTTGACCAGTATGCTGATGAGGGGAAATTGAACCATTTTCTTTGCCGTGGTTCATTAGGAATGAGGTATAACTCGAATAACCGGCAATACAGAAAAGTAGAGCCGGAGAAGAAATCCGAGACAAAGGATCACTCTAGCACCACCAATGGTGTGATCAACATGATAGTGGGGGGATTTTCTGAAGAATTTCCCATACTATGATTCGCGAGAGATAGTATTCAGACATTGATCAAAGGTCCGCCGAAGGAGCATCCCACTTGTCCTGAAATGAAGTTTGATGAAAAATTGAGCATATCTCTACAACAACCACACACTGACCCGGTGGTGGTTACTTTAAAAATCGGCCAAATGAAAGCCCGTCGTGTTTTGGTAGATACAGGAAGCACAACTGACTTGATCACCATGGATTGTCTCCGTTAGATGAAGTACGAAGAAAAACACCTCCAGCCCTTCGATAGACCGCTAATTGGGTTTAGAGGTGGAAGAGTACTTCCCATTGGAACGATAGTCCTTCTAGTGAGAGTCGACGAGAAGAAAAAAGGTCAGAATCTTGTAGTCAACTTCACCGTACTAGTTTTAAAATTCTCTTACAACGCCATTATGGGGCTTCCATTGATTTACAAAATCAAAGCCATCATATCTACTCACCAGCTATTCCTACAATACGAATGGGATAATGCTTCCGTAGGAATATTAAGAAACGAACAAAAATCAACCCGAGAATGCCTCATCAATACTCTGAAAAATGGTGAGCTGGTTCAAGAGTGCAGACAGAAGAGGAAACTCGAAGAAGCTTCTGTTTTAAACATTCAAACTTCGCCACAAAGGCCAAAACCCGCCGATATAAGTGTAATAGCCCGATAGATGTCTAGTAGATAATATAATCAGTTGATTAATTGATTATATTATCAATGTAATAGCCCGATAAAAGTGTTAAGCTTCTGCATTAGTTTAAATTAATCTTGTTTAATCAGTTGGTTAGTTTGGGGTTGTTACACCAAATCCGAGTCAGAACAAGTCAACACTTGAAAAAGATCTTGGAAGGGAAGAATCAATCCTTCAGAATAGCTGGTTGGTCTAACCAGTTGGCAGATTTTGGTATTGAAATCGAACCACGCACTGGTATAAAAGCTCGGGCTTTTGCTGACTTTATTGCCGAAACAACATGAACCATTCCCAATGATCCCAATAAAGAGTGGAAACCATATGTTGATTGCTCGTCCTCCAGATCCTCTAGTGGAGCGGGCATCATCATCATTTCATCAGTTGGAGTAAATATGAAACATGCAGTACGCTTCGAGTTTGTGGCCTCAAACAATGAGGCGGAATATGAAACATTGCTTTTAGGCATCAACATTTGTTGCAACTCCGGGGCTCGAATATTCTCAATTTACTCAAACTCACGGTTAATAGTTGGTCAGGTCAATGGCGAGTTCAAAGCCAAAGATGACAGCATGAGGATGTGCCTACAAATGGTAAAAGTCATGGTTAATTAATTAGAGCAATTTAGCGTCTCTTATATTCCCAAATCCAATAATGCTCAAGCTGACTCACAGGGTAAATTGGCTAGCTCAACTGATGGGCTTAAAGTTCGTAACATCACTTGAAAAGTCTTATCTAGTCCAAGCATAAGTCAAACAGTTACCATGGTAGGTAGATTAGACACTTGGATGGATCCCTTTGTCAAATATTTTCAACAAGGAACATTGCCTGACGATCCAACTCTTGTTGTTTTGTACATTAAAAAAGTAAAATGGTTCAAATCCTCTACAAAAATTCATTCACTCACCCTCTACTAAAGTGAATGACTACTAAAGATGGTAATTACATTCTACGAGAAATCCATGAGGGAAGATGTGGCATTCACCAAGGTATCAGAATAATCATCAACAAGGCTATAAGAAGTGGGTATTATTGGCTAACCCTGAAAGAAGATGTTGAATCCTTAGTCCATTCCTGTTGAAAGTGCTAGTTTTTCACTTAAATTCCAAGGAAGCCGTCAAATTATCTTTCCACAATCCAGGTTGTGCTTTCTTTTGACAAATGGGGACTAGACTTGCTAGGACCCTTTTCCCTTCAAAGGGCCATAGGAAGTTCATAATTGTGGTCGTGGATTATTTCTCTAAGTACGTGGATCGGAAGCCAAACCATTAAGTACCATCACTGACAAGAAGGTATGTCAATTTATAAGGCACAACATAATTACAAGATATGGCATCCCTAGAACCATCATAACTGACAATAGCCAGCAACTCATAAGTAAGAATACAATAGAATACTGTGACACATTTCAAATTCAAATAAGGTTCAATTCTGTGTTAAGGCCACAAACAAATGGTCAAGTCGAGTCCGCCAATAAAATCATCTTAGCTGGTATTAAAAAGAAAATTGAAGGAGCCAAAGGCACTTGGAACGAGGAATTACCCGAAATTTTTTAGGCAATGCGAACCACTTTGAAAGACGCAACAAGACACACACCCTTCTCTCTAGTGTATGGTTCTGAAGCCGTCTTACCTGTTGAAATAGGCATCCCTTCCACAAGGATCGCTTATTATTCATATGAAGAAAATGATGCAGAAAAGGGTCAATCTGGACCTACTCCAAGAAACAAGAGGAAATGCCTCGTTACGTTCATTAGCACAGAAGTGGAAGAAGACCCGCCAGTTCAACAGAATGGCCAAGCCCAAACAATTACAACTTCATGACTATGTTTTTAGAAAAGTAGAAGCTACTGGAAAAATCACGGAAAAAGGGAAGCCAGGGGCCAACTAGGACGTCCCATTCAAAATTATTCATATCATCAAACCAGGAACATAAGTGTTAAAAGATTTAGAAGGAAAAATCTTAAAGAGACTCTTGAATGGAGATCAGCTCACAAACTTTTACATCTGAACAACCCCTCGCAAGGGGCAAATAGACAATGGAAAGAACCTATGTTCACTATATACTTTGTTATTTCTTTTGAACCTATGTCCTTTATTTGCTTAATAGTTCTTTAGAATATTTTCACACTTTATAGTTTGCAGTTACTTAAAGCATATAACATGATCATTATTTAGCTTTGTCTAATATTGTAAGGTCTTGTTTAGTATCGTTATGATCAGTAGCATAACGATCCGAGACTTTCACCTAGTATGAAAGTCGGATCCCCCTTGAAGGCTCAAAGAGAATCAAAGATCTCCGGAGCCTAAGTTATTTTTTATGGTCCGAGACTTTCTCCTTGTTTGAAAGTCGAATTCCCCCTGATAGACTCAAATAGAATCCAAATTCTTCAAAGCCTGAGTTATTTTAATGGTCCAAGACTTTCACCTAGTTTGAAAGTTGGACTTTCCTGAAAAGGCTCAAAGAAAATAGAAATTCTCCAGTGCCTAAGTTATTTTAACGGTCCGGGACTTTCACCTAGTTTGAAAGTCGGATCCCCCTAATAGACTCAAAAATAATCCAAATTCTCCAAAGCCTAAATTATTTTTATGGTCTGAGACTTTCACCTAGTTTGAAAGTTGGCCCCCCCCCCCCCCTTGAAGGCTTAAGGAGAATCAAAGATCTCCAAAGCCTAAGTTATTTTTTATGGTCCAAGACTTTCACCTAAGTTTGAAAGTCAGATTCCCTAAAAGGCATAATAAGCGAATAAATAGAGACAAAACAAGATAAATTCATCAAGAGAAACAGGATGTTGGGAACATCCATCACCAAAATAAGTGTCAAATAAAAAGCCCTTGGGCCAAATTCAAAAAAAATATCACTGTTCATACATCAGGCACGAGGACCCATAAATTAAGCAGCCTCATTGGCACACGATACCGAAGACGGAGATTTGGATCGTTGAGCTGGTGAAGATGGGGCGCACAGCAGATCATCGAGATTAAACATAAGAGGTTCATTTTTTTCAAGTTCAGAGGCGTACGACGAAAAGGTCTCTTTCTCTAAAATAAGATTGCTAGAAAGATCCATATATCTATTCTCCATAGCCAAAAAAGAAGACCTCTCGAAAACCTTTGGGATATTTGGGCTAGCAAAAGTGAGTGATTCAAGATCAATCTTCAAAGAACGCTCTTCTATTTGAGGATCAACCCTCTGGACCTACTGTTTATGTTCCTCAGCATCCCAAGCTGCGTCATTCATAGTTGCAGGTTCCTATGAAAAGACATGAGAGAGGTTGGTGAAAGTGTCACTCCTCTTTTATTTGGCTTGAGACGTCAATTTCTAAATGTCATAACCCAATTCCTCTGCCGTTAGACTGTGAGCCTCGGACTCCAAGAGAATGTCGTTGTTCACCATCTCGCTAGATAATTTTGTCATGAAGTCACCGCATTGTTCTGCAGCAAGCCAGTCTTTCGTTATTCGGCCCCTCCGTTCAAACTTCAGCTTATAAACCTTGGTGACATTAATAACTGGCTCCATTTTCTCCTTTCCTCATCAAGGAGTCGAGAAAGATGCTCGCTTTTGACCAACAACCGGTCTTGCTCATCCAGCAAAATAGCCACATCGTGGGCAACATTGATGGCAAGAGCAGCCATATTTTCCAATTTTCCCCCGGTTTCCTACAGAACCTCCTTTAAGCATAATCACCATCTCTCGACCAACTCTAGGCGCTCAGTAAGCTCCTTGCAATTGTCCAGCTTGCTCTTGAGTTTGGACACTAATTCCACTTGTTCCGCTGACTCTCGGACCAATTGCTCCATCTTCTCATTTTGCTTGTCGACTCGTGAAGTTAGAGTTCGAATCGTTTCCTGATCCGCCTCATTCTATTTTATTTTAGTAGTCTCGAAAAACATGCGCAACAATCCCTGTATAGACGGGGTTAAAACAAAACTAAAATGAGTCCGAAGAATTATAAAAAGATCAGAGAAATGATAAGTTACCTCAGCTAAAGTGGTATGAGCCTGTTCTGCCCTCACAACTGGGTCCAAAGTATCAAGATAATCCAAGTCCGCTTTGCTTAACAAACAGCGAGAAGCCTTGTTGAATCTCACCGCCATATCAGCAGTAATTAAGTTTATAAAGGCAACATCAGGATTGTGTGCCTTGATGTTCCGAGAATAAACTTCAGCTTCTTCATCCAAAACCCTTTTCCCTTTCCTATCAGAGGAAGAAGGTACCTCGGAAACTGGTTTGATGGGAGCTATTTCACCCTCCCTAATCTTTATTTCTGGCATGCTCCGTTGAAGAGGAACCACTTAAAAAATCGCCTCAACTGACTCAAAAGATGCCTCATCAACATCCTCAACGACAAGAGGAATATCTAGAACAGGCTCAGCTGCCTTACTCTTCTTCTTCTTACTCTTCTTTTTAACCGGGCCTTCCCAGTTTATCAAATCATCAAGAGGACAGATCTCCTTCCTCTTCTCCAGGAGAACCCTCGCCTCTTCATAGGATGAAGCCTCCTTGATCCCTTCCACTACAGTAGTAGAATTCTGCAAATATACAAATCAAATTTGGCTTCCACGAAGAACTGAGACAAGTCATATAGGAATTTATTGTGATACCAAACTTTGGTGGTATAGGGATAGGAGGTGGTGAAACAACAAGTCGAGCAGCATCAGCCATAATCCTCATCGCATTGAACTTTGCCATGAGATCTTTGTAACGGTTGTGGAGTTCAGTACTAGCAATTCCTGTAAACATAAGAGATCAGACACAAATTGCTATTGGCGATTCTATGAAAATCCGAGGTACATACTCTTATCCACCTTCAAACTCACATCATACGCAGAATGGATGAACTCGTTTCTAAAAAACCATCTAAAGGGAATCCAGTTTCTTTGAACATAGATCGGTTTTCGTACTAACTCTACAATCATCTTGGCGTATCTCACAATAATTGCCTCCCTTTGGTTACAAATCGGAACAGAATTATTAAACTTCTCGAGCTTGGGATCTATATCAAAAGTAGTCTTGAAATTCCAACCCTGACTATTATACAAGTAGCCAAACTTGGTTCTATAATCACTAGTAGAAAAAACCTTATATGCTGCGCAACATATGCTGCGGATTTATAAAATCACAGCATAAAAATAGTAAAAAAATTAGGCAAAAAAAGGGTATATGATGCGGTTGCAGCATATACGCTATTTTTTTTATAAAATTTCCCCTTTATTCATATAGCAGATTCAAAACGCACGAAAATATATTATTTGTTTCCAAAACCCGCCTTACTTCGATATTTTCTCATTTCTTAATCTTCTTCAACCTTTATGAAAATTTGTTGTTTTTCCTGTTCTTCTTCTTCTTCTTCTTCTTCAACCTTTAACTTCTTCAAAACCCACGAAAATTGTTGTTAATCTTCTTCTACAAAACCCACGCAATTGTTTTAGGGCTTTGTTTTTTTAAGGTGTAATTTCTTCTTCAAAACCCACGAAAATTGTTGTTGTTCTTCTTCATTTTTTCAGTTTTTCAAGCTTCATGGTGTTTTAGGGCTTAGTTTTTGTATGCTACTTATGTGAATCTCACTTAGGTTTTTCGATGGTAATGGTATTTATTGTTGTCTTCATTTTTTAAGGTATATATTGTTGTCTTCGTTTTTTGATGCAAGCTATGTGAATCTCGATTAGGTTTTTACAAATAGGTGTTTGGAGATTGGTATGTGAAGTTATTCTTAGAAGCATACAATTTATGAGGGCTTTTTAAACAAGCTAAGGTATAATTTCTTCAACCTTTTAGTTTTTCAAGCTTCATGGTATTTCGTGTATAAGTATGAATTTTAAAGTATAAGTTTATGACTTGAATGTTGGGTGTAACTTGAAATGTTGTGTATAAGTTATGCAAGTATAAGTTTATAACTTGAATTGTTGTGTACAAAGATTTGTTTTTGTGTATAGTAAGTAAGAATTTCAAAGTATAAGTTTATAACTTGAATGCTGTGTACAATTTGGAATGTCGCGTATAAGTACGATTATAAGTATACGTTTATAACTTAAAATGTCATTGTGTTAAAGTTATGTAAGTATAAGTTTATAACTTAGAATGTTATATAAGATTGTTTTTGTGTATTAAAAGTATGAATTTGAAAGTATAAGTTTATAACTTGGAATGTGTGTATATAAGCTTGATTTTGTGTATATAAGTATGAAGAAGTATAAGTATGAATTTTAGCGTTTAAGGCATTCTATAACTTGGGATGTAGTGTATGACTTGGATTGTTCTGTATAACGCATTTGCGTTTTGTAAGTAATTTATCCTCTTTCCCAACAATGTTTTTAAATATTCATGTTATATATCAACATGGTTTGTGCTATGTGAATCTAAGTTTGTAATTCGAAGTTTGTTTTTGTAATGGATTAAATCATGGATTATTGAGCTTTTATGGATTATTTTTGTTATGTGAATCTCATTTGGAATGTTGGTAATTTTACTAGTTGATGGATATATTATATAAGTAAGAATTATAGTATTGTGCATGTATAAGTATGAATTTTAAAGTTTAAGGCATATTGAAATTGCGTTGTATCTGGTTGCAAATTGTAGTAGGTTGTATAAATATGAATTTTAAAGTTTAAGGCATATTATTTTTGTTGTAATATTAAGCTTGGTATGCACAACAAATTTCTTATGTTATGTGTTTTGTGTAACTATAGTGTTGAATTGCCCTCCTTGATATGCATCAAGTTATTGATGAAATGAAGGACAAGTAGATCGTCGCGTTTCAACTGAATTTTTGCGTAAGGTATATATATATATAGATATATATATATATGTATATATATATATATATATATATATATATATATATATATATATATATATATATATATATATATATATATATATATATATATATATATATATATATATATATATGATTAATTTGGATGATGATTGGGGAAATATTGAATGATTATTAGTGTAAAAATTATTATGTATATAGTTATTAATGGTGAATTAGTATAAAATGAAAAAAAACAAAAAAACTTATGGACTATATGTTGCGATTCTAGGAGAACCGCAGCATATAGTATCTTATATGCTGCGGTTTTAAACCGCAGCATATAATATTATGTCATTTGTTGGTATCACAAGTGTTGCAGGTCACACCGCAGCATAAAACGGGGATAAAACCACAACATATAAGCTTTTTTCCACTAATAAATGCTTCTAGCTATCTGGTAAGTCACCCACAATTTTAAAGGTCCTTCTATAAGAAAAAGTTATCCAACCGGCAACATGGCTTTGAGAATTGCAGAGTCTTGCACGGAAAATGTGACGAAAGGCCGTCATGCTGGGTCTCATTCCCATTATCCGACTGATGATAATAAAGGCGACAATACATCCCCAGGCGTTGAGGTATAATTCGGCCACTGTTATGTTCAAAAAATCTAGTAGCTCTCTTATAAAAGGATGTAAAGGGAATCTCAAACCCAAATTAAAAGTCGGGTCATATACCGCAATACAACCTGGAGGAGGGTATCAGACTGTATCATATAACCTAGGCTTAATTACATGATATCCATCTACTAAACCCCATCTCCTGGCCATACTCCTCCAATCACTATTTAGAAGGACCATGGTTTTAAGATCGATGAAATAATTCAAAGGCCCTCATCCGGAATGTAAAAAGGATGAGGTAGATTCTCAACACTAAAGATACTTCCCAAGGAAAAGAAACATGTTTTTCTAGGGGATAGATCAGTGAAGTATGCAATGCAATATCACTCGAAATCGATTTATAGTGTGGAGTCACTTGATAAGTAGGGCTATCATCGTCCGACTCATCAGATTCTACCCTCTTCCTCTTTGAAGTACCAACCCTTATTTTGGGGTCTATATTTATTTTTAAATACGGCATTTCACTATACAAATCGATCATCTATGTCTCGAGTAGTCATGGCCGCAATTTGCGACAAATAATAAAAACAACAATTGAAATCACAAAGGAGCAAATAAAGATCAAAATCAACAAAAATCATGAAGGTCTTGAGGACCAACATGAATTCGATTGAAGATTAAGGAAACTTAAGAACAAATGAAGAAATTAGTAAAGATTAAATCATACCTGGGTAAAAACTTTTCACCAAGTATGAACGTGAGTTGTCAGAAAATTCTCCAAATGTCATAGCGTCTCTCTCTGGAAAATAGCTTGAAGATTCTCTCACTAGAAGATTTTTGAAATAGAAGATTTTTGTAAAAGTGTTGAAAATGATTGGGTAAGTGAGCATTTATAATACCATAAATGCTCTGACATACACAGATCATCTCCATTTTGAAACATGACAATGAATCCTATTCATCTTCGTTGATTCTAGGTCCGAGACATACATAAGTCGGACCCCATATTGGCCCAATAGAGAGTTGGAGCCAAATCAAGCCAAGTCTTGATTCTAGGTTTGAAACATACATAAGTTGGACCCCCTATTGGCCTAATAGAGAGTTAGGGCCAAATCAAGCAAGGTCTTGATTTGAGGTCTGAGACATACATAAGTCGGACCCCCTATTGGCCCAACAGAGAGTTAGGGCAAAATCAAGCCAGGTCTTGATTCTAGGTCCACGA
Source organism: Amaranthus tricolor (assembly GCF_026212465.1). Classification (NCBI taxonomy): domain Eukaryota; kingdom Viridiplantae; phylum Streptophyta; class Magnoliopsida; order Caryophyllales; family Amaranthaceae; genus Amaranthus; species Amaranthus tricolor. The sequence goes on along the minus strand of NC_080060.1, from coordinate 21,139,634 downwards.
CATACATAAGTTGGACCCCCTATTGTCCCAACAGAGAGTTGGGGCCAAATCAAGCCAAGTCTTGATTCTTGGTGAGACATACATAAGTTGGACCCCCTATTGTCCCAACAGAGAGTTGGAGCCAAATCAAGCCAAGTCTTGACCTATTGGCCCAACAGAATGTTGGAGCCAAATCAAGCCAAGTCTTGATTCCCGTTCCGAGAATACATAAGTCGGACCCCCTATTGGCCCAAAAGAGTGTTGGAGCCAAATCAAGCCAAGTCTTGAATCTAGGTCCGAGACATTCATATGTCGAACCCCTTATTAGCCCAAAAGAGAATTGGGGCCAAATCAAGCCAAGCCTTGAAAAATTTCAAAAATAAAAGCTATTCACAAAGCACACCAAAACTAAAATCTAAACAAACGCCTTGTCCCCGGCAACGGCGCCATTTTGATAACCAGGGTTTCTAGCACGTCGTTAATACTAAAAGCCCAGTTATACAAACAATATTTATAATCACCCTGATACTACTACAACGAGTGTAATGATAAGTCGGGGGTCGAACCACATGGACAAGGGATGCTTGACTAAAGATTTGGTGTGGGAAAGTTATATGGAAAGATTGGTTGGTAGGTGAACTTAGCTAATACCAAGAATAAAAAGCGAAGCTCAACAATGAAAGACAAGCGGGGAGTAGTCTATGTCCACCCTAGGATGGTCTATTGGAAATAAAGATAAGTTAGGTTAAGGGAGTTCGTACGATAATCAATCAAGACACTCTACATATCGAGAGGAAGTCGGTGACCCTACACGAACGACCTATAATCGCCCTATGTCTCTCAAGGAGTGGCAGGACAAGATTTAAATCGAATATCTATTAACAACCATCATCAACCTCAACCTTAATCCTAAACATTGAAGACAAGACCAAATCTAGGGTTTCTCTAACCTAAAACCCCTAAAGAAACTATGCTAACATACTAGAGGTAAAAGCAATAAACAAGGAAAGCATTAAAGGAACTGAAGAACAAGAAAGCGTTAAATCTAAACTATGAAAGCATTAAATGAAAGCATTAAAGGAAAGCAATAGAAGAAAGCAATAGAGGAAAGCAATAAAGACATCAATGCGTTAAAGAAATAAACTTACATAAATGAAGTGACATGAAAGTAGAGAAAGCATAAATGAAGAACATTAAATCTAATCTAGGGTTTAAAACTAAGAAAAGAAATAAATGTTTGATGTTCTAAAGTGAGGCATAAGAGCTCTCACAATAGGCATGGGGTTTATTCAGATACAAAGGGGTATTTATAAGCTAAGGAACAAAAGGGGTAAAAAGCCCTAAAAGCCCTCGGAGTTTGGTTTGCGAAGAAATGAAGTTGCGCAGTTTGGAGCTTGAATTCGCCTGAATTGAACTTGCATTCGCCCGAATGGGCACCCATTCGAATGAATGGGGCTCCATTCGGTGTTTCCAGCAAGTCTAGGCACGTTTTGATAGAGTTTTGAAGCCATTCGTACGAAGCTACAGCCCATTCGCCCGAACCCAGCAGCATTCGACCGAATGGCACTTGGATTTGGTCGAATCCTTGTTCTTCTTGGCCTAATCGAATCTTTGAAGCTTTAGATGGCTTTCGAACTTTACAAGGACCTAGAATAGGGCTTGGAAAGCATGCCATGGCTCCGATACGCGCCTCTAATCTTCGATCAAAGTGTCTAAGTCTCGTACGCAACGTGAAATACCTTGAAATCTCCGAAAATACCTGAAATTACCTAAAAACACCATGGAGACAAGAGAAAGGTAAAATCATGCGTAAAATATGTAAAAAGCATTCTAAAACGCGAGACTCGACACTACAATGAAGAGATAAATGTGCTCTAAAAACGAGCACATCAGACCCCCTATTGTCCCAACAGAGAGTTGGAGCCAAATCAAGCCAAGTCTTGACCTATTGGCCCAATAGAATGTTGGAGCCAAATCAAGCCAAGTCTTGATTCCCGTTCCCAGACATACATAAGTCGGACCCCCTATTGGCCCAAAAGAGTGTTGGAGCCAAATCAAGCCAAGTCTTGAATCTAAGTCCGAGACATTCATAAGTCGGACCCCTTATTAGCCCAACAGAGAGTTGGGGCCAAATCAAGCCAAGCCTTGATCTTTGGTCCAATACATTAACAAATCGGACCCCCTTATTGGCCCAACAAGAAAGTTGGGGCTAGATGAAACCAAGTTTTGACAATTATCCGGAACATATAACTCGGACTCCCTGAAGGATAAGAAATTGAGTGTCCGACCTTCAATGACTACTAATCACGTTGAACAAGGCATGGAAATCCGAAACATGGAAGTCCGAGACATAGAAAATCTGAGACATTGCAAGTCCGAGTTATTAATCCAAAAAAATGAGATAAGTTAGACAAGGCGTAATGATCTTTTTGAAAAGTAGTCCAATCATGCCTTTCCGCATATAGACCAAGAACGTCATTCTCAAAGAGTATCCTCTCTTCTCCTATATGAGTGAGGGCAATGTTGAGGATTAGAAATCTCATACACTTGAAATACCCAAAATGCCCTTAGTCAATGGGTCAAGGATCAAAAGTACAAGTCAATATTAACCGTTAAAGTCAATGTCGGTCAAAGTCACATGCTCAACCTATTCAGACATCGCACAGCAACTTCCCACTTTCTCCTCGGGTGAAAACACTTCCAGAGGTAACTACCCATTATCTCAGATAACCGTTCCCTACTATGTCACTTCCGTGGTCACATTCTCCATAAGGCAGCACTATAGAAATAACCAACCAGCAGTTACCTAATTCTACTCTCATACTCATACTTATACTTACCACTTACATTTACCTTTTCCAATTTGACTTATGCGTCAGAGGGCTTTCCAGGACATCAGCCCCCGGCACTCGCGGCGATCAGATCATCTCACTTCCCTCAATTTTAAGGTACTTCCCACTTAAAGCCCCGTTTATAAATTCGATAGTTTCTTGGCGAAAACATGCATAATTAAAAATTATAAAAAGTTGATATTAATAATCTTCACATTGTAACAAATCAAACATAATTCCACTTGACTGTAATTGAACTTATGGATTAAGTATTAAATACACGTTTAAAGTGAAATATAATAATATTCATAAAGCAAATGAGACATTAACTATTAGTTGGAGGGACTATGTTATTATTATTTTGAAAGTCTAGTCGTTCTCTGTTCAAATTTCTCTAGTGCTTCAGTTTATGTTTTGTTTTACTCATTGAACATAATGGATATGGTTATTAGTACTGGTTTCACCAATTTTTTTCCTCCATCAGTTACTTGGAAGGCATGATCGTCGATTAGAATGTGTAAAGCGGTCTACTTTATAGAGCCTCATTATCAGAAGGGCTCTTGAAATCCATTTTTATACTTATTTGATTTATTGTTTCAATCACCGCAAACACATGTATACTATTTTACATGAGAGTAACCAAATAATAAAGAGCCAAATATTATTAGTGTAATCATTGGAGATATTTTATCATATACTAGTATTTTGATTTTTCTTTCTTTAAATTGTAAGGGTTATAACATAAATTTGGCACAACGGCCAAATATTGACCCTGTTCGTAGGGTTATGGTCTCATTCTTTACTTATAAGTGCAAGTTTGTGATCTGTTTTCAACAATTTCAATTTAATTCATGTTTTGCTGAAACGAACAATCTCTTACATTGTAACCTTTACAAATTGCAATTATAATTTGGTCCATATCATTTGATTCTTCTATTGTATTGTCTTTCTCATCCACTTAATGCTCGCACATAAATGTTCTAAAAAAATGTGAAAGCCCTAATCTATATAGTTAACTATTAAGTAGTAGAAATCAAGCTAAAACTCTACAATGGCTTTCAATCTTTTCCAAATGTATTGTTTCTTGAAGCAAAATTCCTTAATTTAATTGTTTTTCTTTCAATAATGTTGGACTTCACATGTGAGACAAGATTCAACATCAGTGGATTGTTGATTTGCATATATATTGGGTAATCTAATATTCCTACTAGCATATGGTTTTGGAAAATAATGAACTTCACCAAATGCATGTGCAAGTCAACGCTCTTAATCCGTGGGTTTGTGGACCCGAGCCCACGAGTGTCCCTTGTCCACACGAATGGGCCACAGTGAGACTATGTGACGAATTATCACGGCCTAATAAATATAGTACATAAGAATTTATGAAATACAACCTCTATTAATTAGAAGCATTATGGTATTGAAAATGCTATTGGTTGTCTAACTTGATTTATAATTGATGCTTTAAAGAGTTAAAGTGTATGTTGTTTCAATTACCGAAACGATGGTTGTAAAACAATTTTTTACGATTGATGCTAAAGATATACTAACATCTATATATAAATTATTGCAAACAACAACAAATACTAACATCTATATATAAAGTACTACATCCTCAAACAAAATTAAGATACAATGCCCAACCCATGTTTTTAGCCCATGCCCAGAGGCTAAGGGCGCATATTATTATACAAACTAGTGTTCAGTTACTCTTAATCTTTAGGCAGCGGAGGACAAGCATTACTCAGTACATCTGCAAACAAAAAAAACCCCTTATGATAATTGGAAATTAATTGACGGATTAAATGAACATTAATAAAAAAAAAAAAAAGTAAAAATTCAATTCCTATGTACAAAATGAAGATGCCTCTCAGCTTTAAATTTGAAGTTCCTCACATATGATTTTAACAGTTTAACTTTGATTGGTAAACAATTTCATATTTAAAATTGATATTAGTTGATTAGAATTTTACTTTTATTAATTTAAAACCGATTTTACTATTTCTTTGATATTGTTTTATTCTTTTATAAATAGAAGTAGAACTGCATGTACTTACTTTGGAATAGTTTATATATTTACTAATTTAAAATTTTACCTACTAAAACTGAGTTTTGCCTAATTGATATTATTAAAGAAGAAGTTATTTATGAATAGAATCTTGTAATCTTGTTCCAATTAGAGAACAAATACCAAATCTTAAGAAAAATCTTATTTTTAATTCTCAACTAATCCTCTTCGCTCTCACCTTAGTTTATAGTCTAAAAAAAAAATACCTTGATCAAACTCATATATTTATATTAGCCTCATACATCTATAGGTATTTATATCTTAGTGTAAAAAATAAATTTAACATACATATTTCTCCTCCGTTATATTATAATTGTAATATTAAATTTTTTATGCAATTTAATGCGTCATTTATATTCATTGATATATTGAAATTTTTCGTAACTAAATATTATAAAAAGTTAATATCATGAAAATATGTGATTAGACAATTCAAACAAGATTTTATTTGATTATATTTTTTCTTACACACTACAAAAAAAAGCTCAAGTGTGATGCAATAATTAAAACACTTAATCAAATTTTTAGAGTATAATCCTAATATTTCAATATCAATTTATCACACTTCCTACAAGTGTCACTAAATGTTTTGGTGACATTTGATTAATGATATGATATTGATACCTTAAGTGTCACAATTGGCATTATTTTTATAGTGACACATTAGAAGCCGTGATATATAGAATAAGTTTGAACTATGTGCCAATATGTGTAATGTAACAAGTATTTTAGAACGAAAGAAGTACTATTTATCCAAATCAAACGAATGAATGAATGTTAGAGTGTATAACATATTATGGGGCTTTAACTATCAACTAAACTTTTGGTTGAGTTGACTCCTTGACATGGTATTAGAAGGCAACATGACAAGAGATCACGGGTTCGAATCTCAACCATCCCCTCAAATTCTAGTCGAATATTTCGCACCAGGTATGAAGAAGGGTTGTGTTGAAATCCATACTTCAAGCTCAATGAACTCTCGTGTGAGGGGTTTTTATAGTGTATAACATATCCTGGAGCTTCAACCATCAACTTAAGTTTTTGGTTGAGTCGGTTCCTTGACAATAAAAATTTGAAAACTCGAAATTGAACAGTTATTGAAGAGACTTTTATATTAAATGTTATGTTGTTGCAATATCAACTGTCGATTAATCTATTAAGTAAATGAAATCTGGGTCATCGTTTTTTCTTATGAAAAAAACTTAAATATAAATAAATATTTAAAAAAATTTAACTTTATAAATATTTATTAATAAAAATTAATTGATCGCATTTGTCAATACACTATTTCTATCATTAACATATATTTACTATTTTTATCATTAACATATATTTCTAATTGTGCATAATAAAAATTATAAAAAATTAATATTAATAATCTTTATATTGAGACGAATCAAAGAAGAGCTAACATGAATATTTTATAAGTATTGAATAATGTCAAAAGTTAAATGAGACACTTATGCGTAATAAAAAAAGGTAAAAGGTAAAGGACACTCTTAGTATCCCGCACAAGGCAGAGTCCGGATAGGGTTTTTTATCTAAAAGATGCGAACAAACCATACTTATTTTCTCAAGGAGGGAATAAAGAGGATGTGCGCAATCAAAAAACCCCAATTGATACCTAAACCTAGTAGAGGTCGAACCCCAAACCTTCTACTTAAGTCTTAATATGCAAATACTCTACCCATTGAGCCATAAGCAACTTTTGATACACTTATGCTTAATAAGAGTTATTATAATATTTCTTAGAAATAATACTCACAAACATTATAGAATAAGTAATAAAGTTTTATAGGGCAATAAATAAATATTAGTAACAGAGTTATTAATATACACCAAAACTTGACCGAAATCGTCTCATATTGAGATCAAGAGTAGGCTGGCCCAATTCGCGCGTGTAACAACATTACATGTTTTCCCTTGTTTTTATCATTTTCTGGGCATTTATCAATTTTAACCTTTAAAGGTATCAATTTTGACCTTAAAGGTATTAATTTCAACGTAAAGTAATACTTAAACATATCAATTAAAGTAAAAAATTTCAATTTAAACTTATAAGTGATCAATTTTGACGTTAAATTGATCAATGTCTACCTAAATACTATTTCACAATTTTAGAATGAAGTTATATAAAATGGTATTATTCTATCATTCTATGGATGAATTTCAAACAACAAATGAATGTCAATAAAACTATCAATAATAGTGTTAAAACTATTAACATATTAAATTTGAACTAAATGCTGTACAATATATCTATACAATTTGAATAAACGATAATTGAAAATTCGAAGTTCAAAATTGAGTTAGGTTATAAAACATCATTGTCAAATTATATGTCATAAGTTAATTATTAACATATTTAATTTGAATTAAAACCTATATAATATCTTTATAGACTTTGAAATACTTATTTTGAAAATGATAATTGAAGCTTATACGTTCAAAATTAAGTTAGATCATAAAATATCAATTGTCAATTTATGTGTTATAATTTAACTATTAACATATTCAATTTGAACTATTTATAGATATATATAAACGTGTTGAGGAAAGAGTAATATCACTATTATTGATCGATGATTAAAGAGTACAAATACTCTTATGTTCCATTAGAACCATCATGTTGCATTGAATAAAAGTATTTATATTATACAATGTTTTAACACTATTATTGATAGTGTTATTGACCATTCATTTGTTGTTTGAAATTCATCTATAGAATGATAAATATAATACCATTTTATTAACTTCGTTCTCAAATTGTGAAACAGAACCATATTTAGGTAGAAATTTATCAATTTAACGTCAAAATTGATAAGATTAAAATTGAAAAATGCCCAACAAATGACAAAAATGAGAGAAAACATGTGAGGTTGATACACGTGCAAATTGGGCCAACTCAAATTGACGGTCTCATTATGAGGCCGTTTCGTTCAAGACCAGCTGTTAAAGATATGAGTAGATGGCAAGGAACACATACCCTCCTATATGGATCGTAGGAATTGTCAATTATACGTTCTTCTCTCCTTTCAATAATCTGAGTTGGTCCATCGTGGTAGTGATGATTATTATTCCTGTATTGATCATAAGAATTGTCAATGATGTACTCTTCTCTCCTTTCAATTATCTCAGTAGGCCTATGGTGGTCGTAGTGGCGGCCGCCGGAAAGGACATCTTTCACAATATCTTTTATAACTCCAACCACCCCCTTGTGGTGGTGATCGTGGCAGTGGTAGTGGTCATTTTCAGGGTAAACATGGTTTACTTCATAGTAACAACTTTCATAGGGATGGTTAAGGTTTGACATTGATTTGTTGTTGATGAAATTAGAACTTTAGGAGTGATTATTAGTGATATGCAAATAACTAATGTGAGATATGCAAATAAGCCATGTCATGAAGTGCTTATATAGTGGCGAACATGAGAAAATTATTATGTAATCCTTTCATTCCACTATTTTAAAATTATTATTTCACTTTACTTGTTACATTTGATTTTTTATGCAGTTTAATATATTATTTTGATCATTTAGATATTGAACTATACAAATAAAAATTATAAAAAAAACAAAGGTTATTATTATAAAAGTATGCGATTAGAAAATTCAAACAAGATCTCACTTGACTATGTTTTTTCTTATACATTAGTCGCAATATATAAAATAAGCTTGAACGATGAATAATGATAAAATCTATTATGTAGTGACTAATTCTGAACGGATTAAGTAGTACTTCCCTTGCAAGTATTCAAGTTTGAATTTATTTTTTTCTTTGGCTTTGGTATAATTGGATAGAATTTTAGATTTCTAGTTATTGATTTTAGATTATATTGAATTATAATAAAAATAATTAATTAAACAATATGCATTTTTATTTTCATATAAATTATTTGCAAATAATTTATTTTGTCAAGGACGTGGCAGAGACAAGTATTTCGTTATGGCAAAAGTAAAGTTATTTTCATGTAAACATGTAACTCTCTCCTAGGCAGAACCATTTAACAACATTAGCATCATGGAATTGCATGAATGAAGATAAGGGTGGAGCTAAGATTGTAAACTCGTGGAACCAAGTTGTCAATATACTAGTAAAAAAAAAAAAAATTATTATTTTAAAAATGACCTTTAAGTTTGACGCTAGTAGCAAAATTTTGTTCACATGTTATATATAGTCTAATTTTGAAAACATTACCGTATGAATACTCATGTTGAAAATAATTAACTTTGTTTGTGTGGAATTTATAAGTTGTGCATTTTATTTAGTTATAGCCAAGTTCATTTTACACAATGTGTTGAAGAAATAACATTCATTCTTTATATTAGCTATCATACATCAAGAAAAACCTAGTGTTTTATATGTTTTGCGTAGAATTAAATGATGTCAAGCATATTAAGCATTGCCATTAAAATTAACGCTACTTCTATTATTACTTGCTAAATTATAGGTTGTTACTATTCATTTAGAAAAACTATAAATTCAGCATTGTATATTTCATTTCAATGGATCCAAGAAAAGTTTCATAGAGAGAAAGAAGAGCAGAAAAGCTTAGTGCGTTGTGATTTATTATTGTAGTTTGGTATAAATAGTCATTCTGTTTATGTAATTTATTTCTCCCTCAAATTTGATTCAATAGAAAATTTGCATTATTTTCTTAACAATTGGTATCAAGAGCTCGGTTGACAATTAGTCCACATTAAGATTAAAAAAACGATCCTAAAAGAAAAGGTCAAATTTAAATGGGAAAAATGGTTGCAGACAAAGGAGAAGTTAAACTTGAAAAATTCAACGGTAAAGATTTCGAATTTTGAAAAATGCAAATTGAAGATTATTTATGATAGAAAAAACTCTATCAACCTCTGGAAGAGACAAAGCCAGAGGGCATGCAAGAAGCAGAATGGAAGCTTTTTTAATAGACAAGCTCTCGGAGTTATTCGATTGACGTTATCATGCAATGTGGCATTTAACATTGCAAAGGAAATCACAACGGCAGGTCTCATGAAAGCTCTCTCTAATATGTTTGAGAAGCCATCAGCCTCCAATAAAGTTCATTTGATGAGGCAGTTATTTAGTTTGAGGATGTCGGAAGGTGGATCGGTAGCTCAACACCTTAATGAACTCAATTCTGTCACAACCCAATTGAGTTCTGTTGAAATCAAATTTGATGATGAAGTATTAGCGTTAATGCTTTTATCTTCCCTGGCAGATAGTTTGAATGCTACAGTCACAGCTGTGAGTAGCTCATCGAGAAGTAAGAAGTTGGAGTTTGATGACATTCGTGATCTGGTTCTCAGTGAGGAGATTCGACAAGAAAATCGGGTGAATCTTCATCCTCTTCAGTATTCCATACAGAGTCAAGAGGAAGAGATTTAATTAGAAGAAATGAACGCGGAAGATCAAACTATTGAAGACAATCCAGAGATAAGAGGTTAAAATCTAGGAATCTAAATAATTTCCAAAACTCAGAGCAAGGGGGCACCAAAAGGTAAAGAACTGAAGGCAGAGGCAAATGTCACTTCTACCGGAGATGGTGATGATGCGTTGATATGCTCATTAGAGAGCAAAGAAGAGTCTTGGGTATTAGACTCTGGAGCATCATTCCATGCTACTTCTAATAAAAACTTTTTTGAGAAGTATGTTCATAGAAACCTATGACAGGCATACCTTGGTGATGACCAACCTTGCGATATTGTTGGTCAAGATAATGTTAAGATTAATTAAGTTAAATGGGTCAGATTGGGAGCTGAAGGATGTCAAGCATGTTCCCGGCCTAAGAAAGAACTTGATCTCAGTTGGGCAGTTGGCTCAAGAAGTTTACACTATAATCTTTCAAGGTGATAATTGGAAGATTTCAAAGGGAGCAATGACAGTTGCTTATGCTAAAAAGAATGGTACTCTTTATTTGACAGTTGGAGCGTGTTATTCGATTGCAGTTGCAACAGAGAATTAAAACTCCAAGTTATGGCACCAAAGATTTGGTCACATGAGTGAGAAAGGAATGAAGATCATGCATTCAATAGGTAAACTCCCTGGTCTAAAATCTATGAATTTAGACATGTGTGAAGAATGCATACTTGGAGAGCAGAAGAGGGTAAGCTTTCAGACATATGGAAGAACTCTAAAAAAGGAAAAATTAGAGCTTGTTCATTCTGATGTTTGGGAACCAACAACCACCTAGTCTATTGGTGGAAAACAATACTTTGTGACTTTTATTGATGATCACTCTAGAAAAGTATAGGTTTACTTTCTAAAATACAATTCTGAAGTGTTTGAAGCTAGGGATGGTCATGGGTTCAGGACCCTGTTGGACCCGCCCCTTTTTTAAGGGTCTGGATCTTAATTTTTGAGACCCATCGGATCCGGATCCAGGTCTGGATCCAAAATAATCTGACGGGTCTGGGTCCTAAGGTGAAGACCCGGACCCGAACCTGAACCCTAAACTTTTAAATTTTATATTTTGAATTAGGTCTTTTAAATTTATTGCTTTGAATTGATGCCTAAATTTTACTTAAGATCTAATGGATTTTTGCTTTGCTTTGCTTTGTGTTCTATCTCAGAATCGCCATAAACTCTGGCCTCTGCAAGAAGAACAGATTGAGGTAAAAACCACCTTTTTGTTTAATTTTTGTGTTGTTTCATTTACAAAGCTTCAAGGTTTGGATGCGAGCTGATTTTGTGTCTACGAAAACCCAAATATGATTTTTGCTCTCAATTGGAACAAGGTATTTTTTTCAGAATTTTATCAGATTTCGAAATGTAGAACAAACTACGAAAAACCCAGATTTGATTTCGATGATGTCGGTCTTTGAATTTGCTCATTCAGTCTCGTACTGAACATTGAGAAGGTTTTGTTCTATTTTTTGGTCAAACCCCACCTTTTTTTCTTGGAACAAAATATTAGTATGAATGAATAATACTTCTGCTATCACTAAAGTAAGCTTCATTGATTATTTGTTTTTTTATTTACTTGATAATTGTTCTGAATTCTAAGTATTTTTTTGATTGTGATACAAAAATACAAAAAGACTCGAAAAAGGTTCAATTTTGACAAATCAAAGAGGCTTTGTATAAGACCCATTAAGGACCCTAGACTCGTCAGATCCGTAGGGTCCGGGTCCGGGTCTGAAAATTTTGGACCCTCAGGGTCCGGATCCGGGTCTGGATCCAAAAAAAATAAAAGGGTCCGGGTCCGGGTCTGGCCAGACCCGCCCCATGACCATCCCTATTTGAAGCTTTCAGGAGATGGAAAGCTAGGGTTAAAAATTAAACAGGTCTAAAGATCAAAAGGCTCAACTCTGACAATGGTGGAGTATATGAGGACACCAAATTCAAGAAATTTTGCTACGAACATGGAATTAAGATGGAAAGAAGTGTGTTGGGTACGCCTCAAGTTAATGGCATAGCTTGTTTGCATATCTTACTTAATCAATCGAGGTCTACCAAAAGAATTCTGGGTAGAAGTAGTCAATACAGCAGCTTACTTGATCAATCGAGGACCATTAACCCCATTAGATCAATACAAATTAACAGAGGAGGTATGGAGCGGCAAAGAGATCAAATTGTCGCACTTAAAGGTATTTGGTTGTGTAGCTTATGTGCACATTAGTGATCAAGGCAAAAAAATAAAAAAATAAAAAGAATAAAAAATAAAAAAAAATTGTCACTTTAGGCAAAAAAGTGTTGCTGTTAGAAAATTTTTCAAAAATCAAATTATACAAAGTAACACGTTTTTCTGAAAAGTAACACTTTTATGTTAAAAGTAACACCTTTTTGTGAGTTTTGTTCAGAATTTGTTTTTAAAGTAACACTTTTTCGTCGAAAAATATCATCTTTTTTTAACAAAAAAAAGTAACACTTTTTTGCTTAAAAGTAACACCTTTATAATAAAAAAGTAACACCTTATTGTTATATAAATTGGTTCTCACGGTTCTCATATAAGGATGGTTTTCACTAGAACTTCTTCATATATATATATATATTGCACTAACGTTATTGTAATAAACCAAAGTCAACTTTGGAATGGGGCAACAAATTGCTCTAGGATTAGATTGTGTAGCCAATAGTTTTCAGCCACTACATTAGCTACAAAACGATACTATGCATCAACAATGGAACGAGACAAGGTGGACTACCGTTGGTAGACTAAGAGATCAAATTATCATCAAGATAAATACAATATTTAGATATAGAACAACGTGTGGATGGACACTTCGCCCAATTCGCATTAGTAAAGCATATCATGGATGTAGCCGGCTATGTAGTCAAATGAATGTCTAATCGTATAGTACCCTAGATGTAACGAATGATGCATTTCAACGCATGCATATGATTTTCCTGCGGATGATCCATATGATCCATAAGAAGTATTCGAACGGGTTAATGTGAGATATTGAAGAACCACGGCTACACTGCGGTATAAAGTAGGTTGAAAACATTATTTGTTGTATTTATGTTTTTTATTAAATTATTACTTTATCGATATGTGCTCTCACTAAGTTTGAATCTTAGATCCGCTACTGTCCATAAGTAGGAAGTACAACATGTTTTAGGAATCTTTTGTTGCTCGAGAGAGAACATTATTATCTAAGATGCATTATTTCCCATAATCAATATCTATGTCCTTAGGTTGAAGATTAGTAATGACTATTTTTGTGATTTTTAGTTCTTTGAATCTTTACTTATTTTTGTGATTAGTTGTTGCTTATAAAGTTCTTTTTATTGGTTACTTTAGTTGTAAGTGTGTCAATACACAATCTCTCTGAATCTATTTTAAACTAAAATTAGACCAAACCAGAAATTATAGTTTACAAAATTTTTAGTTGAGACATAACTTTTTAAAACAAACCTATTAAACCAATTTGATCTAGTTCGCAATATAGTATATTTTTATGCGTACTGGCATGCATTTCAAACCTTTTGGCTTCTGCCATGCCTACATTATAAATTTTTTTTACAATTCATTGTCTAAGCAGTAATATTTTACAAACCCCGAATTAATGAATTACTACCAGCGCGAATTCACCATATCACTACAAAATAATAAATTATTACTATAGTCATTATATAAATGAATGTTGTTTAATAAATCAGAAATTTAGAAAGATACGGCTATTAACAATTTTTTGTATACAAAAAAAAAAAAAAATTGGCTATTAGCAATTTTTTACACTAAAATGGTAGAATACGTGTTCTTTTTCCCCTGTAAGTTTCCAACAACTTACAATTATCATTTATAATTAAAAATACAATTTACAGTTTGGTTCGGCCTAATATTTTCAAAAACCAAGGCCGAAACATAAACTGTAACACCCTCAGAATCGGCCGAACTTTTAAAAACTCCTTTAATGAAAAACAAGAACCAAAACCTACTTATGGGAGTGTTACCGCCACATCTATTTCTAATAAAATAAAGGTAAGGCTTAACGACTAAGAAATAACTTAATAATTTTAAATCCAACAAAGGGTCTTACAACATAAGTAAAGACTGAAACGTAATCTGTGTCCATATAAAATTTAAACAACCTAAGATAAAATTTAAACTGAATTACGACTCTAATAAAAGCTATGTTTCTAAGTGATCCTCACTCCACGATTCCCACGCAATCAATAACCTGCAACATAAGAATGCAAGAAAAACAAGGGAAAAACTCCCAAAATCAGGAAATTGAGTAATTCAGACTCCATCCCGTAAAACGATTAAGTTTGAAAATGATTTAAGAAAATAAAATATAATCAAATTGAAAACAATTTTAGAAAACGATATATAGCTGAGTTAAAGAAAAAACAATTTATGGAAACAATCTATACAATATCACATAAACCAATTTATTAATTTGATATTTAATAATGACACACCTAATCATTTTTTTTATTTGAGGGAACGAGAACGCCAGTAGACCGAGGCTTTACCCCTTTACCTACTTCATCAAGAGGTCGTCACCCCAAATAATTCAAGGCCAACAGAATAGTCTCAGGGAACCCTAGTGTGCACACCCCTTCTACTTGGATCACAATAAATAGAAGGAAGACCAAACATCGTATCAAGTATTAGAAATAATAATACCTGTCGGCAGCTATACTAACCAAACAGGGCAACCTGTTCATCACCCTTATACTTTGATCACAACAAATATAAGAGCTTCATTTCCCTCGTGTTACACTTTACGTGATTTAATAAATTTTAATAATTAGTCCCGAGCACACAAACATATAATCAAACATACATTATACATTTTATTTTATGATCATAGGTTTTCCCAAGAAAAAAATATATCTCAAGAATATTCAATTGCAATATTAATATCATAATATTTTTCTCCCTAATTCAATCACATTTACAATTATTATTAAAATAATAATATAACTTTCATCAAAATAATAATATTATAAATATTTCTCTTTCAAATTAAACCGAATCTAATTTCGTTATTAATATAAATTTTATCAAAATAGTAATTATAAATTCAAGTTTAACAAAAATAATACTCCCTCCGTTCTTTTTTGATCTTCCACATTACTATAACAGGTAGTTTCAAAAGTTCATCCACTTTAGAATACTTTCTATTTTTAGAAAGTTTTTATCCCACTTTTACCCCTTAAACCCCCCCCCCCCCCCCCCCTTTTTCTTTTAATGTACCCCTTTTCTTTTATTTATAATTATTTTCTCTCTCATACTTCCAATACAATCATTACTTCACACTACAATTTAATTAAAATAATAACCACTACAACCTCATACTTCCAATACAATTATTACTTGACACTACTATTTAATTAAAATAATACCCACTACAACCCAAAGATTCTATCTTCCTTAATATGTGTGAAAAACCCAAAGTGGAAGATCAAAAAAGAACAGAGGGAGTAGTAAAATATAATTTGAGAATATATAAAACATAACATCATATAAAATAATGTCATATAAAATCATGCATCCTATTAAATACATTAATTATCACTTAGCACATAATACTAACGGGATAATCCTAATTAGATGGACATTGAGAATTACCTTGCCACGCGATCCTAGACAACGTATGCTCCTAATAATCTCTGTCTACGAATCCGCTGTCTACACGAGAAAATAATATATCTCAATTTAATACTCCGATCAACCCATCGAAACAAATAAATTAAAAGACTCATTTTCCCTTTATATACTTTATTCAAAAAGAATAATTTTAAACATGTAATGTAAAATTGTAAGAGTTAAAATAAAAGAAAAAAAAAGAAATCATAATTATTATCAAAAAAAAAAAAAGAGAAAGGTGGGCTTTGTCCAAGATACCCACGAAAAAGAAAGAGGAACGAAAGGAAGAGAGAGAAGGAGAAAGGGAGAAGGAAGAAGGAGAAGGTGCCGCCCCGCAGTGGCTCCGGTGGCCGCCGTCACACGCCGGTGGTATCCCAGTGACTGCAGTATCGCCGGAAAACTAAGGTCAGAAATAAATTTTTTCTTTATCAAATACAAAATGTGTAATTTGGATTGAAAATGGTAGAACAATATTATAAAGAGATGAAATTACATACCTTTAATACCAAAATCTTGCCTTTTCTTGATTAAATTTTAAGCAATAAGAAGATGGAGGGAGTAATTTATAGGAGAAGAAGGAAGTGTGAGTAATAATGTGAATGAATTAAGGGTAACTGGTTAAATTTATAGTAGGTAAGTGAGGTTAGTTATAAGATTTAGAGGGAGAAGTGGGACGGTTTGATAGAGTCGCATTACCTCCTATTTTAAAAAGTTTCGTCCTCGGGGTATCGCTTTCTCATGTCAACATCGGCTTCCCATGTGGCTTCTTCGAGTTGTTGGTTCGTCCATACTATCTTGACCAACTTATTTTCCTTGTTCCGGGTACATCTTGTTTTAGTATCAAGGATTTTTATTGGTTTTTCTTCAAAAGTAAGGGTTTCATCAAGTTCAATGGTTTCAGGTTGTATGATATGGGAAGGGTCATGGACATATTTCCGGAGTTGGGATACATGGAAGACATTGTGGACTTTGGCTAGGTTCATAGGTAGGGCTAATCTATAGGCTACTTCCCCAATTCGTTCCAATACTTCATAAGGACCTATAAAACGAGGACTCAATTTACCCTTCTTACAAATCTCAAGATACCCTTGGTTGGTGACACTTTGAGCAAAACTTTTTCACCTATTTCAAACTCTAATGCTCTCCTCCTTTTGTCTGCATACAACTTCCGACGATCTTGCACGCCCCTCATACGTTCTTGGATCATCCTTACCTTCTTTGTAGTCTCCTCGATCATGTCTGGTCCTAATCCCAACGACTCAGTAACATCATTCCAACATATAGGACTCCTACACTTTCTCCCATATTGGACTTCGTAAGGAGCCATTCCTATGCTAGAATAAAAACTATTATTGTAAGAAAACTCTACATACGTCAAATTATCCTCCCAAGATCCACCAAAATCTATAACACATGCTCTTAATAAATCCTCAAGAGTCTGAATCGTTCTCTCTGTTTGACCATCTGTTGCTGGATGAAATGCAGTACTAAACTTTAGTATCGTGTCCACTACTTCTTGTAGCATCTTCCAAAATTTGGACAGAAATCTCGAATCTGTATTCGATACAATGTCTTTACGCACACCATGCAATCTCACTACCTCTTGAAAATACGCGTCAACCATCTGTTGCATTGTCCAAGTATTCTTCATAGCTATAAACCTTGCTATTTTTGTTAATCGATCCACTATCACCCATATGGCATTCTTCCCTGTTTTTGACTTTGGCAATCCTACAACAAAGTCCATTGAAATCGACTCCCATTTCCATCCAGGTACTTCTAATGGTTGCAATTTCCCCCCCCGGCTTCATATATTGAATTTTCACCTTCTGACACGTTAGACACTTCGCCACAAAGCCTGCTACTTCACACTTCATGTTAGGCCACCAAAAGTTCTTCTTAAGATCCTTGTACATCTTATCACCACCAGGATGTATTGAGTATGGCGAATTATGGGCTTCAGTCATAATCTTAGTCTTAAGTTCCTCGTCATGCGGTATGCACCATCTTCCTTTATACTTCATTACGCCATTTTCATCACTTTCGAACTCAGGTGCTTGACCATCCTCCTCCAACTTCTTCAATTTAGTTAACCAGTTATCCGTAACTTGCTTCACTCTAATTTCCTCAAAAATATCGCATTCAATCGTCATTTCATTCAATTGAGTACCCACATATCCATATTCTACCACTTCTAAGTTCATCCTACGAATCTCTTCACACAACTCATCTGCTAAAATTAATTCATTTATTGTATGATTAGACTTCCTACTCAGAGCATTAGCTACTTTGTTTGCCTTTCCTTCACAATACTTCAAATCCAAATCATAATCCTTAATGAGTTCTAACCATCGTTTTTGTCTCATATTCAACTCCTTTTGAGTGTACAAGAACCTCAAAATCTTGTGATCAATATAAATCTTGCACTTTACTCCAAATAAATAATGTCTCCAAATTTTCAATGCAAAGACTACAGCTCCCAATTCTAAGTCATGTGTGGGGTAACTCTTCTCATGCGCCTTAAGTTGTCGTGAAGCATATGCTACTATTTTCCCATCTTGCATCAACACACAACCTAGTCCATTCTTAGATGCGTCTGTATAAACCTCATATTCTCCACTTTCATTCGGTAAGGTCAGCACAGGAGCAGAGGTAAGCCTTGATTTCAACTCTTGGAATGCCGCTTCACACTTCTCATCCCATTGAAACTTAGTGGTTTTCTTCATCAAATTAGTCATAGGTTGAGCGATTCTCGAGAAATGTTTTCACAAATCTTCTAGAGTATCCGGCTAGACCTAAGAAACTTCTCACTTCTGTCACATTAGTGGGTGTAGGCCAGTTCGTTACTACTTGAACCTTCGAGGGATCTACCGTTACTCCATCCTTTGTAATTACATGCCCCAAAAATGCTACTTTTTTCAACCAGAATTCACATTTTGAAAACTTGGCATACAACTTATTCTCTCTTAAAATCTCTAAAACTTTCCTCAAATGAGCCTCATGCTCTTCTCGATTCATAGAGTATACTAAAATATCATCAATAAAAACAACTACAAACTTATCTAAATAAGGCTGAAAAGTCCTATTCATAAGGTCCATAAAGACAGCAGGCGCATTAGTGAGTCCAAAGGGCATGACTGTGAACTCATAATGGCCATACCTCGTTCGAAAAGCTGTTTTGGCTATATCCTCTTCTGCAATTCGTAATTGATGATAACCTGATTTCAAATCAATCTTTGAAAATACTTCTGCACCCCTAAGTTGATCGAATAGATCCTCAATTCTAGGAAGTGGATACTTATTCTTCACCGTCACACTATTTAAATCCCTATAATCAATACATAGTCTCAATGTTCCATCTTTCTTCCTAACAAATAGTATTGGGGCTCCCCAAGGTGATACACTTGGTCTTATATATCCTTTATCCAACAAATCCTCAAGTTGTACCATCACCTCTTGCAATTCGGCAAGTGCCATCCTATAAGGTGCCTTTCAAATGGGTCCTGTTCCCGGAACTAAGTCAATCTTGAAGTCTAACTCTCTTATAGGTGGCATCTCTGGAATCTCATCTGGTAACACATCAACAAACTCCTTAACTACAGGTATCTCTCCTAACTCGTCCTCTTTCATGCTCGTGTCCTTTACATGGCACAAATATACGGGGTAGCCTTTCCTAAGATGGGTCTGGAGATTTAGGGCGGAGATAAGCTTGGTCTTTGGTGGCTCGGAAGTAATTTCTTGGTAGGTTAGTTATTTTCCCTTAGGGCCTCTAAAGGTAATTCTCTGTTTAGCACAATGGATTTTAGCCTGATACTTCTTTAACCAACCCATCCCCAAAAACGAAATCGAGGGAACTAACAAAAAAACAAAAGACAACGAAAATATAATTCAAAGAAATAACACACTACTACTAAGTACTTAAAAGTACTTCAAAACAATAAACCCATTCGTCCCCACTCTCATAATTTATTTTTTATTTGTAACTTACTTAAATTATTTGAAATAATTTTACCTTGTACCATTTAACCTATTTTTAATTTAAGCCTTTATAAACTTTAAGTCCTAAACGACCCTAAGATTTGACAAAAACAAACCTAAGCTACTGATACCACTTTGTAACACCCTCAGAATAGGCCGAACTTTTGAAAACACCTTTAATGAAAAACATGAACCAAAACCTACTCATGGGAGTGTTACCGCCACATCTATTTCTAATAAAATAAATGTAAGGCTTAACGACTAAGAAATATCTTAATAATTTTAAATCCAACAAAGGCTCTTATAACATAAGAAAAGACTGAAACGTAATCTGTGTCCATATAAAATTTAAACAACCTAAGGTAAAATTTAAACTGAATTACGACTCTAATAAAAGCTATGTTTCTAAGTGATCCTCACTCCACGATTCCCATGCAATCAATAACCTGCAACATAAGAATGCAAGAAAAACAAGGGAAAAACTCCCAAAATTAGGAAATTGAGTAATTTCAACTCCATCCCGTAAAACGATTAAGTTTGAAAATGATTTAAGAAAATAAAATATAATCAAATTAAAAACAATTTTAGAAAACGATATATAGCTGAGTTAAAAAAAAACAATTTATGGAAACAATATATACAATATCACATAAACCAATTTATTAATTTGATATTATATAATGACAAACACATAATCATTTTTTTTATTTGAGGGAACGAGAACGCCAGTAGGCCGAGGCTTTACCCCTATACCTACTTCATCAAGAGGTCATCACCCCAAATAATTCAAGGCCAGCAAAGTAGTCTCAGGGAATCCTAGTGTGCACACCCCTTCTACTTGGATCACAACAAATAGAAGGAAGACCAAACATCGTATCAAGTATTAGAAATAATAATACCTGTCGGCAGCTATACTAACCAAACAGGGCAACCTTTTCATCACCCTTATATTTGGATCACAACTAATATAAGAGCTTCATTTCCCTCGTGTTACACTTTACGTGATTTAATATATTTTAATAATTAGTCGCGAGCACACAAACATATAATCAAACATACCTAATTCAATCGCATTTACAACCATTATTAAAATAATAATATAACTTTCATCAAAATAATAATATTATAAATATTTCTCTTTCAAATTAAACCGTATCTAATTTCGTAATTAATATAAATTTTATCAAAATAGTAATTATAAATTCAAGTTTGACAAAAATAATAGTAAAATAGAATTTGAGAATATATAAAACATAACATCAAATAAAATAATGTCATATAAAATCATGCATCCTATTAAACACATTAATTATCACTTAGCACGTAATACTAACGGGATAATGCTAATCAGATGGACATTGAGAATTATCTTGCCACGCGATCCTAGACAACGTACGCTCCTAATAATCTCTGTCTACGAATTCGCAATCTACGAATCCGCTGTCTACACGAGAAAATAATATATCTCAATTTAATACTCCGATCAACCCATCGAAAAAAATAAATTAAAAGACTCATTTTCCCTTTATATACTTTATTTAAAAAGAATAATTTTAAACATGTAATTTAAAATTGTAAGAGTTAAAATAAAAGAAAAAAAAAGAAATCATAATTATTATGAAAAAAAAAAAGAGAAATGTGGGCTTTGTCCAGGATACCCACGAAAAAGAAAGAAGAACGGAAGGAAGAGAGAGAAGGAGAAAGGGAGAAGGAAGAAGGAGAAGGTGCCGCCCGGTAGTGGCTCCGGTGGCCGTCGTCGCACACCGGTGGTATCCCAGTGACTGCCGTATCGCCGGAAAACTAAGGTCAGAAATAAATTTTTTCTTTATCAAATATAAAATGTGTAATTTGGATTGAAAATGGTAGAACAATATTATAAAGAGATGAAATTACATACCTTTACTATCAAAATCTTGCTTTTTCTTGATTAAATTTTAAACAATAGGAAGATCGAGGAAGTAATTTATAGGAGAAGAAGGAAGTGCGAGTAATAATGTGAATGAATTAAGGGTAATTGGTTTAATTTATAATAGGTAGGTGAGGTTAGTCATAAAGTTTAGAGGGAGAAGTGAAAAATTATTTGTTAATGAGGAGTTATTGTTTTTTATTATTATTTTTAAAATTTCTGAATTTTATTTATTTATTTATTTATTATCATTATTATTATTATTATTATTATTATTATTATTATTAAAAAAACGGATGTTACATAAACCAATTTGTATAAAATACAAAACCACAAAAAACAGATCAAATTGATCAAACAATCAAATTACAGTTTAGTCCAATTTGGTTTACCCTTTAAACAAAACTTCTTGCAGCCCTAATTGCAAGTTTACTGCTTCGCAACAAAGAAATCATGTACTTCACAAAACATAACTATTTGAAAACAAAACCCGCACAAAAGAACCCTGTCCGAACATAACATAACCATTTGAAAACATATCATGAATAATGGCTTCCGAAAAAGTCTGAGGACTAAACCTACTGTATAAGCCACCAAAGGACCCTGTCCGATTTCGCAGTTCCACTTGTTGTTCCCCATTTTTATCAAAGAAATCTCATCCACTCACTAACATTTCCATAATTACATCATTCCAAGCATCTATAGGCCCAGGCAAGCACCAATGCAAACAATCATACTGAACTTGCGCGTTTTTGTTGTTTGCGAAAGGGTAAAACTGTCTGTAAGGACCAGGATGCCCATCCGGCCTTAACAACGAAAGCTGCATCAAATCAAGAAGTTTCATGCGCACACCGTTTTTAGATGCTTGTGTTAACGCACTGTCGAATTCCTCCAGCTCAATATGTCGCAGCGATTTTAACAGCTCTTTCATCTCAATCCCACCTTCTTTAAATGGGACTGTTCTGTTGCACTTTCCACCATTAGACCATTTCCCACCTTCAAAATGATCTGGAGTAGACGTTCTGAAAAAGATTAGCCCTTTATGATCAGATGTAGAGATAAAATCGAACACCAACCGCAGGATTTTGCGGTACGCAAAGTCAAAATTAAGGCTTGTGTAGTTCTTCTGACAGATATGGCATCCCAAAATTGTTTCGTTCTCATAATAAATTGCTGTTTTCTGTAGCCACTTTCCTGAGGAGAAGATCATGTAGTCGAATGTTTTGTATAAATCAGTCCACGTCTTATCGAGTTTATCAAGGTGCAGTTCAATATCTTGACTAGAGACACCATTGATATCTTCAAAAATTGCGGCTTCTGTGAGAAATGGAGACCATAAAACATATACGGTCAAGTTGTAAGATGGGAAGCGCCATCCTTTAGATTTGTATCCTTCATCATGATAAAAAAGGTCTGCTTCGTCCACCTGAAGAACATTATATGGAATCACATTTATCAACTGATCTTCTCAGCAAACGAGAAGATCTAATAATTCTATGTTTATGCAAAAAACAAAATCGCATGCAGGACAAGATGAAGGTTCCCAGAAGTGAGATATATTATCAGCAATGTTCTTTTAATAAAGGAAAAATCGATGAAAATAATCCAACCTTTCACCTGTGAATAATCCCATCTATTGATTATTTTCTATTTATTCTATTTGTAAGTTGCAAGTTTCTCTCTCTTTGAAGACCTTTCTCGAGCCGAGGGACTCTTTGACCGTACTGTCCTCTATGGGTATGAGCTGCCGTCGTTCTTTCCTCCCCAGACCCTGCTCATGGTTTTCTATGAGCGGGATACACTGGGTATGATGATGATGAATCTCATCTTTAATATGTATTTGCTCCTAGCATACCCTATGGGCTAGGAGAGGGGTGGATTTGTGGTGGTTCAAGGGGCGAGGTTATGATGGTTTAGGTCACTGGGTATGTTGAGAGAAACATAATAAAGATTGGATTATTAGAAAATAATCCAAACGTAGAATTATTCACAGCGGATGAGCGAAAGGTTAATTTATTTTCGACAATTTTTCCATAAAGGAATAGTCAGCAAAACTAGAGTTGCTTACTTAATAATATTTCTGATTCTTATTATTTGCAATACTAGCATTGTAACTATTTATCAAACAGTATTGTTTTACTTCTTGCTCTTTATACAACAATAAAGACATTCCATCACCCCAAAATCATTAAGTGGCTCCCAACTAGGATAGGGTTTGGGAGAGTAGATGTAAGCAACCTTACCTTGTTAGTAATAAAACTAACAGAAAGGTCGTTTCCAATCAACCCTTGGTATATAACATCATGTGCAACTTCACTTCTTGCTCGTTATGTATATGGAAAAACATAGTCAAGTGGGTTTTCGTGTGATTAGTGTCAATGCATAACTATAACTAATTACGCAAAACTACATATATTAAAGGCCGAAATGGTGCATAATATAGCGTAAAACAAAAGGATATAGCGGCTGATAACTCTAGGAATCACTATAATTGATTTGAAACCCCTCAAAAACAACGTGAACAATAATTGCTAAAGCGTTATTCCAGAAGATGGGGTCATTTTAAGAATTAGTCATTCAGCATTCAAGTCTCAATTTTAATTCCCTCTGATGAGCAAATTAAACTAGAAATTGGATATCTGTAATTGGATCGAGAACAAGAGCTGGACATGGGTTCACGTGTGTGAATTCTGACGTTGAAATAATATCTTCAGTTTCATACAAGTATACACAAAGTATCAGTATTCTCTTTTCAACCAATATTAAAAGTGTATACTTCATAACAGTTCAAAATGCCAAGCATGGGTTGAAGACTTAAAGTACAAGTTTGAAGGATAACAATTTGCTTGTGAGCAGTTCAAAGGAGGTAGTATGAAGCTATGTGTGAGTACAAGTATCATAGACTAGCATTTTCACAATATAATTCTGCAGTAGTAGTATATGATACATCGATAAGTCGCGTGTGAGAACAAGAATCTCTTGTTAACCTAGCCCACCATGCCCGTCCTCCATTCCTCCAAAGTCGAACTTTTAAGTAAAGACAAAGAGGTATTTGGTTGTGCATCGACAAGTAACGAGCACATATGTCAAAAAGTTCAATGCCAAGAAAGAAAGCAAAGAATTCAAATTACTATAGATATCAATCATCATATTGTACACACAAAAACACAAACTACATGTTCATGTACCTTTGATAGCATACAAATCAAGGATTGCACATGATTTCGAGAAATCGAGTCACCGATAAATGCCCATGTTTTGTTCTGCATCATCTCAAGAAATCTCATTGCATTGAACTCTGGTAACTCACAATTCTTCGGTTTCCACTTCCAATAAAGATATTCAGAATCTGGCCTTCCATTCTTCATGCAGTTTTGATGTTCTTCAATGAAATTGCATGTTTCATTAATGTATGCAGGTCCAGATGGATTCGGGATCCATTCCCCAGAAAAAAGATCACACTTTCCTGCAAAAATATCAAATAACACTTTCATTGTTTACAAGTTTGGTAGAATGATTCAGCAAAACTGATACTTCAAAAGAAACTAGACTAAATTGAGGATCCTCGACTCCTCGTAAAGGAATCGTGTAAACAAAATTGATTATTAAGTGAGTAATTTATTACCTCAAACCAAACCATTGTTATAGAAATTACCAAAAAATGGCCTTATATTCAATTGTTTCATATTGCAATGTTAAGGGGATGTAACATTTTGAACCAAATAACTCCCAATATCTACAATGGTTCGAATTAACATTCAGTTAATGGAATTTCCCTGAACCCTATGCTAGATTCATTTTTCACAATAAAAAATTGATAAAAAATTGAGTATCATATGATTCCCTAATCTATGCTTGTTAGCGATAACAAAAAGAATTTTTGATTGACGCTTAGTAACAAACCTCATCAGCAACTTCATCACATAGATAAGGTTTTAGATAGATTAAGATAATAATAGTTAGGATGATTTTTTTTTTTTTAATAAAAATAATAATAAATGTTGCTACATCCTCATCCCTCACCAACTCACATGCAAAACTGTAAAAGCTAAATAAAATTCATTTTCAAGAGGAAAACTACTACCATTAAACTATTAAAGACAGTGACAGACAAAATTCCCCATAACTACCATGAAAACTAAACAACGTCCCAATATAATGAACTCAAAATGAGATCTTCTCTTTCCCAATGCCTATTTTCATGAAAAACTTGAATGGGTTAATAATTCCATTCTTCAATTTTCCTGAAATGGAAATTTAATAAATATCCATTAATCTTTCTCAACTAAATGACAAAATTTTCAGATCCTTAATCATTCTTCACAACCAAACATTGATAATTAAGAAATTAATCACATTTACACTATATTCACAACCAAAACAAAATCAAGATTGAATTAGAATGAAAATATAATAATAAAGATTGAAAAATTCACCTGTTTGTTGTGACAATTCATCAACAATTCTGGATTCTGAAACATTAGGTAAAGATTCAGGCAAAGATTGAAGAAAAACAGGAGATGGGGATTGAATGGAAGTGGGTTTTTGTAAGAGAGGAGAATCAGGAGGAAATCCAGAGGAATTATAAAGAAAAGCTCTAAGAGCAAAAAAAGTGGCCAAGATGATTACAGATAGTTTAAGTAATGAAGATTTGTGTTTGTGAAGAGCCCACATTTTGGTATACAACTTCATTGCTTGGAAGTTGGAATCTAACATCTGTAATCACAAACAATCTTTCTGTAAATTTAACGGAGTGAGACTGAGTTGGGTCATGGCCATATGGGTGGGAATTGGGAAGCCGACATAATCTTTACAGTGGACTCATGTGCTAATGTTCTGTGCCTGCCTCTAGATTTTTGGGTCAGGGACTCAGGGTGTTAGGATAACGTAACATATGCTCTTATGTCCGACGAATAACACTACTAATCTTCTTTTCTTAATGACATTTTCATTAGTCTTTTTATTTTTTTATTTATCATTTTCTTAAAGAATATTTTTATTAATATAACACATTTATATATAATTAACACGTTATCGTAAATGTGATATTCTTAATGTAATTTACGAACAACTTTCAAGTTTAAGGCTTTTGTGAATCACAGTTTCGAAGTTCTTTTTTTCTGTAAATTACAGCCACCAAAGTATACAAGTTTACACCATTTAGGTCAAGTGACTATTAACCAACCCAAATGACTTTTGACCAGCTTAAATGACCTTTGACTATTTCTAATTACTTTTGACTTTCGTTGACCATCCTTAATCACCTTTGAATTTCCAAATTACCAATAGTAACCTTGCGTTTTAGCACTTTAACATCATTTTTACCCATCATAACGATATTTTTTCAAAAAATCGACAAATAAAAAGGAACAAAGAGAGTAATAAACATACTATTTACCAAAATATGAATAATTGTTATGATATGTTGATATAGCATTAGATATCTCAAATGTAAATTGCCTTGTAAATGAAATATATATATATAACTTATTGGTTCGTCTATTACGTATAAAGTCTTTTTGAATATATTTTTTTGTTTTTATCGTTTTTGAACTTTGTTCTATTGTTCTAATCAAATGCTAAATATAAAATAAATATAAAATAATATATATATATATATATATATATATATATATATATATATATATATATATATATATATATATATATATATATATATATATATATATATATATATATATATATATATATATATATATATATATATATATATAAAACTTATACAGTGATGATAAACTTAAATCTTAAAAAATTAAGTCAAAGTAATTAAATAATCTCACTATTTATTCAATTGGTACAAAAGTCTAAATATAAATCGATTTATTTAAGATTAGGCTCAAATCAGATTTACTTTTGCCAACTTTGCTCCAAACAATCAATGATTACACAGCATTAAATTTTTTTTAATTTACTTTGTTGCTTACTTTAGTATATTTCCATATTTCAAAATGAAAATAACAAATAACATTAGGACAAAGTAATTAACTAATATAATTTCCAAAAAAAAAAAGGAAATAATTAACTAATGCAAAAGTTTTATATTGATTTAGTCCCTATAATTGTAGTGTGTGGTAACCTTAAAATAGCAGATATTTTTCAATAATTTTACTTAATTGTAAGTAGAAAGACATATTATTTTTATACTTTTAAATTCAATATATACTAAAATACTACATTAACCAAATTTATATGACTTTTTTTTAATTACATGTTGTTCACGTCAAGTTCAAATACTCAAGTCTCTTTCTATTACTTTTCTTGTCTTTCATATCTTCACAAGATTTGTGTCTGATGCTCTAAAAGAATTTTCAGCAAATTGATCTAACGGAATATCATCCAGACGTCAGTTCTTTTATGGTTATTATAGGTACACAAGCAGTCGTTATTCATAATCATACCATCACCTTAAAAAGTTCTGTACTCAGAATAATAAATATGCATAATTATTCGATGGATAGTGGCGGATTCAGGGTTTAGAGTTTTCTGAGGCACCAATGAATAGACCAAATTTCGACAGAGTTTCGTTTTGTATAATGAACAACAAATTATTTTTTATTTCGGCAAAATTAGTTGTGGAAGCGCAATAATCCCAAGACAAAGCCAAAGCGTAATAATCCCAAGACAAAGCTAAATTTTTTTTAGAATGTTGTTTCTTGTAAATTTTGACATATACATAGACCCAACATCGTTAAAATTCGCAAATTCATGGTTTTTTTCAAATAACCCAACCAAAATTCTAAATTCAATTTTTTTGTAATTGTTAGACTTTCATTTGCAATGCATCTAGTATTATGATAGGTATTTGCTCATCCATCAGCGTATTATTATTATTATTATTATTATTATTATTATTATTATTATTATTATTATTATTATTATTATTATTATTATTATGGGGTCAAATAAATAAACTCATAATTTATTTAAACCCTAACCACCCAGCTCGGTCCAATAACTTCTTAAAATAATTACCCACTACTCACCATAACCTACTAATTATCCATCATACCCATGATTCCCATATTAGTTCACCATCCAACCTCCATTCTACCATTATAAATACATGTTGCATACATCATTTGCACCAGACTAAGTTTATATATTCCTACCATTACTCCACTAAAAAGACACTGCCCTCCTACTTATAATCTTTATTCTTGATCAACTATCTTTCAATTGATCTGAACTCATCCTATAATCCGTTAATCTTGTTTTCATCCAATATCATACATTCATTGAATTCTGTTTCCCAGTCTAACTTGAGCGTCGGAGGGGTTTTCCGAGAAATCACCCCCCGGACAAGGTTAAACGTTGTATTGCAGGATTTGAGGTCTCATCAACGGAAGGATCATAAGCTCTTTCAGCATACTGACAATTACCCTCGATTACACCTTATATCCAGGTATTTAAATGTCTTTTGCACTTCCTCGTTTCATCACCGAAACAATTATTATTATTATTATTATTATTATTATTATTATTATTATTATTATTATTATTATTAGATAGATTCTCGTGTAAAACATAGATCCTATAACTTTTTATTGATATGAATGGTAATATTATTTTATAAAAGTAATGCATTTACAACATAAATTTAGTTATTAAATCTTTATATTTGTTATGATAATATAATTATCAAAGTAAATAAATAATTTATTATATAACAAATTACCATCACTTATACATACCAAAGTCATTTTTATCATTTAAATTATATAGTAGAATATTTCAAAGATAATTTCAAAATTATATATTAAAATTAGATGATTATATGCTAATATATGAAGTACAGTGCAATATTTTAAATGATTCTCCAAAAACATGGACTGGCCATAGTACAATTTACTAAATGATAATTCAAAAACATAAAACATAATATATTTATGTGTAGCATCTCTTACATATTATATCACTTCAAATAATAATAATACACTAACCAAAAAAAATTTAAAAGTCTTACATAATAAATAAGAGGGAGGAGGTCGCTAAAAAATTATTAAATTAATTAGCTTATTCATTATGTGATAATAATTATCATCTAAGTTAAGATAACGATATACATGTATATTCTTTTTTTGGTTTTTATAAGGAAAATAGTTTATCAATAGATCATCACATATGTTTATAGTCAATCAACAAATGTTACATATTTTAATGAGATAATTATATACTTAAATATCAAGTCAAATATTAAAGTTTTCATGTCAACAATAGATAAACGTGAAGTGGTTAGAATTGAAAATCAGTCATATGCTAGAAATTACTTGCTAAGTTGCAATTTTAAGGGTTTTTAAGCTTTTTTTGCACTTTTGCACATAGAGTATCTCAAACTTGATTTGTCTTACAAGAAACTTGGCAAAAGACACTATTTGGTATATATTATTGTGTTGAAATGGTTAGAAATGAAGCTCATAGTCATATGCTAGAAGTTACGTGCTAAGTTGCGATTTTATGTGTTTTTCAAGCTTTTTTTGGACTTGCGCGCATAAAGTAAGTCAAACTTGGTGTGTTTTGCACCAAACTTGGCACACAACACTATTTGGTATATATTATTGTGATGAAGTGGTTAAAATTAAAAATCATAGTCATATGCTAGAAATTATGTGCTAAGTTACGATTTTATGGGTTTTTGAGCTTTTTTGGCACTTTCGCGCATAAAGTATTTCAAACTTGGTTTGTTTTGCACGAAACTTAGCACACAACACTACTTCGTATATATTATTGAGTTGAAGTGGTTAGAATTTAAAATTATAGTTATATGATACAAATTACGTGCTAAGTTTCGATTTTAAGAGGATTTAAGCTTTTTTGGCACTTTCGCGCATAAAGTATCTCAAACTTGGTTTGTTTTGCAAAAACTTGGCATACAACACTATTTGGTATAAATTATTGTGTTGAAGTGGTTAGAATTTAAAAACCTAGTCATATACTAGAAATTGCGTGTTAAGTTGCGATTTTAAGGGTTTTTTTAACTTTTTTGACACTTTCGCGCATAAAGTATTTCAAACTTGGTTTGTTTTGCACGAAACTTGGCACACAAAACTATTTGGTATATATTATTGTGTAGAAGTGGTTAAAATTGAAAATCATAGTCATATGCTAGAAATTACGTGCTAAGTTGCGATTTTATGTGTTTTTAAAGCTTTTTTGGGACTTGCGCGCATAAAGTAAGTCAAACTTGGTGTGTTTTGCACCAAACTTGGCACACAACACTATTTGGTATATATTATTGTGATGAAGTGGTTAAATTTAAAAATCATAGTCATATGCTAGAAATTATGTGCTAAGTTACGATTTTATGGGTTTTTAAGCTTTTTTGGCACTTTCGCGCATAAAGTATCTCAAACTTAGTTCGTTTTGCACGAAACTTAGCACACAACACTACTTCGTATATATTATTGAGTTGAAGTGGTTAGAATTTAAAATTATAGTTATATGCTACAAATTACGTGCTAAGTTCCGAATTTAAGGGTTTTTAATACTTTTTTGGCACATTCGCGCATAAAGTATCTCAAACTTGGTTTGTTTTGCACAAACTCTCCACACAATACTATTTGGTATAAATTATTGTGTTGAAGTGGTTAGAATTTAAAAACCTAGACATATACTAGACATTGCGTGCTGAGTTGTGATTTTCAGGGTTTTTTAAGCTTTTTTGGCACTTTCGTGCATAAAGATCTCAAACTTAGTTTGTTTTGCACGAAACTTGGCACACAACACTATTTCGTGTATACTATTGTGTTGAAGTGGTTAGAATTGAAAATCATAGTCATATGCTAGAAATTACGTGATAAGTGGCGATTTTTTGGGTTTTTAAGCATTTTTGGCACTTTCGCGCATAAAAGTATCTCAAACTTGGTTTGTTTTGCACGAAACTTGGCACACAACACTCTTTGGTATATATTATTGTGTTGAGGTGGTTAGAATTTAAAATCATAGTCATATTCTTGAAATTACGTGCTAAGTTGCGATTTTAAAGGTTTTTAAGCTTTTTTAGCACTTTCGTGCATAAAGTATCTCAAACTTGGTTTGTATTGCACGAAACATGGAACAATACACTATTTGGTATATATATTTGTGTTGAAGTGGTTAGAAATGAAACTCATAGTCATATGCTAAAAATTACGTGCTAAGTTTTGATTTTCTGTGGTTTTAAACTTTTTTCGGACTTTTGCGAATAAAGTTGGTCAAACTTGGTGTGTTTTGCACGAAACTTGGCACACAACACTATTTGGTATATATATTATTGTGTAGAAGTGGTTCAAATTGAAAATCATAGTCATATGCAAGAAATTACGTGCTAAGTTGCGATTTTATGTGTTTTTCAAGCTTTTTTTGGACTTGCGCGCATAAAGTAAGTCAAACTTGGTGTGTTTTGCACCAAACTTGGCACACAACACTATTTGGTATATATTATTGTGATGAAGTGGTAAAAATTAAAAATCATAGTCATATGCTAGAAATTATGTGCTAAGTTACGATTTTATGGGTTTTTGAGCTTTTTTGGCATTTTCGCGCATAAAGTATTTCAAACTTGGTTTGTTTTGCACGAAACTTAGCACACAACACTACTTCGTATATATTATTGAGTTGAAGTGGTTAGAATTTAAAATGATAGTTATATGCTACAAATTACGTGCTAAGTTCCGATTTTAAGGGTTTTTAAAGCTTTTTTGGCACTTTCGCGCATAAAGTATCTCAAACTTGGTTTGTTTTGCACGAAACTTGGC
Organism: Amaranthus tricolor; assembly: GCF_026212465.1. NCBI lineage: Eukaryota > Viridiplantae > Streptophyta > Magnoliopsida > Caryophyllales > Amaranthaceae > Amaranthus > Amaranthus tricolor. The sequence goes on along the minus strand of NC_080060.1, from coordinate 21,107,087 downwards.
ACACAACACTACTTGGTATATATTATTGTGTAGAAGTGGTTAAAATTTAAAATCATAGTCATATTCTAGAAATTACGTGCTAAGTTGCGATTTTATGTGTTTTTTAAGCTTTTTTGGGACTTGCGCGCATAATGTAAATCAAACTTGGTGTGTTTTGCAAAAAACTTGGCACACAACACTATTTGGTATATATTATTGTGATGAAGTGGTTAAAATTAAAAATCATAGTCATATGTTAGAAATTATGTGCTAAGTTACGATTTTATGGGTTGATAAGCTTTTTTGTCACTTTCGCGCATAAAGTATCTCAACTTGGTTTGTTTTGCACTAAATTTAGTATACAACACTACTTCGTATATATTATTGAGTTGAAGTGGTTAGAAGTTAAAGTTTTAGTTATATGCTACAAATTACGTGCTAAGTTACGATTTTAAGGGTTTTTAAGCTTTTTTGGCACTTTTGCGCTTAAAGTATCTCAAACTTGGTTTGTTTTGCCCTAAATTGGCACACAACACTATTTGGTATAAATTATTGTGTTGAAGTGGTTAGAATTTAAAAACCTAGTCATATACTAGAAATTGCGTGCCAAGTTGCGATTTTAAGGATTTTTAAAGCTTTTTTGGCACTTTCACGCATAAAGTATCTCAAACTTGTTTTGTTTTGCATGAAACTTGGCACACAACACTATTTCGTATATACTATTGTGTTGAAGTGGTTAGAATTGAAAATAATAGTCATATACTAGACATTACGTGCTAAGTTTCGATTTTTTGGGTTTTTAAGCATTTTTTGCACTTTCGCGCATAAAGTTTCTCAAACTTGGTTTGTTTTGCTAGAAACTTGGAACACAACACTCTTTGGTATATATTATTGTGTTGAGGTGGTTAGAATTTAAAATCTTAGTCATATTCTTGAAATTACGTGCTAAGTTGCGATTTTAAAGGTTTTTAAGCTTTTTTAGCACTTTCGTGCGTAAAGCATCTCAAACTTGGTTTTTATAGCACGAAACTTGGCACAATACACTATTTTGTTTATATTATTGTGTTGAAGTGGATAGAAATGAAACTCATAGTCATATGCTAGAAATTACGTGCTAAGTTGCGATTTTCTGTGGTTTTAAACTTTTTTCGGACTTTCGCGAATAAAGTTGGTCAAACTTGGTGTGTTTTGCATCAAACTTGGCACACAACACTATTTTGTATATATTTTTGTGTAGAAGTGGTTAAAAGTGAAAATTATAGTCATAAGTTAGAAATTACGTGCTAAGTTGCGATTTTATGTGTTTTTTTAAGCTTTTTTTGGGACTTGCGCGCATAAAGTAAGTCAAACTTGGTGTGTTTTGCACTAAACTTGGCACACAACACTATTTCGTATATATTATTGTGATGAAGTGGTTAAAATTAAAAATCATAGTCATATGCTAGAAATTATCTGCTGAGTTACGATTTTATGGGTTTTTAATCTTTTTTGGCACTTACGTGCATAAAGTATCTCAAACTTGGTTTGTTTTGCACGAAACTAAGCACACAAAACTACTTCGTATATATTATTTAGTTGAAGTGGTTAGAATTTAAAATTATAGTTATATGCTACAAATTACGTGCTAAGTTCCGATTTTAAGGGTTTTTAAGGTTTTTTGGCATTTTTGCGCATAAAGTATCTCAAACTTGGTTTGTTTTGCATGAAACTTGGCACGCAACACTATTTCGTATATACTATTGTGTTGAAGTGGTTAGAATTTAAAATCATAGTCATATGCTAGAAATTATGATCTAAGTTACGATTTTTTGGGTTTTTAAGCATTTTTAGCACTTTCGCGCATAAAGTATCTGAAACTTGGTTTGTTTTGCACAAAACTTGGTACAATACTATTTGATATATATTATTGTGTTGAGGTGGTTAGAATTTAAAATCTTAGTCATGTTCTTCAAATTACGTGCTAAGTTGCGTTTTTAAAGGTTTTTATGCTTTTTTGGCACTTTCGCGCATAAAGTATCTCAAACTTGGTTTATTTTGCACGAAACTTGGCACACAACACTATTTGGTATATATTATTGTGTTTAGGTGGTTAGAATTTAAAATCATAGTCATATTCTTGAATTTACGTGCTGAGTTGCGATTTTAAAAGTTTTTAAGCTTTTTTTGCACTTTCGTGCATAAAGTATCTCATACTTGGTTTGTATGGCACAAAACTTGGCACAATACACTATTTGGTTTATATTATTGTGTTGAAGTGGTTAGAAATGAAACTCCTAGTCATATGGTAGCAATTACGTGTTAAGTTGTGATAATCTGTGGTTTTAAACTTTTTTCGGACTTTCGCTAATAAAGTTGGTCAAACTTGGTGTGTTTTGCACGAAACTTGGCACACAACACTATTTGGTATATACTATTGTGTAGAAGTGGTAAAAATTGGAAATCATAGTCATATGCTAGAAATTACGTGCTAAGTTGCGATTTTATGTGTTTTTTTAAGCTTTTTTGAGACTTGTGCGCATAAAGTAAGTCAAACTTGGTGTCATTTGCACCAAACTTGGCACACAACACTATTTGGTATATATTATTGTGATGAAGTGGTTAAAATTAAAAATCATAGTCATATGCTAGAAATTATGTGCTAAGTTACGATTTTATGGGTTTTTAAGCTTTTTTGGCACTTTCGCGCATAAAGTATCTCAACTTGGTTTGTTTTGCACGAAACATAGTACACAACACTAATTCGTATATATTATTGAGTTGAAGTTGTTAGAATTTAAAATTATAATTATATGCTACAAATTACGTGCTAAGTTGCGATATTAAGAGTTTTTAAGCTTTTTTGGCACTTTTGCGCATAAAGTATGTCAAACTTGGTTTGTATTGCACAACTTACCACACAACACTATTTGGTATAAATTATTGTGTTGAAGTGGTTAGAATTTAAAAACCTAGACATATACTAGACATTGCGTGCTAAGTTGCAATTTTAAGGGTTTTTTAAGCTTTTTTTGCACTTTCGCGCATAAAGTATCTCAAACTTCGTTTGTTTTGCACGAAACTTGGCACACAAAACTATTTCCTATATACTATTGTGTTGAAGTGGTTTGAAATGAAAGTGTTAGTCATATGCTAGAAATTACGTGCGAAGTTGCAATTTTTTGGGTTTTTTTGCATTTTTGACACTTTCGCACATAAAGTATCTCAAACTTGGTTTGTTTTGCACGAAACTTGGTACAAAACAGTATTTGGTATATATTATTGTGTTGAGGTGGTTAGAATTTAAAATCATAGTCATATTCTTGAAATTACGTGCTAAGTTGCGATTTTAAAGGTTTTTAAACTTTTTTAGCACTTTCGTGCAAAAAGTATCTCAAACTTGGTTTATATTGCACGAAACTTGGCACAATGCACTATTTGTTATATATTATTGTGTTAAAGTGGTTAGAAATGAAACTCATAGTCATATGCTAGAAATTACGTGCTAAGTTTCGATTTTTCTGTGGTTTTAAACTTTTTTCGGATTTTTGCGAATAAAGTTGGTCAAACTTGGTGTGTTTTGCTCGAAATTTGGCACACATCACTAGTTGGTATATATTATTGTGTAGAAGTGATAAAAATTGAAAATAATAGTACACAACACTACTTTGTATATATTATTGAGTTGAAGTGGTTAGAATTTAAAATTATAGTTATATGCTACAAATTACGTGCTAAGTTGCGATTTTAAGGGTTTTTAAGCTTTTTTGGCACTTTCGCGCTTAAAGTATCTCAAACTTGGTTTGTTTTGCACAAACTTGGCACATAACACGATTTGGTATAAATTATTTTGTTGAAGTGGTTATAATTTAAAAACCTAGTCATATACTAGAAATTGCGTGCAAAGAGCTTTTTTGGCACTTTCGCGCATAAAGTATCTCAAACTTGGCACACAACACTGCACGAAACTTGGCACACAACACTATTTCGTATATACTATTGTGTAGAAGTGGTTAGAATTCAAAATCATAGTTATATGCTACAAATTACGTGCTACGTTCCGATTTTAAGGGTTTTTAAGCTTTTTTGGCACTTTCGCGCATAAAGTATCTCAAACTTGGATTATTTTGCACAAACTTGCCACACAACACTACTTGGTTTGTTTTGCACGAAACTTGGCACACAACACTATTTCGTATATACTGTTTTGTTGAAGTGCTTAGAATTGAAAATCATATCATATGCTAGAAATTATGTGCTAAGTTGCGATTTTAAAGGTTTTTAAGCTTTTTTAGTACTTTCGTGCATAAAGTATCTCAAACTTGGTTTGTATTGCATGAAACTTGGCACAATACACTATTTGGTATATATAATTGTGTTGAAGTGGTTAGAAATGAAACTCATAGTCATTTGCTAGAAATTACGTGTTAAGTTGCGATTTTATGTGGTTTTAAACTTTTTTCGGACTTTCGCGAATAAAGTTAGTCAAACTTGGTGTGTTTCGCACGAAACTTGGCACACATCACTATTTGGTATATATTATTGTGTAGAAGTGGTTAAAATTGAAAATCATAGTCATATGCTAGAAATTACGTGCTAAGTTGCGATTTTATGAGTTTTTTAGGCTTTTTTGGGACTTGCGCGCATAAAGTAAGTAAAACATGGTGTGTTATGCACCAAACTTGGCACACAACACTATTTGGTATATATTATTGTGATGAAGTGGTTAAAATTAAAAATCATAGTCATATGCTAGAAATTATGTGCTAAGTTACGATTATATGGGTTTTTATGATTTTTTGGCACGTTCGCGCAAAAAGTATCTCAAACTTGGTTTGTTTTGAACGAAACTTAGCACAGAACACTACTTCGTATACATTATTGAATTGAAGTGGTTAGATATTAAAATTATAGTTATATGTTACAAATTACGTGCTAAGTTCCGATTTTAAGGGTTTTTAAGCTTTTTTGGCACTTTCGCGCATAAAGTATCTCAAACTTGGTTTGTTTTGAACGAAACTTGGCACACAACACTATTTGGTATAAATTATTGTGTTGAAGTGGTTAGAATTTAAAAACCTAGACATATACTAGACATTGCGTGCTAAGTTGCAATTTTAAGGGTTTTTTAAACTTTTTTTGCACTTTCGCGCATAAAGTATCTCAAACTTCGTTTGTTTTGCACGAAACTTGGCACACAAAACTATTTCCTATATACTATTGTGTTGAAGTGGTTTGAAATGAAAGTGTTAGTCATATGCTAGAAATTACGTGCGAAGTTGCAATTTTTTGGGTTTTTTTGCATTTTTGACACTTTCGCACATAAAGTATCTCAAACTTGGTTTGTTTTGCACGAAACTTGGTACAAAACAGTATTTGGTATATATTATTGTGTTGAGGTGGTTAGAATTTAAAATCATAGTCATATTCTTGAAATTACGTGCTAAGTTGCGATTTTAAAGGTTTTTAAGCTTTTTTAGCACTTTCGTGCAAAAAGTGTCTCAAACTTGGTTTATATTGCACGAAACTTGGCACAATACACTATTTGGTATATATTATTGTGTTAAAGTGGTTAGAAATGAAACTCATAGTCATATGCTAGAAATTACGTGCTAAGTTTCGATTTTTCTGTGGTTTTAAACTTTTTTCGGATTTTTGCGAATAAAGTTGGTCAAACTTGGTGTGTTTTGCTCGAAATTTGGCACACATCACTAGTTGGTATATATTATTGTGTAGAAGTGATAAAAATTGAAAATAATAGTACACAACACTACTTTGTATATATTATTGAGTTGAAGTGGTTAGAATTTAAAATTATAGTTATATGCTACAAATTACGTGCTAAGTTGCGATTTTAAGGGTTTTAAAGCTTTTTTGGCACTTTCGCGCTTAAAGTATCTCAAACTTGGTTTGTTTTGCACAAACTTGGCACATAACACGATTTGGTATAAATTATTGTGTTGAAGTGGTTATAATTTAAAAACCTAGTCATATACTAGAAATTGCGTGCAAAGAGCTTTTTTGGCACCTTCGCGCATAAAGTATCTCAAACTTGGCACACAACACTGCACGAAACTTGGCACACAACACTATTTCGTATATACTATTGTGTTGAAGTGGTTAGAATTCAAAATCATAGTTATATGCTACAAATTACGTGCTACGTTCCGATTTTAAGGGTTTTTAAGCTTTTTTGGCACTTTCGCGCATAAAGTATCTCAAACTTGGATTATTTTGCACAAACTTGCCACACAACACTACTTGGTTTGTTTTGCACGAAACTTGGCACACAAAACTATTTCGTATATACTGTTTTGTTGAAGTGCTTAGAATTGAAAATCATATCATATGCTAGAAATTATGTGCTAAGTTGCGATTTTAAAGGTTTTTAAGCTTTTTTAGTACTTTCGTGCATAAAGTATCTCAAACTTGGTTTGTATTGCATGAAACTTGGCACAATACACTATTTGGTATATATAATTGTGTTGAAGCGGTTAGAAATAAAACTCATAGTCATTTGCTAGAAATTACGTGTTAAGTTGCGATTTTATGTGGTTTTAAACTTTTTTCGGACTTTCGCAAATAAAGTTAGTCAAACTTGGTGTGTTTCGCACGAAACTTGGCACACATCACTATTTGGTATATATTATTGTGTAAAAGTGGTTAAAATTGAAAATCATAGTCATATGCTAGAAATTACGTGCTAAGTTGCGATTTTATGAGTTTTTTAGGCTTTTTTGGGACTTGCGCGCATAAAGTAAGTAAAACATGGTGTGTTATGCACCAAACTTGGCTCACAACACTATTTGGTATATATTATTGTGATGAAGTGGTTAAAATTAAAAATTATAGTCATATGCTAGAAATTATGTGCTAAGTTACGATTATATGGGTTTTTATGATTTTTTGGCACGTTCGCGCAAAAAGTATCTCAAACTTGGTTTGTTTTGAACGAAACTTAGCACAGAACACTACCTCGTATACATTATTTAATTGAAGTGGTTAGATATTAAAATTATAGTTATATGTTACAAATTACGTGCTAAGTTCCGATTTTAAGGGTTTTTAAGCTTTTTTGGCACTTTCGTGCATAAAGTATCTCAAACTTGGTTTGTTTTGAACGAAACTTGGCACACAACACTATTTCATATATACTATTGTGTTGAAGTGGTTAGAATTGAAAATCATAGTAATATGCTAGAAATTACGTGCTAAGTTGCGATTTATTGGGTTTTTAAGCATTTTTCGCACTTTTGCGCATAGATTATCTGAAACTTGGTTTGTTTTGCAGGAAACTTGGCACACAACACTATTTGGTATATATTATTGTGTTGAGGTGGTTAGAATTTAAAATCATAGTAATATTCTTGAAATTACGTGCTATGTTGCGATTTTAAAGGTTTTTATGCATTTTTAGTACTTTCGTGCATAAGGTATCTCAAACTTAGTATGTATTGCACGAAACTTGGCACAATACACTATTTGGTATATATTATTGTGTTGAAGTGGTTAGAAATGAAACTCATAGTCATTTGCTAGAAATTACGTGCTAAGTTGCGATTTTTTGTGGTTTTAAACTTTTTTCGGACTTTCGCGAATAAGGTTGTTCAAACTTGGTGTGTTTTGCACGAAACTTCACACACAACACTATTTGGTATATATTATTGTGTAGAAGTGGTTAAAATTGAAAATCATAGTGATATGCTAGAAATTACGTGCTAAGTTACGATTTTATGTGTTTTTTAGGCTTTTTTGGCACTTGCGCGCATAAAGTAAGTCGAACATGGTGTGTTATGCACCAAACTTGACAGACAACACTATTTGGTATATATTATTGTGGTGAAGTGGTTAAAATTAAAAATCATAGTCATATGTTACAAATTATGTGCTAAGTTACGATTATATGAGTTTTTAAGCTTTTTTGGCACTTTCACGCATAAAGTATCTCAAACTTGGTTTGTTTTGAACGAAACTTAGCACAGAACACTACTTCGTATATATTATTGAATTGAAATTTTTAGAATTTAAAATTATAGGTATATGTTACAAATTACGTGCTAAGTTCCGATTTTAAGGGTTTTTAATGCTTTTTTGGCACTTTCGCGCATAAAGTATCTCAAACTTGGTTTGTTTTGCACGAAACTTGGCACACAACACTATTTCGTATATACTATTGTGTTGAAGTGGTTAGAATTGAAAATCATAGGCATATGCTAGAAATTACATGCTAAGTTGCGATTTTTTTGGTTTTTAAGCATTTTTGGCACTTTCGCGCATAAAGTATCTCAAACTTGATTTGTTTTGCACGAAACTTGGCACATAACACTATTTGGTATATATTATTGTGTTTAGGTGGTTAGAATTTAAAATCATAGTCATATTCTTGAAATTACGTGCTAAGTTTCGATTTTAAAGGTTTTTAAGCTTTTTTAGCACTTTCGTGCATAACGTATCTGAAACTTGGTTTGTATTGCACGAAACTTGGAACAATACACTATTTGGTATATATAATTGTGTTGAAGTGGTTAGAAATGAAACTCATAGTCATATGCTAGAAATTACGTGTTAAGTTGGGATTTTATGTGGTTTTAAACTTTTTTCGGACTTTCGCGAATAAAGTTAGTCAAACTTGGTGTGTTTTGCACGAAACTTGGCACACAACACTATTTGGTATATATTATTGTGTAGAAGTGATTAAAATTGAAAATCATAGTCATATGCTAGAAATTACGTGCTAAGTTACGATTTTATTTGTTTCCATGCTTTTTTGCGACTTGCGCGCATAAAGTAAGTCAAACTTGGTGTGTTTTGCACCAAACTTGGCACATAACATTATTTGGTAGATATTATTGTGATGAAGTGGTTAAAATTAAAAATCATAGTCATATGCTAGAAATTATGTGCTATGTTACGATTTTATAGGTTTAAAGCTTTTTTGGCACTTTCGCGCATAAAGTTTATCAAACTTGGTTTTTTTTGCACAAACTCGCCACACAACACTATTTAGTATAAATTATTGTGTTGAAGTGGTTAGAAATTGAAAACCTGGACATATACTAGAAATTGCGTACTAAGTTGCGATTTTAAGGGTTGTAAAAGCTTTTTTGGCACTTTTGCGCATAAAGTATCTCAAACTCTGTTTGTTTTGCACGAAACTTAGCACACAACACTATTTCGTATATACTATTGTGTTGAAGTGGTTAGAATTGAAAATGATAGTCATATGCTAGAAATTACGTGCTAAGTATCGATTTTTTGGGTTTTGAAGCATTTTTGGCACTTTCGCGCATAAAGTATCTCAAACTTGGTTTGTTTTGCACGAAACTTGGCACACAACACTATTTCGTATATACTATTGTGTTGAAGTGGTTAGAATTGAAAATCATATTCATATGCTAGAAATTACATGCTAAGTTGCTATTTTTTGGGTTTTTAAGCATTTTTGGCACTTTCGCACATAAAGTATCTCAAACTTGATTTATTTTGCACGAAACTTGGCACACAACACTATTTGGTATATATTATTGTGTTTAGGTGGTTAGAATTTAAAATCATAGTCGTATTCTTGAAATTACGTGCTAAGTTTCGATTTTAAAGATTTTTAAGCTTTTTTAGCACTTTCGTGCATAACGTATCTCAAACTTGGTTTGTATTGCATGAAACTTGGCACAATACACTATTTGGTATATATAATAGTGTTGAAGTGGTTAGAAATGAAACTCATAGTCATATGCTAGAAATTACGTGTTAAGTTGGGATTTTATGTGGTTTTAAACTTTTTTCGGACTTTCGCGAATAAAGTTAGTCAAACTTGGTGTGTTTTGCACGAAACTTGGCACACAACACTATTTGGTATATATTATTGTGTAGAAGTGGTTAAAATTGAAAATCATAGTCATATGGTAGAAATTACGTGCTAAGTTGCGATTTTATTTGTTTCTAAGCTTTTTTGCGACTTGCGCGCATAAAGTAAGTCAAACTTGGTGTGTTTTGCACCAAACTTGGCACACAACACTATTTTGTATATTATTGTGATGAAGTGGTTAAAATTAAAAATCTTAGTCATAAGCTAGAAATTATGTGCTAAGTTACGATTTTATGGGTTTTTAAGCTTTTTTTGGCACTTTCGCGCATAAAGTATCTCAAACTTGGTTTGTTTTGCATGAAACTTAGCACACAACAGTACTTCGTATATATTATTGAGTTGAAGTGGTTAGAATTTAAAATTATAGTTATATACTACAAATTACGTGCTAAGTTCCGATTTTTAGGGTTTTTAAGCTTTTTTGGCACATTCGCGCATAAAGTATCTCAAACTTGGTTTGTTTTGCACAAACTTGCCACACGATAATATTTGGTATAAATTATTGTGTGGAAGTGGTTAAAATTTAAAAACCTAGACATATACGTGAAATTGCGTGCTAAGTTGCGATGTTAAGGGTTTTTAAAGCTTTTTTGGGACTTTCGCGCATAAAGTATCTCAAACTTGGTTTGTTTTGCACGAAACTTGACACACAAAACTATTTCGAATATACTATTGTGTTGAAGTGGTTAGAATTGAAAATCATAGTCATATACTAGAAATTACATGCTAAGTTGCGATTTTTTGGATTTTTAAGCATTTTTGGCACTTTCGCGCATAAAGTATGTCAAACTTTATTTGTTTTGCACGAAACTTGGCACACAACACTATTTGGTTTATATTATTGTGTTGAGGTGGTTAGAATTTAAAATCATAGTCATATTGTTGAAATTACGTGCTAAGTTGTGATTTTAAAGGTTTTTAAGCTTTTTTAGCACTTTCGTGCATAAAGTATTTCAAACTTGGTTTGTATTGCACAAAACTTGGCACAATATACTATTTGGTATATATTATTGTGTTGAAATGGTTAGAAATGAAACTCATAGTCATATGCAAGAAAATACGTGCTAAGTTGCGATTTATGTGTTTTTAAACTTTTTTCGGACTTCCGCGAATAAAGTTGGTCAAACTTGATGTGTTTTGCACGAAACATGGCACACAAAAATATTTGGTATATATTATTGTGTAGAAGTGGTAAAAATTGCAAATCATAGTCATATGCTAGAAATTACAAGCAAAGTTGCGATTTTATGGGTTTGTATGCTTTTTTGGCACTTTCGCGCATAAAGTATTTCAAACTTGGTTTGTTTTGCACGAAACACGACACACAACACTATTTCGTATATGTTATTGAGTTGAAGTGGTTAGAATTTAAAATTATAGTTGTATGCTAGAAATTACGTGCTTAGTTTCGATACTAAGGGTTTTTAAGCTTTTTTGGCACTTTCACGCATAAAGTATCTCAAACTTGGTTTGTTTTGCACGAAACGTGGCACACAACACTATTTGGTATATATTATTGTGTTGAGGTGGTTAGAATTTAAAATCATAGTCATATTATTGAAATTACGTGCTAAGTTGCGATTTTAAATGTTTTTAAGCATTTTTAGCACTTTCGTGCATAAAGTATCTCAAACTTGGTTTGTATTGCACGAAACATGGCACAATACACTATTTGGTATATATAATTGTCTTGAAGTGGTTAGAAATGAAACTCATAGTCATAGGCAAGAAATTACGTGCTAAGTTGCGATTTTCTGTGGTTTTAAACTTTTTTCGGACTTTCGCGAATAAAGTTGGTCAAACTTGGTTTGTTTTGCACGTAACTTGGCATACAAAACTATTTGGTATAAATTATTGTGTAGAAGTGATTAAAATTGAAAATAATAGTCATATGCTAGAAATTACGTGCTAAGTTGCGATTTTAGATGTTTTTTAAGCTTTTTTGGGACTTGCGCGCATAAAGTGAGTCAAACTTGGTGTGTTTTGCACGAAACTTGGCACACAACACTATTTGGTATATATTATTGTGATGAAGTGGCTAAAATTAAAAATCATAGTCATATGCTTGAAATTATGTGCTAAGTTACGATGTGATGGGTTTTTAAGAATTTTTGGTACTTTCGTGCATAAAGTATATCAAACTTGGTTTGTATTGCACGAAACTTGGAACAATACACTATTTGGTATATATAATTGTGTTGAAGTGGTTAGAAATGAAACTCATAGTCATATGCTAGAAATTACGTGTTAAGTTGCGATTTTATGTGGTTTTAAACTTTTTTCGGACTTTCGCGAATAAAGTTAGTAAGACTTGGTGTGTTTTGCACGAAACTTGGCACACAATACTATTTGGTATATATTATTGTGTAGAAGTGGTTAAAATTGAAAATCATAGTCATATGCTAGAAATTACGTGCTAAGTTGCGATTTTATTTGTTTTTTAAGCTTTTTTGCGACTTGCGCGCATAAAGTAAGTCAAACTTGGTGTGTTTTGCACCAAACTTGGCACACAACACTATTTGGTATGTTATTGTGATGAAGTGGTTAAAATTAAAAATCATAGTCATATGCTAGCAATTATGTGCTAAGTTACGATTTTATGGGTTTTTAAGCATTTTTTGGCTCTTTCGCGCATAAAGTATCTCAAACTTGGTTTGTTTTGCACGAAACTTAGCACACAACACTACTTCGTATATATTATTGAGTTGAAGTGGTTAGAATTTAAAATTATAGTTATATACTACAAATTGCGTGCTAAGTTCCGATTTTTAGGGTTTTTAATCCTTTTTGGCACATTCGCGCATAAAGTATCTCAAACTTGGTTTGTTTTGCACAAACTTGCCACACAATACTATTTGGTATAAATTATTGTGTGGAAGTGGTTATAATTTAAAAACCTAGACATATACGTGAAATTGCGTGTGAAGTTGCGATTTTAAGGGTTTTTAAAACTTTTTTTGGCACTTTCGCGCATAAAGTATCTTAAACTTGGTTTGTTTTGCACGAAACTTGGCACACAACACTATTTCGTGTATACTATTGTGTTGAAGTGGTTAGAATTGAAAATCATAGCCATATACTAGAAATTACGTGCTAAGTTGCGATTTTTTGGGTTTTGAAGCATTTTTGGTAATTTCTTGCATAAAGTATCTCAAACTTGGTTTCTTTTGCACGAAACTTGGCACACAACACTATTTGGTATATATTATTGTGTTGAGGTGGTTAGAATTTAAAATCATAGTCATATTCTTGAAATTACGTACTAAGTTGTGATTTTAAAGGTTTTTATGCTTTTTTAGCACTTTCGTGCATAAAGTATCTCAAACTTGGTTTGTATTGCACGAAACTTGGCAGAATATACTATTTGGTATATATTATTGTGTTGAAATGGTTAGAAATGAAAGTCATAGTCATGTGCAAGAAAATACGTGCTAAGTTGCGATTTTATGTGTTTTTAAACTTTTTTCGGACTTCCGCGAATAAAGTTGGTCAAACTCGGTGTGTTTTGCACGAAACTTGGCACACAACAGTATTTGGTATATATTATTGTGTAGAAGTGGTAAAAATTTCAAATCATAGTCATATGCTAGAATTTACGTGCTAAGTTGCGATTTTATGGGTTTGTATGCTTTTTTGGTACTTTCGCGCATAAACTATCTCAAACTTGGTTTGTTTTGCACGAAACCAACACACACAACACTATTTCGTATATGTTATTGAGTTGAAGTTGTTAGAATTTAAAATTATAGTTATATGCAAGAAATTACGTGCTTAGTTTCGATTCTAAGTGTTTTTAAGCTTTTTTGGCACTTTCACGCATAAAGTACCTCAAACTTGGTTTTTTTTTTCACAAACTTGGCACACAACTTTATTTGGTATACATATTATTGTGTTGAAGTGGTTTGAATTTAAAAACGTAGTCTTATGCTAGAATTTACGTGCTAAGTTGCGATTTTAAGCGTTTTTTTAAGAATTTTTGGCACTTTCGTGGAGAAAGTATTTCAAACTTGGTTTGTTTTTTAAGCATTTTTGGGACTTGCGTGCATAAAGTAAGTCAAACTTGGTGTGTTTTGCACCAAACTTGTATACAACACTATTTGGTATATATTATTGTGATGAAGTGGTTAAAATTAAAAATCATAGTCATATGTTAGAAATTATGTGCTAAGTTACGATTTTAATGGTTTAAAGCTTTTTTGGCACTTTCTCACATAATGTATCTCAAAATTTGTTTGTTTTGCACAAACTTGCCACACAACACTATTTGGTATAAATTATTGTGTTGAAGTGGTTAGAATTTAAAAACCTAGACATATACTAGAAATTGCGTACTAAGTTGGTATTTTAAGGTTTTTAAAGCTTTTTTGGCACTTTCGCGCATAAAGTACCTCAAACTTGGTTTGTTTTGCACGAAACTTAACACACAAAACTATTTCGTATATACTATTGTGTTGAAGTGGTTAGAATTGAAAATCATAGTCATATGCTAGAAATTACGTGCTAAGTATCGATTTTTTGGGTTTTTAAGCTTTCTTTGCACTTTTGCGCATAAAGTATCTCAAACAGGGTATGTTTTGCACGAAACTTGGCACACAACACTATTTCGTATATACTATTGTGTTGAAATGGTTAGAATTGAAAATCATAGTCATATGCTAGAAATATCGTGCTAAGTTGCGGTTTTTTCGGTTTTTAAGCTTTTTTAGCTCTTTCGTGTATATCTCAAACTTGGTTTGTATTGCACGAAACATGGCACAATACACTATTTGGTATATACAATTGTGTTGAAGTGGTTAGAAATCAAACTCATAGTCAAAGGCAAGAAATTACGTGCTAAGTTGCGATTTTCTGTGGTTTTGAACTTTTTTCGGACTTTCGCGAATAAAGTTGGTCAAACTTGGTTTGTTTTGCACGAAACTTGGCACACAAAACTATTTGGTATATATTATTGTGTAGAAGTGATTAAAATTGAGAATAATAGTCACATGCTAGAAATTACGTGTTAAGTTGCGATTTTAGGTGTTTTTTAATCTTTTTTGGGACTTGCGCGCATAAAGTAAGTCAAACTTGGTGTGTTTTGCACGAAACTTGGCACACAACACTATTTGGTTTATATTATTGTGATGAAGTGGTTAAAATTAAAAATCATAGTCATATGCTAGAAATTATATGCTAAGTTACGATTTGATGGGTTTTTAAGAATTTTTGGCACTTTCGCGCATAAAGTATCTCAAACTTGGTTTGTTTTGCACGAAACTTGGCACACAACACTATTGGGTATATATTTTTGTGTTGAGATTGTTAAAATTTAAAATCATAGTCATATTCTTGAAATTACATGCTAATTTGTGATTTTAAAGATTTTAAAGCTTTTTTAGCACTTTCGTGCATAAAGTATCTCAAACTTGGTTTGTATTGCACCAAATTTGGCACAATACACTATTTGGTATATATTATTGTGTTGAAATGTTTAGAGATGAAATTCATAGTCATATGCTAGAAATTACGTGCTAAGTTGCGATTTTATGTGTTTGTATACTTTATTCGGATTTCCGCGAATAAAGTTTATCAAACTTGGTGTGTTTCGCACGAAACTTGGCACACAACACTATTTGGTATATATTATTGTGTAGCAGTGGTAAAAATTGCAAATCATAGTCATATGCTAGAAATTACATGTTAAGTATCGATTTTATGGGTTTGTAAGCTTTTTTGGCACTTTCGCGCAGAAAGTATCTCAAACTTGGTTTGTTTTGCACGAATCACGACACACAACACTATTTCGTATATGTTATTGAGTGGAAGTGATTAGAATTTAAAATTATAGTTATATGCTAGAAATTACGTGCTTAGTTTCGATTCTAAGGGTTTTTAAGCTTTTTTGGCACTTTCACGCATAAAGCATCTCAAACTTGGTTTGTCTTGCACAAACTTGGCACAAAACTCTATTTGGTATATGTTATTGCGTTGAAGTGGTTTGAATTTAAAAACGTAGTCATATGCTAGAAATTACGTGCTAAGTTGCGATTTTAAGGGTTTTTTAAGCTATTTTGGCACTCTCGCGCATAAAGTATCTCAAACTTGGTTTGTTTTTTAAGCTTTTTTTGGGACTTGCGCACATAAAGTAAGTCATACTTGGTGTGTTTTGCACCAAACTTGGCATACAACATTATTTGGTATATATTATTGTGATGAAGTGGTTAAAATTAAAAATTATAGTCATATGCCAGAAATTATGTGCTAAGTTACGATTTTATGGGTTTAAAGCTTTTTTGGCACGTTCGCGCATAAAGTATCTAAAACATGGTTTGTTTTGCACGAACTTTCCACACAACACTATTTGGTATACATTATTGCGTTGAAGTGGTTAGAATTTAAAAACCTAGACATATACTAGAAATTGCGTACTAAGTTGCTATTTTAAGGATTTTTAAAGCTGTTTTGGCACTTTCGTGCATAAAGTATCTCAAACTTGGTTTGTTTTGCACAAAACTTGGCACACAACACTATTTCGTATATACTATTGTGTTGAAGTGGTTAGAATTGAAAATCGTAGCCATATGCTAGAAATTACGTGCTAAGTATCGATTTTTTGGGTTTTTAAGTATTTTTGGCACTTTCGCGCATAAAGTATCTCAAACAGCGTTTGTTTTGCACGAAACTTGGCATACAACACTATCTCGTATATACTATTGTGTTGTACTGGTTAGAATTGAAAATCATAGTCATATGCTAGAAATTACGTGCTAACTTGCGATTTTTTGGGTTTTTAAGAATTTTTTGCACTTTCGCGCATAAAGTATCTCAAACTTGGTTGTTTTTGCACGAAACTTGGCACACAACACTATTTGGTATATATTATTGTGTTGAGGTGGTTAGAATTTAAAATCATAGTCATATTCTTGAAATTACGTGCTAAGTTGTGATTTTAAAGGTTTTTTTAAGCTTTTTTAGAACTTTCGTGCATAAAGTATCTCAAACTTAGTTTGTATTGCACGAAACTTGGCACATTACACTACTTGGTGTATATTATTGTGTTGAAATGGTTAGAAATGAAACTCATAGTCATATGCTAGAAATTATGTGCTGAGTTGCAATTTTATGTGTTTTTAAACTTTTTTCGGACTTCCGCGAATAAAGTTGGTCAAATTTGGTGTGTTTTGCACGAAACTTGGCACACAACACTATTTGGTATATATTATTGTGTAGAAGTGGTAAAAATTGCAAATCATAGTCATATGCTTGAAATTACGTGCTAAGTTGCGATTTTATGGGTTTGTAAGCTTTTTTGCCACTTTCGCGCATAAAGTATCTCAAACTTGGTTTGTTTTGTACGAAACACGACACACAACACTATTTCGTATATGTTATTGAGTTGAAGTGGTGAGAATTTAAAATTATAGTTATATGCTAGAAATTACGTGCTTAGTTTCGATTTCTAAATGTTTTTAAGCTTTTTTGGCACTTTCACGCATAAAGCATCTCAAACTTGGTTTTTCTTGCACAAACTTGGCACACAACTCTATTTGGTATATATTATTGTGTTGAAGTGGTTTGAATTTAAAAACGTAGTCATATGCTAGAAATTATGTGCTATATTACGATTTTTTTGGCACTTTCGTAAATAAACTATCTCACACGTGGTTTGTTTTTTAAGCTTTTTTGGGACTTGCGCGCATAAAGTAAGTCAAACTTGGTGTGTTTTGCACCAAACTTGGCACATAACAATATTTGGTAGATATTATTGTGATGAATTGGTTAAAATTAAAAATCATAGTCATATGCTAGAAATTATGTGCTATGTTACGATTTTATAGGTTTAAAGCTTTTTTGGCACTTTCGCGCATAAAGTATCTCAAACTTGGTTTTTTTTTGCACGAAACTTGGCACACAAATCTATTTGGTATATATTATTGTGTTGAGGTGGTTAGAATTGAAAATCATAGTCATATTCTTGAAATTACGTGCTAAGTTGTGATTTTAAAGGTTTTTTTAAGCTTTTTTAGAACTTTCGTGCATAAAGTATCTCAAACTTAGTTTGTATTGCACGAAACTTGGCACATTACGCTACTTGGTATATATTATTGTGTTGAAATGGTTAGAAATGAAACTCATAGTCATATGTTAGAAAATACGTTCTGAGTTGCAATTTTATGTGTTTTTAAACTTTTTTCGGACTTCCGCGAATAAAGTTGGTCAAATTTGGTGTGTTTTGCACGAAACTTGGCACACAACACTATTTGGTATATATTATTGTGTAGAAGTGATAAAAATTTCAAATCATAGTCATATGCTTGAAATTACGTGCTAAGATGCGATTTTATGGGTTTGTAAGCTTTTTTGCCACTTTCGCGCATAAAGTACCTCAAACTTGGTTTGTTTTGCACGAAACACGACACACAACACTGTTTCGTATATGTTATTGAGTTGAAGTGGTTAGAATTTAAAATTATAGTTATATGCTAGAAATTACGTGCTTAGTTTCGATTTCTAAATGTTTTTTAGCTTTTTTGGCACTTTCACGCATAAAGCATCTCAAACTTGTTTTTCTTGCACAAACTTGGCACACAACTCTATTTGGTATATATTATTGTGTTGAAGTGGTTTGAATTTAAAAACGTAGTCATATGCTAGAAATTATGTGCTATATTACGATTTTTTGGCACTTTCGTAAATAAACTATCTCACACGTGGTTTGTTTTTTAAGCTTTTTTGGGACTTGCGCGCATAAAGTAAGTCAAACTTGGTGTGTTTTGCACCAAACTTGGCACATAACACTATTTGGTAGATATTATTGTGATAAAGTGGTTAAAATTAAAAATCATAGTCATATGCTAGAAATTATGTGCTATGTTACGATTTAATAGGTTTAAAGCTTTTTTGGCACTTTCGTGCATAAAGTTTCTCAAACTTGGTTTGTTTTGCACAAACTCGCCACACAACACTATTTGGTATAAATTATTGTGTTGAAGTGGTTAGAATTTGAAAACCTAGACATATACTAGAAATTGCGTACTAAGTTGCGATTTTAAGGGTTGTAAAAGCTTTTTTGGCACTTTTGCGCGTAAAGTATCTCAAACTCTGTTTGTTTTGCACGAAACTTGGCACACAACACTATTTCGTATATACTATTGTGTTGAATTGGTTAGAATTGAAAATAATAGTCATATGCTAGAAATTACGTGCTAAGTATCGATTTTTTGGGTTTTGAAGCATTTTTGGCACTTTCGCGTATAAAGTATCTCAAGCTTGGTTTTTTTTGCACGAAACTTGGCACACAACACTATTTGGTATATATTATTGTGTTGAGGTGGTTAGAATTTAAAATCATAGTCATATTCTTGAAATTACGTGCTAAGTTGTGATTTTATTGGTTTTTTAAAGCTTTTTTAGAACTTTCGTGCTTAAAGTATCTTAAAATTAGTTTGTATTGCACGAAACTTGGCACATTACGCTACTTGGTATATATTATTGTGTTGAAATGGTTAGAAATGAAACTCATAGTCATATGCTAGAAATTACGTGCTGAGTTGCAATTTTATGTGTTTTTAAACTTTTTTCGGACTTCCGCGAATAATGTTGGTCAAATTTGGTGTGTTTTGCACGAAACTTGGCACACAACACTATTTGGTATATATTATTGTGTAGAAGTGGTAAAAATTGCAAATCATAGTCATATGCTTGAAATTACGTGCTAAGTTGCGATTTTATGGGTTTGTAAGCTTTTTTGCCACTTTCGCGCTTAAAGTATCTCAAACTTGGTTTGTTTTGCACGAAACACGACACACAACACTATTTCGTATATGTTATTGAGTTGAAGTGGTTAGAATTTAAAATTATAGTTATATGCTAGAAATTACGTGCTTAGTTTCGATTTCTAAATGTTTTTTAGCTTTTTTGGCACTTTCACGCATAAAGCATCTCAAACTTGGTTTTTCTTGCACAAACTTGGCACACAACTCTATTTGGTATATATTATTGTGTTGAAGTGGTTTGAATTTAAAAACGTAGTCATATGCTAGAAATTATGTGCTATATTACGATTTTTTGGCACTTTCGTAAATAAACTATCTCACACGTGGTTTGTTTTTTAAGCTTTTTTGGGACTTGCGCGCATAAAGTAAGTCAAACTTGGTGTGTTTTGCACCAAACTTGGCACATAACAATATTTGGTAGATATTATTGTGATGAATTGGTTAAAATTAAAAATCATAGTCATATGCTAGAAATTATGTGCTATGTTACGATTTTATAGGTTTAAAGCTTTTTTGGCACTTTCGCGCATAAAGTTTCTCAAACTTGGTTTGTTTTGCACAAACTCGCCACACAACACTATTTGGTATAAATTATTGTGTTGAAGTGGTTAAAATTTGAAAACCTAGACATATACTAGAAATTGCGTACTAAGTTGCGATTTTAAGGGTTGTAAAAGCTTTTTTGGCACTTTTGCGCATAAAGTATCTCAAACTCTGTTTGTTTTGCACGAAACTTGGCACACAACACTATTTCGTATATACTATTGTGTTGAAGTGGTTAGAATTGTAAATCATAGTCATATGTTAGAAATTACGTGCTAAGTATCGATTTTTTGGGTTTTGAAGCATTTTTGGCACTTTCGCGCATAAAGTATCTCAAACTTGGTTTTTTTTGCACGAAACTTGGCACACAACACTATTTGGTATATATTATTGTGTTGAGGTGGTTAGAATTTAAAATCATTGTCATATTCTTGAAATTACGTGCTAAGTTGTGATTTTAAAGGTTTTTTTAAGCTTTTTTAGAACTTTCGTGCATAAAGTATCTCAAACTTAGTTTGTATTGCACGAAACTTGGCACATTACGCTACTTGGTATATATTATTGTGTTGAAATGGTTAGAAATGAAACTCATAGTCATATGCTAGAAATTACATGCTGAGTTGCAATTTTATGTGTTTTTGAACTTTTTTCGGACTTCCGCGAATAAAGTTTGTTAAATTTGGTGTGTTTTGCACGAAACTTGGCACACAACACTATTTGGTATATATTATTGTGTAGAAGTGGTAAAAATTGCAAATCATAGTCATATGCTTGAAATTACGTGCTAAGTTGCGATTTTATGGGTTTGTAAGCTTTTTTGCCACTTTCGCGCATAAATATCTCAAAGTTGGTTTGTTTTGCACGAAAAACGACACACAATACTATTTTGTATATGTTATTGAGTTGAAGTGGTTAGAATTTAAAATTATAGTTCTATGCTAGAAATTACGTGCTTAGTTTCGATTTCTAAATGTTTTTAAGGTTTTTTGGCACTTTCACGCATAAAGCATCTCAAACTTGGTTTTTCTTGCACAAACTTGGCACACAACTCTATTTGGTATATATTATTGTGTTGAAGTGGTTTGAATTTAAAAACGTAGTCATATGCTAGAAATTATGTGCTATGTTACGATTTTTTGGCACTTTCGCGCATAAACTATCTCACACGTGGTTTGTTTTTTAAGCTTTTTTGGGATTTGCGCGCATAAAGTAAGTCAAACTTGGTTTGTTTTGCACCAAACTTGCCACACAACACTATTTGGTATAAATTATTGTGTTGAAGTGGTTAGAATTTGATAACCTAGACATATACTAGAAATTGCGTACTAAGTTGCGATTTTAAGGGTTGTAAAAGCTTTTTTGGCACTTTTGCGCATAAAGTATCTCAAACTCTGTTTGTTTTGCACGAAACTTGGCACACAACACTATTTCGTATATACTATTGTGTTGAAGTGGTTAGAATTGAAAATCATAGTCATATGCTAGAAATTACGTGCTAAGTATCGTTTTTTTGGGTTTTGAAGCATTCTTGGCACTTTCGCGCATAAAGTATCTCAAACTTGGTTTTTTTTTGCACGAAACTTGGCACACAACACTATTTGGTATATATTATTGTGTTGAGGTAGTGCACGAAACTTGGCACAATACACTATTTGGTATATATTATTGTGTTGAAATGGTTAGAAATAAAACTCATAATCGTATGCTAGAAATTACGTGCTAAGTTGCGATTTTATGTGTTTTTAAACGCTTTTCGGATTTCCGCGAATAAAGTTGGTCAAACTTGGTGTGTTTTGCACGAAATTCGGCACACAACACTATTTGGTATATATTATTGTGTTGAAATGGTTAGAAATAAAACTCATAAACGTATGCTAGAAATTACGTGTTAAGTTGCGATTTTATGGCTTTGTAAGCTTTTTTGGCACTTTCGCGCATAAAGTATCTCAAACTTGGTTTGTTTTGCACGAAACACGACACACAACACTATTTCGTATATGTTATTGAGTTGAAGTGATTAGAAATTAAAATTATAGTTATATGCTAGAAATTATGTGCTTAGTTTCGATTCTAAGGGTTTTTAGGCATTTTTGCCACTTTCGCGCATAAAGCAGCTCAAACTTGGTTTGTCTTGCACAAATTTGGCACACAACTCTAGTTGGTATATATTATTGTGTTGAAGTGGTTAGAATTTAAAAACGCAGTCATATGATAGAAATTACGTGCTAAGTTGAGATTTTAAGGTTTTTTTTATGCTTTTTTGGCACTTTCGAGCATAAAGTATCTCAAACTTGGTTTGTTTTGCACAAGACATGGCACAAAACACTATTTGGTATAAAATATTGTGTTTAATTGGTTAGAATTAAAAATTATAGTCATATGCCAGAAATTACGTGCTAGGTTGCAATTTTAAGGGTTTTTAAGCTTTTTTGGCACTTTCGCGCTTAAAGTATCTCAAACTTGGTTTGTTTTGCACAAAGTTGCCACACAATACTATTTGGTATATATTATTGTGTTGAAGTGGGTAACATTGAATATCATTGTCTTATGCTAGAAATTACGTGTTAAGTTGCGACTTTTTGGGTTTTAAACCTTTTTTGGCACTTTCGCTCATAAAGTGTCTCAAACTTGGTTTGTTTTGAATGAAACTTGGCACACAACACTATTTGGTATGTATTATTGTGTTGAAGTGGTTAGAAATTAAAATCTTAGTAATATGCTAGAAATTACGTGCTAAGTTGCGATTTTAAGGTTTTAAAGCTTTTTTCGCACTTTCGCGGATAAAGTATATCAAACTTGGTTTGTTTTGCATGAAACTTGGCACAATACACTATTTGGTATATATTATTGTGCTGAAGAGGTTAGAAATGAAACGCATAGTCATATGCTAGAAATTACGTGCTAAGTTGCGATTTTATGTGTTTTTAAGCTTTTTTCGGACTTTCGCGCATAAAGTAGGTCAAACTTGGTGTGTTTTGCACGAAACTAGGCACACAACACTATTTGGAATATATTATTTTGTTGAAGTGGTTAGAATTGAAAGTCATAGTTATATGCTAGAAATTACGTTTTAAGTTGCGATTTCAAAGGTTTTTAAGGTATTTTTGGCACTTTCGCGCATAAAGTATTTTAAACTTGGTTTGTTTTGCACGAAACATGGCACACATCATTATTTCTTATATCTTATTGAGTTGAAGTGTTTAGAAGTTAAATTCATAGTTATATGCTAGAAATTACGTGCTAAGTTGCAAATTTAAGGGTTTTTTAAGCTTTTTTGACACTTTCGCGCATAATGTATATCAAACTTGGTTTGTTTTGCACAAAACTTGGTACACAACACTATTTGGTATATACTATTGTGTTGAAGTGGTTATAATTGAAAATAGAAGTCATATGCTAGAAATTACATGCTAAGTTGCGGTTTCAAGGGTTTTTAAACTTTTTTTGGTACTTTCGCGCATAGAGCGTCTCAAACTTGGTTTGTTTTGCACGAAATTGGGCACACATCACTATCTGGTATATATTATAGTGTTGAAGTGGTTAGAATTTGAAAACCTAGTCATATGCTAGAAATTACGTGCTAAGTTACGATTTTATGGGTTTTTTAAAGCTTTTTTGGCACTTTCACGCATAAAGTATCTCAAACATGGTTTGTTTTGAACGAAACATGGTACACAACACTATTTGGTATATATTATAGTGTCAAAGTGGTTAGAATTTAAAAACCTAGTCATATGCTTGAAATTACGTGCTAAGTTGTGATTTTAAGGGTTTTTAAGCTTTTTTAGCACTTTCGAGCATAAAGTATCTCAAACTTGGATTGTTTTGCATAAACTTGGCACACAATACTATTTAGTATATATTATTGTGTTGAAGTGGTTAGATTTTAAAAACGTAGTAATATGCTAGAAATGACGTGCTAAGTTGCGATTTTAAGGGTTTTTAAAGCTTTTTTGGCACTTTCGCGCAAAAAGTATTTAAAACTTGGTTTGTTTATTACGAAACTTCAGTACACAACACTATTTGGTATATACTATTGTGTTGAAGTGGATAGAAGTGAAAATCATAGTCATATGATAGAATTTACGTGCTAAGCTGCGATTTTTTGGGTTTTTAAGCTTTTTTGTCACTTTCGCGCATAAAGTATCTCAAACTTTGTTTGTTTTGTAAGAAACTTGGCAGAAGACACTATTTGGTATATATTATTGTGTTGAAGTGGTTAGAATTGAAAATCATAGTCTTATGCTAGAAATTACGTGCGAAGTTATGATTTTAATGGTTTTTAAGCTTTATTCTGATTTTCGCGCATAAAGTAGGTTAAACTTGGTGTGTTTTGCACGAAACTTGGCACACAACACTATTTGGTATATATTATTTTTTTGAAGTGGTTAGAATTGAAAATCATAGTCATATACTAGGAATAACGTGCTAAGTTGCGATTTAATTTGTTTTTAAGCTTTTTTGTTACTTTCGCGCATAAAGTATCTCAAACTTGGTTTGTTGTGCATGAAACTTGGCACACATCACTATTTCGTATATATTATTGAGTTAAAGTGGTTAGAATTTAAATTTATAGCAATACGCTAGAAATTACATGCTAAGTTACAATTTTAAGGGTTTTTAAAGCTTTTTTGGCACTTTGCGCATAACGTATCTTAAACTTGGTTTGTTTTGCACGAAATTTGGCACACAAAACTATTTAGTATATACTATTGTGTTGAAGAGCTTAGAATTGAAAATAAAAGTCATATGCTAGAAATTACGTGCCAAGCTGCGATTTTTTGGGTTTTTAAGCTTTTTTGGCACTTTCGCGCATAAAGTATCTAAAACTTATTTTGTTTTGCACGAAATTTGGCACACATCACTATCTGGTATATATTATAGTGTTGAATTGGTTAGAATTTAAAAACCTAGTCATATGCTAGAAATTACGTGCTAAGTTACGATTTTAAGGGTTTTTTTAAGCTTTTTTGGCACTTTCGCGCATAAAGTATCTCAAACATGGTTTGTTTTGAACGAAACATGGTACACAACACTATTTGGTATATATTATAGTGTCGAAGTTGTTAGAATTTAAAAACTAGTCATATGCTTGAAATTACGTGCTAAGTTGTGATTTTTAGGGTTTTTGATGCTTATTTTGCACTTTCGTGCATAAAGTATCTCAAACTTGTTTTGTTTTGCACGAATCTTGGCACACAACACTATTTGTATATTTATTGTGTTGTAGTGGCTAAAATTGAAAATCATTGTCATATACTAGAAATTACGTGCTAAGTTGCCATTTTATGGGTTTGTAAGCTTTTTTTGCACTTTCGCGCAAAAAATAGCTCAAACTTGCTTTGTTTTGCACGAAACACGGCAAATAACACCATTTCGTATATGTTATTGAGTTGATGTGGTTAGAATTTAAAATTATAATTATATGCTAGAAAGTACGTGCTAAGTTGCGATTTTAAGGGTTTATAAGCTTTTTTAGCACTTTCGAGCATAAAGTATCTCAAACTTGGATTGTTTTGCACAAACTTGGCACACAATACTATTTGGTCTATATTATTGTGTTGAAGTGGTTAGATTTTAAAAACGTAGTAATATGCTGGAAATGACGTGCTAAGTTGCAATTTTAAGGGTTTTTAAAGCTTTTTTGGCACTTTCGCACATAAAGTATTTCAAACTTGGTTTGTTTATTACGAAACTTCAGCACACAACACTATTTGGTATATACTATTGTGTTGAAGTGGTTAGAAGTGAAAATCATAGTTATATGTTAGAATTTACGTGCTAAGCTGTGATTTTTTTGATTTTTAAGCTTTATTGTCACTTTCGCGCATAAAGTATCTCAAACTTGGTTTGTTTTGTACGAAACTTGGTAGAAGACACTATTTGGTATATATTTTTGTGTTGAAGTGGTTAGAATTGAAAATCATAGTCTTATGCTAGAAATTACGTGCGAAGTTGTGATTTTAATGGTTTTTAAGCTTTATTCTGATTTTCGCGCATAAAGTAGGTTAAACTTGGTGTGTTTTGCACGAAACTTGGCACACAACACTATTTGGTATATATTATTTTTTTAAAGTGGTTAGAATTGAAAATCATAGTCATATACTAGAAATAACGTGCTAAGTTGCGATTTAATTTGTTTTTAAGCTTTTTTGTTACTTTCGCGCATAAAGTATCTCAAACTTTGTTTGTTGTGCTTGAAACTTGGCACACATCACTATTTCGTATGTATTATTGAGTTAAAGTGGTTAGAATTTAAATTTATAGCAATACGCTAGAAATTACATGCTAAGTTACAATTTTAAGGGTTTTTAAAGCTTTTTTGGCACTTTCGCGCATAACGTATCTTATACTTGGTTTGTTTTGCACGAAACTTGGCACACAAAACTATTTAGTATATACTATTGTGTTGAAGTGCTTAGAATTGAAAATAAAAGTCATATGCTAGAAATTACGTGCCAAGCTGCGATTTTTTTGGTTTTTAAGCTTTTTTAGCACTTTCGCGCATAAAGTATCTAAAACTTAGTTTGTTTTGCACGAAATTTGGCACACATCACTATCTGGTATATATTATAGTGTTGAATTGGTTAGAATTTAAAAACCTAGTCATATGCTAGAAATTACGTGCTAAGTTACGATTTTAAGGGTTTTTTTAAGCTTTTTTGGCACTTTCGCGCATAAAGTATCTCAAACATGGTATGTTTTGAACGAAACATGGTACACAACACTATTTGGTATATATTATACTGTCGAAGTTGTTAGAATTTAAAAACTAGTCATATGCTTGAAATTACGTGCTAAGTTGTGATTTTTAGGGTTTTTGAAGCTTTTTATGCACTTTCGCGCATAAAGTATCTCAAACTTGTTTTGTTTTGCACGAAACTTGGCACACAACACTATTTGTATATTTATTGTGTTGTAGTGGCTAAAATTGAAAATCATTGTCATATACTAGAAATTACGTGTTAAGTTGCCATTTTATGGGTTTGTAAGCTTTTTTTGCACTTTCGCGCAAACAATAGCTCAAACTTGCTTTGTTTTGCACGAAACATGGCAAATGACACCATTTCGTATATGTTATTGAGTTGAAGTGGTTAGAATTTAAAATTATAATTATATGCTAGAAATTACGTGCTAAGTTGCGATTTTAAGGGTTTATAAGCTTTTTTAGCACTTTCTAGCATAAAGTATCTCAAACTTGGATTGTTTTGCACAAACTTGGCACACAATACTATTTGGTATATATTATTGTGTTGAAGTGGTTAGATTTTAAAAACGTAGTAATATGCTAGAAATGACGTGGTAAGTTGCGATTTTAAGGGTTTTTAAAGCTTTTTTGGCACTTTCGCGCATAAAGTATTTCAAACTTGGTTTGTTTATTACTAAAACTTCAGCACACAACACTATTTGGTATAAACTATTGTGTTGAAGTGGTTAGAAGTGAAAATCATAGTCATATGCTTGAATTTACGTTCTAAGCTGCGATTTTTTGGGTTTTTCAGCTTTTTTGTCACTTGCGCGCATAAAGTATCTCAAACTTGTTTTCTTTTGCACGAAACTTGGCACACAACACTATTTGTATATTTATTGTGTTGTAGTGGCTAAAATTGAAAATCATTGTCATATACTAGAAATTACGTGTTAAGTTGCCATTTTATGGGTTTGTAAGCTTTTTTTGCACTTTCGCGCAAAAAATATCTCAAACTTGCTTTGTTTTGCACGAAACATGGCAAATAACACCATTTCGTATATGTTATTGAGTTGAAGTGGTTAGAATTTAAAATTATAATTATATGCTAGAAATTACGTGCTAAGTTGCGATTTTAAGGGTTTATAAGCTTTTTTAGCACTTTCTAGCATAAAGTATCTCAAACTTGGATTGTTTTGCACAAACTTGGCACACAATACTATTTGGTATATATTATTGTGTTGAAGTGGTTAGATTTTAAAAACGTAGTAATATGCTAGAAATGACGTGGTAAGTTGCGATTTTAAGGGTTTTTAAAGCTTTTTTGGCACTTTCGCGCATAAAGTATTTCAAACTTGGTTTGTTTATTACTAAAACTTCAGCACACAACACTATTTGGTATAAACTATTGTGTTGAAGTGGTTAGAAGTGAAAATCATAGTCATATGCTTGAATTTACGTTCTAAGCTGCGATTTTTTGGGTTTTTCAGCTTTTTTGTCACTTGCGCGTATAAAGTATCTCAAACTTGTTTTCTTTTGCACGAAACTTGGCACACAACACTATTTGTATATTTATTGTGTTGTAGTGGCTAAAATTGAAAATCATTGTCATATACTAGAAATTACGTGTTAAGTTGCCATTTTATGGGTTTGTAAGCTTTTTTTGCACTTTCGCGCAAACAATAGCTCAAACTTGCTTTGTTTTGCACGAAACATGGCAAATAACACCATTTCGTATATGTTATTGAGTTGAAGTGGTTAGAATTTAAAATTATAATTATATGCTAGAAATTACGTGCTAAGTTGCGATTTTAAGGGTTTATAAGCTTTTTTAGCACTTTCGAGCATAAAGTATCTCAAACTTAGATTGTTTTGCACAAACTTGGCACACAATACTACTTGGTCTATATTATTGTGTTGAAGTGGTTAGATTTTAAAAACGTAGTAATATGCTAGAAATGAAGTGCTAAGTTGCGATTTTAAGGGTTTTTAAAGCTTTTTTGGCACTTTGGCACATAAAGTATTTCAAACTTGGTTTGTTTATTACGAAACTTCAGCACAAAACACTATTTGGTATATACTATTGTGTTGAAGTGGTTAGAAGTGAAAATCATAGTTATATGCTAGAATTTACGTGCTAAGCTGCGATTTTTTGGGTTTTTAAGCTTTATTGTCACTTTCGCGCATAAAGTATCTCAAACTTTGTTTGTTTTGTACGAAACTTGGCAGAAGACAC
Organism: Amaranthus tricolor; assembly: GCF_026212465.1. Lineage (NCBI taxonomy): Eukaryota > Viridiplantae > Streptophyta > Magnoliopsida > Caryophyllales > Amaranthaceae > Amaranthus > Amaranthus tricolor. The sequence continues at coordinate 21,078,045 of NC_080060.1, read as the reverse complement.
TATTTGGTATATATATTTGTGTTGAAGTGGTTAGAATTGAAAATCATAGTCTTATGCTAGAAATTACGTGCGAAGTTGCGATTTTAATGGTTTTTTAGCTTTTTTCTGATTTTCGAGCATAAAGTAGGTTAAACTTGGTGTATTTTGCACGAAACTTGGCACACAACACTATTTGGTATATATTATTTTTTTGAAGTGTTTAGAATTGAAAATCATAGTCATATGCTAGAAATAACGTGCTATGTTGCGATTTCATTGGTTTTTAAGCTTTTTTGTTACTTTCGCGCATAAAGTATCTCAAACATGGTTTGTTTTGCATGAAACTTGGAACACATTACTATTTCGTATATATTATTGAGTTAAAGTGGTTAGAATTTAAATTTATAGTAATATGCTAGAAATTACATGCTAAGTTACAATTTTAAGGGTTTTTAAAGCTTTTTTGGCACTTTCGCGCATAACGTTTCTCAAACTTGGTTTGTTTTGCACGAAACTTGGCACACATCACTATTTAGTATATACTATTGTGTTGAAGTGCTTATAATTGAAAATAAAAGTCATATGCTAGAAATTACGTGCTCAGCTGCGTTTTTTGGGTTTTTAAGCTTTTTTGGCACTTTCGCGCATAAAGTATCTAAAACTTAGTTTGTTTTGCACGAAACATGGCACACAACACAATTTGGTATATATTATAGTGTTAAAGTGGTTAGAATTGAAAAACCTAATAATATGCTAGAAATTACGTGCTAACTTGCGATTTTAAGGGTTTTTTAAGGTTTTTTGGCCTTTCGCGCATAACATATCTCAAACTTGGTTTGTTTTGCACGAAGCTTGGCACACAACACTATTTGGTATATACTATTGTGTTGAAGTGGTTAAAATTTAAAATCAAAGTAATATGCTAGAAATTACGTGCTAAGTTTCGATTTCAAGGGTTTTTAAACTTTTTTAGTACTTTCGCGCATAGAGTGTCTCAAACTTGGTTTGTTTTGCACGAAACTCCGCACAGAACACTATCTGGTATATATTATAGTGTTGAAGTGGTTAGAATTTAAAAACTTAGTCATATGCTAGAAATTATGTGCTAAGTTACGATTTTAAGGGTTTTTTTAAGCTTTTTCGGCACTTTCGCGCATAAAGTATCTCAAACATGGTTTTTTTTGAACGAAACATGGTACACAACACTATTTGGTATATATTATAGTGTCAAAGTGGTTAGAATTTAAAAACCTAGTCATATGCTTGAAATTACGTGCTAAGTTGTGATTTTAAGGGTTTTTGAAGCTTTTTTTGCACTTTCGTGCATAAATTATCTCGAACTTGTTTTGTTTTGCACGAAACTTGGCACACAACAATATTTGGTATATTTATTGTGTTGTAGTGGTTAAAAATGAAAATCATTGTGATATACTAGAAATTACGTGCTAAGTTTCCATTTTATGGGTTTGTAAGCTTTTTTTGCACTTTCGCGCAAAAAATATCTCAAACTTGCTTTGTTTTGCACGAAACATGGCAAATAAAACCATTTCGTATAAGTTATTGAGTTGAAGAGGTTAGAATTTAAAATTATAATTATATGCTAGAAATTACGTGCTAAGTTGCGATTTTAAGGGTTTTTAAGCTTTTTTAGCACTTTCGAGCATAAAGTATCTCAAACTATGATTGTTTTGCACAAACTTGGCACACAATAATATTTGGTATATATTATTGTGTTGAAGTGGTTAGATTTTAAAAACGTAGTAATATGCTAGAAATGACGTGGTAAGTTGCGATTTTAAGGGTTTTTAAAGCTTTTTTGGCACTTTCGCGCATAAAGTATTTCAAACTTGGTTTGTTTATTACTAAAACTTCAGCACACAACACTATTTGGTATAAACTATTGTGTTGAAGTGGTTAGAAGTGAAAATCATAGTCATATGCTTGAATTTACGTTCTAAGCTGCGATTTTTTGGGTTTTTCAGCTTTTTTGTCACTTGCGCGCATAAAGTATCTCAAACTTGTTTTCTTTTGCACGAAACTTGGCACACAACACTATTTGTATATTTATTGTGTTGTAGTGGCTAAAATTGAAAATCATTGTCATATACTAGAAATTACGTGTTAAGTTGCCATTTTATGGGTTTGTAAGCTTTTTTTGCACTTTCGCGCAAACAATAGCTCAAACTTGCTTTGTTTTGCACGAAACATGGCAAATAACACCATTTCGTATATGTTATTGAGTTGAAGTGGTTAGAATTTAAAATTATAATTATATGCTAGAAATTACGTGCTAAGTTGCGATTTTAAGGGTTTATAAGCTTTTTTAGCACTTTCGAGCATAAAGTATCTCAAACTTGGATTGTTTTGCACAAACTTGGCACACAATACTATTTGGTCTATATTATTGTGTTGAAGTGGTTAGATTTTAAAAACGTAGTAATATGCTAGAAATGAAGTGCTAAGTTGCGATTTTAAGGGTTTTTAAAGCTTTTTTGGCACTTTCGCACATCAAGTATTTCAAACTTGGTTTGTTTATTACGAAAATTCAGCACACAACACTATTCGGTATATACTATTGTGTTGAAGTGGTTAGAAGTGAAAATCATAGTTATATGCTAGAATTTACGTGCTAAGCTGCGATTTTTGGGGTTTTTAAGCTTTATTGTCACTTTCGCGCATAAAGTATCTCAAACTTTGTTTGTTTTGTACGAAACTTGGCAGAAGACACTATTTGGTATATATATATTTGTGTTGAAGTGGTTAGAATTGAAAATCATAGTCTTATGCTAGAAATTACGTGCGAAGTTGCGATTTTAATGGTTTTTCAGCTTTTTTCTGATTTTCGAGCATAAAGTAGGTTAAACTTGGTGTATTTTGCACGAAACTTGGCACACAACACTATTTGGTATATATTATTTTTTTGAAGTGTTTAGAATTGAAAATCATAGTCATATGCTAGAAATAACGTGCTATGTTGCGATTTCATTGGTTTTTAAGCTTTTTTGTTACTTTCGCGCATAAAGTATCTCAAACATGGTTTGTTTTGCATGAAACTTGGAACACATTACTATTTCGTATATATTATTGAGTTAAAGTGGTTAGAATTTAAATTTATAGTAATATGCTAGAAATTACATGCTAAGTTACAATTTTAAGGGTTTTTAAAGCTTTTTTGGCACTTTCGCGCATAACGTATCTCAAACTTGGTTTGTTTTGCACGAAACTTGGCACACATCACTATTTAGTATATACTATTGTGTTGAAGTGCTTATAATTGAAAATAAAAGTCATATGCTAGAAATTACGTGCTCAGCTGCGTTTTTTGGGTTTTTAAGCTTTTTTGGCACTTTCGCGCATAAAGTATCTAAAACTTAGTTTGTTTTGCACGAAACATGGCACACAACACAATTTGGTATATATTATAGTGTTAAAGTGGTTAGAATTGAAAAACCTAATAATATGCTAGAAATTACGTGCTAACTTGCGATTTTAAGGGTTTTTTAAGGTTTTTTGGCCTTTCGCGCATAACATATCTCAAACTTGGTTTGTTTTGCACGAAGCTTGGCACACAACACTATTTGGTATATACTATTGTGTTGAAGTGGTTAAAATTTAAAATCAAAGTAATATGCTAGAAATTACGTGCTAAGTTTCGATTTCAAGGGTTTTTAAACTTTTTTAGTACTTTCGCGCATAGAGTGTCTCAAACTTGGTTTGTTTTGCACGAAACTCTGCACAGAACACTATCTGGTATATATTATAGTGTTGAAGTGGTTAGAATTTAAAAACTTAGTCATATGCTAGAAATTATGTGCTAAGTTACGATTTTAAGGGTTTTTTTAAGCTTTTTCGGCACTTTCGCGCATAAAGTATCTCAAACATGGTTTTTTTGAACGAAACATGGTACACAACACTATTTGGTATATATTATAGTGTCAAAGTGGTTAGAATTTAAAAACCTAGTCATATGCTTGAAATTACGTGCTAAGTTGTGATTTTAAGGGTTTTTGAAGCTTTTTTTGCACTTTCGTGCATAAAGTATCTCAAACTTGTTTTGTTTTGCACGAAACTTGGCACACAACAATATTTGGTATATTTATTGTGTTGTAGTGGTTAAAAATGAAAATCATTGTGATATACTAGAAATTACGTGCTAAGTTTCCATTTTATGGGTTTGTAAGCTTTTTTTGCACTTTCGCGCAAAAAATATCTCAAACTTGCTTTGTTTTGCACGAAACATGGCAAATAACACCATTTCGAATAAGTTATTGAGTTGAAGAGGTTAGAATTTAAAATTATAATTATATGCTAGAAATTACGTGCTAAGTTGCGATTTTAAGGGTTTTTAAGCTTTTTTAGCACTTTCGAGCATAAAGTATCTCAAACTATGATTGTTTTGCACAAACTTGGCACACAATAATATTTGGTATATATTATTGTGTTGAAGTGGTTAGATTTTAAAAACGTAGTAATATGCTAGAAATGACGTGGTAAGTTGCGATTTTAAGGGTTTTTAAAGCTTTTTTGGCACTTTCGCGCATAAAGTATTTCAAACTTGGTTTGTTTATTACTAAAACTTCAGCACACAACACTATTTGGTATAAACTATTGTGTTGAAGTGGTTAGAAGTGAAAATCATAGTCATATGCTTGAATTCACGTTCTAAGCTGCGATTTTTTTGGGTTTTTCAGCTTTTTTGTCACTTGCGCGCATAAAGTATCTCAAACTTGTTTTCTTTTGCACGAAACTTGGCACACAACACTATTTGTATATTTATTGTGTTGTAGTGGCTAAAATTGAAAATCATTGTCATATACTAGAAATTACGTGCTAAGTTGCCATTTTACGGGTTTGTAAGCTTTTTTTGCACTTTCGCGCAAAAAATAGCTCAAACTTGCTTTGTTTTGCACGAAACATGGCAAATAACACCATTTCTTATATGTTATTGAGTTGAAGTGGTTAGAATTTAAAATTATAATTATATGCTAGAAATTACGTGCTAAGTTGCGATTTTAAGGGTTTATAAGCTTTTTTAGCACTTTCGAGCATAAAGTATCTCAAACTTGGATTGTTTTGCACAAACTTGGCACACAATACTATTTGGTCTATATTATTGTGTTGAAGTGGTTAGATTTAAAAACATAGTAATATGCTAGAAATGAAGTGCTAAGTTGCGATTTTAAGGGTTTTTAAAGCTTTTTTGGCACTTTCGCACATAAAGTATTTCAAACTTGGTTTGTTTATTACGAAACTTCAGCACACAACACTATTTGGTATATACTATTGTGTTGAAGTGGTTAGAAGTGAAAATCATAGTTATATGCTAGAATTTACGTGCTAAGCTGCGATTTTTTGGGTTTTTAAGCTTTATTGTCACTTTCGCGCATAAAGTATCTCAAACTTTGTTTGTTTTGTACGAAACTTGGCAGAAGACACTATTTGGTATATATATATTTGTGTTGAAGTGGTTAGAATTGAAAATCATAGTCTTATGCTAGAAATTACGTGCGAAGTTGCGATTTTAATGGTTTTTCGGCTTTTTTCTGATTTTCGAGCATAAAGTAGGTTAAACTTGGTGTATTTTGCACGAAACTTGGCACACAACACTATTTGGTATATATTATTTTTTTGAAGTGTTTAGAATTGAAAATCATAGTCATATGCTAGAAATAACGTGCTAAGTTGCGATTTCATTGGTTTTTAAGCTTTTTTGTTACTTTCGCGCATAAAGTATCTCAAACATGGTTTGTTTTGCATGAAACTTGGAACACATCACTATTTCGTATATATTATTGAGTTAAAGTGGTTAGAATTTAAATTTATAGTAATATGCTAGAAATTACATGCTAAGTTACAATTTTAAGGGTTTTTAAAGCTTTTTTGGCACTTTCGCGCATAACGTATCTCAAACTTGGTTTGTTTTGCACGAAACTTGGCACACATCACTATTTAGTATATACTACTGTGTTGAAGTGCTTCTAATTGAAAATATAAGTCATATGCTAGAAATTACGTGCTCAGCTGCGTTTTTTGGGTTTTTATGCTTTTTTGGCACTTTCGCGCATAAAGTATCTAAAACTTAGTTTGTTTTGCACGAATCATGGCACACAACACAATTTGGTTTATATTATAGTGTTAAAGTGGTTAGAATTGAAAAACCTAATAATATGCTAGAAATTACGTGCTAACTTGCGATTTTAAGGGTTTTTTAAGGTTTTTTGGCTCTTTCGCGCATAACATATCTCAAACTTGGTTTGTTTTGCACGAAGCTTGGCACACAACACTATTTGGTGTATACTATTGTGTTGAAGTGGTTAAAATTTAAAATCAAAGTAATATGCTAGAAATTACGTGCTAAGTTTCGATTTCAAGGGTTTTTAAACTTTTTTAGTACTTTCGCGAATAGTGTCTCAAACTTGGTTTGTTTTGCACGAAACTCTGCACACAACACTATCTGGTATATATTATAGTGTTGAAGTGGTTAGAATTTAAAAACTTAGTCATCTGCTAGAAATTATGTGCTAAGTTACGATTTTAAGGGTTTTTTTAAGCTTTTTCGGCACTTTCGCGCATAAAGTATCTCAAACATGGTTTTTTTTTGAACGAAACATGGTACACAACACTATTTGGTATATATTATAGTGTCAAAGTGGTTAGAATTTAAAAACCTAGTCGTATGCTTGAATTACGTGCTAAGTTGTGATTTTAAGGGTTTTTGAAGCTTTTTTTGCACTTTCGTGCATAAAGTATCTCAAACTTTTTTTGTTTTGCACGAAACTTGGCACACAACAATATTTGGTATATTTATTGTGTTGTAGTGGTTAAAATTGAAAATCATTGTGATATACTAGAAATTACGTGCTAAGTTGCCATTTTATGGGTTTGTAAGCTTCTTTTGCACTTTCGCGCAAAAAATAGCTCAAACTTGCTTTGTTTTGCACGAAACATGGCAAATAACACCATTTCGTATATCGTATTGAGTTGAAGAGGTTAGAATTTAAAATGATAATTATATGCTAGAAATTACGTGAAAAGTTGCGATTTTAAGGGTTTTTAAGCTTTTTTAGCACTTTCGAGCATAAAGTATCTCAAACTTGGATTGTTTTGAACAAACTTGGCACACAATACTATTTGGTATATATTATTGTGTTGAAGTGGTTAGATTTTAAAAACGTAGTAATATGCTAGAAATGACGTGGTAAGTTGCGATTTTAAGGGTTTTTAAAGCTTTTTGGGCACTTTCGCGCATAAAGTATATCAAACTTGGTTTGTTTATTACTAAAACTTCAGCCCACAACACTATTTGGTATAAACTATTGTGTTGAAGTGGTTAGAAGTGAAAATCATAGTCATATGCTTGAATTTACGTTCTAAGCTGCGATTTTTTGGGTTTTTCAGCTTTTTTGTCACTTGCGCGCATAAAGTATCTCAAACTTGTTTTCTTTTGCACGAAACTTGGCACACAACACTATTTGTATATTTATTGTGTTGTAGTGGCTAAAATTGAAAATCATTGTCATATACTAGAAATTACGTGCTAAGTTGCCATTTTACGGGTTTGTAAGCTTTTTTTTGCACTTTCGCGCAAAAAATAGCTCAAACTTGCTTTGTTTTGCACGAAACATGGCAAATAACACCATTTCGTATATGTTATTGAGTTGAAGTGGTTAGAATTTAAAATTATAATTATATGCTAGAAATTACGTGCTAAGTTGCGATTTTAAGGGTTTATAAGCTTTTTTAGCACTTTCGAGCATAAAGTATCTCAAACTTGGATTGTTTTGCACAAACTTGGCACACAATACTATTTGGTCTATATTATTGTGTTGAAGTGGTTAGATTTTAAAAACGTAGTAATATGCTAGAAATGAAGTGCTAAGTTGCGATTTTAAGGGTTTTTAAAGCTTTTTTGGCACTTTCGCACATCAAGTATTTCAAACTTGGTTTGTTTATTACGAAACTTCAGCACACAACACTATTCGGTATATACTATTGTGTTGAAGTGGTTAGAAGTGAAAATCATAGTTATATGCTAGAATTTACGTGCTAAGCTGCGATTTTTGGGGTTTTTAAGCTTTATTGTCACTTTCGCGCATAAAGTATCTCAAACTTTGTTTGTTTTGTACGAAACTTGGCAGAAGACACTATTTGGTATATATATATTTGTGTTGAAGTGGTTAGAATTGAAAATCATAGTCTTATGCTAGAAATTACGTGCGAAGTTGCGATTTTAATGGTTTTTCAGCTTTTTTCTGATTTTCGAGCATAAAGTACGTTAAACTTGGTGTATTTTGCACGAAACTTGGCACACAACACTATTTGGTATATATTTTTTTTTTGAAGTGTTTAGAATTGAAAATCATAGTCATATGCTAGAAATAACGTGCTAAGTTGCGATTTCATTGGTTTTTAAGCTTTTTTGTTACTTTCGCGCATTAAGTATCTCAAACATGGTTTGTTTTGCATGAAACTTGGAACACATCACTATTTTGTATATATTATTGAGTTAAAGTGGTTAGAATTTAAATTTATAGTAATATGCTAGAAATTACATGCTAAGTTACAATTTTAAGGGTTTTTAAAGCTTTTTTGGCACTTTCGCGCATAACGTATCTCAAACTTGGTTTGTTTTGCACGAAACTTGGCACACATCACTATTTAGTATATACTATTGTGTTGAAGTGCTTCTAATTGAAAATAAAAGTCATACGCTAGAAATTACGTGCTCAGCTGCGTTTTTTGGGTTTTTAAGCTTTTTTCGCACTTTCGCGCATAAAGTATCTAAAACTTAGTTTGTTTTGCACGAAGCATGGCACACAACACAATTTGGTATATATTATAGTGTTAAAGTGGTTAGAATTGAAAAACCTAATAATATATTAGAAATTACATGCTAACTTGCGATTTTTAAGGGTTTTTTAAGGTTTTTTGGCTCTTTCGCGCATAACATATCTCAAACTTGGTTTGTTTTGCACGAAGCTTGGCACACAACACTATTTGGTATATACTATTGTGTTGAAGTGGTTAAAATTTAAAATCAAAGTAATATGCTAGAAATTACGTGCTAAGTTTCGATTTCAAGGGTTTTTAAACTTTTTTAGTACTTTCGCGCATAGAGTGTCTCAAACTTGGTTTGTTTTGCACGAAACTCTGCACACAACACTATCTGGTATATATTATAGTGTTGAGGTGGTTAGAATTTAAAAACTTAGTCATATGCTAGAAATTATGTGCTAAGTTACGATTTTAAGGGTTTTTTTAAGCTTTTTCGGCACTTTCGCGCATAAAGTATCTCAAAAATGGTTTTTTTTGAACGAAACATGGTACACAACACTATTTGGTATATATTATAGTGTCAAAGTGGTTAGAATTTAAAAACCTAGTCATATGCTTGAAATTACGTGCTAAGTTGTGATTTTAAGGGTTTTTGAAGCTTTTTTTGCACTTTCGTGCATAAAGTATCTCAAACTTGTTTTGTTTTGCACGAAACTTGGCACACAACAATATTTGGTATATTTATTGTGTTGTAGTGGTTAAAATTGAAAATCATTGTGATATACTAGAAATTACGTGCTAAGTTGCCATTTTATGGGTTTGTA